>NW_017728910.1:7427085-7470748 GCF_001723895.1 Crocodylus porosus | reverse complement strand
GCTGCTGAAGGCAGGATGGGGTGCTTGATGGGGGAGGCAGAGGTGCGAGGGCACTGCCGTGATGGGGTAGGTGTAGAGCCTGGCAAAGAAGGTGGAGGCCGAGAGGGAGTGGGAAGGACTCTTGTTTTCCCAGCTGTGACATTGGTATATCTAGGAGTCCTGGTGCCAGAAGTTAATACAGCAGCATGTTGGCATCTCAGCACTATTCCTAATGCCTGGAGCTTGGGCTTCCCATGCAGAAAGGACCCCTGCCCACCATTCGCATTGTTCCCTTTCGCTTCCCGGCAGTCTCATTCGGTGCCCTGTTACCCTTGTTGCATCTCCCCCTTGCGTCCTCCAGTCACATTCACAAACTGTTCTCCAGCACACAGCAGGCAAGTGGGATACTTTTCAAGACAAGGAAAGGAAGTAGGGAAGCTGGAGGCATAATATAGGAGAAATGCAACTTGAGCAGAAGCAGGGTAGGAAGAAGCAGAGAGAGCTGAGAGCATCCTGGCTGGATCAGCTGGGTCTTAATTTAGTCCCCATTTTGCTCCATTCGGACACTACGGATCAGGGGTGGGCAATTATTTTGGGTGGAAAAAGGCTGAGTTTTGACAAGCCATCACGGGCCACGTGCCAGGGGCAGATAAATATTAATTTTCTAAATTTTTTTAGGGGCCCTGCAGTCTGCATCTGGCCTGGCCTGCATTTTGCCCACCCCTGCTATAGATGATCACTATAGTAAACACATCTACTCAGGGCATCAGGCAGCATGCAGAAATGGGTATTGAGATGAATAATTCCTTGAGCCATATTTTATGTACCTCTTGGTCACAATAGGTGCAATTAGACCAATAAGGAACAGTCACAAAAGTGAGTCTAGGGCTCGGTGCAAGGGTGAAGGGGGCAGGGGTTTAGGTGGTGGTCTCAATCCTTCCAGTCGAGCAGTAGGGCTCAGGCAGGAGCAATCCTACTGATCAGTGCATGGCTGTGCAGATGGTGTCATCAGTGAGCTTTGGCTTCTTCAGCCCTGGGATGTTGTTTCAAGAAGGATTGCTAGGAAGAGATGGGATACACCTGCCAAAGAGGGGAAAGAGTATCTTTGCAGACAGGCTAGCTAAACTAGTAAGGAGGGCTTTAAACTCGGTTTGCCGGGGGATGGAGACCAAACCTCTGAGCTAAGTGGGAAAGCAGGTGACTTGGAGGAAGCACAAGCAGGAGGCAGCAGTGGGGGAGGCCTTATTCTTCCTGAGAAAGTAGGGCAATTGACTAGTTATCTCAGATGTCTGTACGTGAATGCATGGAGCCTGAGAAACAAGCAGGACAAATCAGAAGTCCTCCCACAGTCATGGGACTATGACATTATTGGAATAGCAGACTTGCTGGGGTAGTGCACATGACTGGAGCACTGTCATGGATGGGTATAAACTAGGGGTGCACCAATTTTGGGGAATTTTGGGGGCTGATACTGATAGCCCATATTTAAGGAGGCATATTGGCCAATACCGATCCGGTATCTGATACAGCTGCCTTCTGGTGGTAAGTCCAGTGTGGTGGAAGGGGTGTTGGGGGGAGCAGATGGAATGGGGCAGGGGCAGGCACTGCCCACCCAAGGCCTGGGGGCTGTGGGGGGGAGGTAGGGCATGAGATGGAGGTGCAGCTCCTGGGTGGGGGCAGCTCCCACCACTGCACTCCAGGAGGATGGGGGGGTGTGCCCCCAGCTATGCATGGCACAGGGCTGGCTGCAGCTACAGGGTGGAACTAGAGCTGGTGCTGCGCAGGGCTTTTCTTGCCTGACGCTGGGTTTGGAGCGGGCTCTGGTAGTGCTGGGAGGAGGCTGCACCCACCCCAAATTTCACGGCAGCTCTGCTCCCAGCCCTGCGCTGCCAACTGGTGCAGCCCTGACTGAACACTCCACCTCCACCCAAGCTCCAGGAAAAGACACAGTTGTGCTAGGCAGCAGTGTGGGGCTGGGAGCAGAGTTGCAGTGAAATTTGGGGTGGCTGCAGCCTCCTCCCAGTGCTGCTGGAGCCCACTCCAAGCCCAGCCCCTGGCAAGAAAAACCCCATGCAGCACTGGCTCTGACTCCACCCCGCAGCTGCAGCTCGCCCTGTGCAACGCAGATCTGGGGGCACACATCCCCCCTGCCCTCCTGGGGTGCAAGCAGCAGTGGGAGCCATTCCCACCCCATAAGCTGTGCCTCTGTTCAGTGCCCCCACCCAGGCTGGGCAGTGCCTGCCCCTGCCCCCTCCCTCACTGCGGGGGGTGTTGATCAGCCCCGTCCTATGCCTCTTCCTTTCTTACAGCATGGGCATTTATCAACCAAATTATCACCTCATAGGGCCGTTATCCAATATAGACATTTTTCTTTGTATTGGTACCGATCTGATACTGGACCAATATATTGGTACGCCTCTAGTATAAACTGTTCAGGAAGGCCAGTTGCCGGCGAATAGGAGGAGAAGTTGCACCTTATGTAAAAGAGCTGTATGATTGCTGGACGATCCAGCTGTACAAAACTGGAGAGAGGCTTTTTGAAAGTCTCTTGGTTAGGATCAGAGGGGATGTCATGGGTGTGTGCTTTAGACTAGGGTTTTTCAACTCCTGGGTCAGGATCCAAAAGTGTGTCATAAGAAAATATGAAAGGACCACAAACAAACTTTAAAAATGGATTCTCCTTTAAAAGGAGAAAAAGGTGGAAAACCAACCTGCCAGGGCCTGTTTGGTCTTGGGGGAAGCAAGGGGGGTACAATCAGGCAGAGGGATGCCACATATATGTGCGTAAGCACACATGCATGTGGCAGCCAAGCAGCATGGAGAGCAGCTCCTGCAGTTCCCTGTGGGTAAGTCTGGGACGGAGGGAGAAGGGGATAGATAACACACTGAAGGAGGTGAAGGGGGGCATAGGCAACATGCTAGGGAGGATTGGTGTGGGGGGTCATTTGCCTCCCTCCATATTTGTGTGCCCATAGCAGGCACAGGGCTGCAGCTTGACCAGGTAGGAACTGCCTTTGGCCTAGTGGCAGGACCTGGCACTGGAGGGCAAAACAAGGTGGCAAGACTCGTTGCTACCACCAGACCCCCCACACCAGCTGTGCCACCAGCAGTGTGAAGAATAATGTAGGGGCTGTGCTGCCCTCTCCTCCTGCCAGTAGCTGCTTGTGCGCTGGACTGTGGCTGTACCCCACCATCAAGACTTGGCTACCACTGCTGCTCCTCACAGGCCGGAACTCTACCCCAGAGGAGAGGTGGGGTGGGAGGCAGCATGGGCAGCCTGAGGGGAGTGGTGCCAACAGCAAGGCCACAGCATGGGGTAGAGCTACAGCTCTGCTGTGTGAGCAGCTGGCAGCAGGAGGAGGAGAGGGCAGCATGCCCATCACTTCTTCCCCTCCCCCCATGTGCATTACTCCTTATACTGCTGATGGCAGGGCTGGCACGGGGGTCCTGGTGGCAGCAGCAGCAGAAATGAGTCTCTCAGCCCTGCTCAGCTCTCTGCCATGTGGCTGCAGAAGCAGCTCCTGCCCATGCTTGTGTGGCTAGGCTGCAATCCTGTACCTGCTGTGGGCGCACAAATCTAGGAGGGTACATACCCCACACACCCCTTATCCTGGTACAAAAAAGTTTGAAAATCACTGCTATAGACCGCCAGGCCAGGAGGATGAGGTAGATGAGGCCACCTTCAGACTGCTAGCAGAGTTTCCCTACCAGACTAGCAAGTTTCTCTGTCATAGGCTCTGGTTCTGGTGGGGGACTTCAGTCATCCTGACATCTGGGAGGGCAATGCAGGAAGTTTTTGGAGAGTGTTGGGGACAACTCCCTGGTGCAAATGTTGGAGAGGCCAATCAAGAACCGTGCTCTTGATCTGGTGCTCACAAACAAGGAAAAATTGGTGGAGAATGTAGAAGCAGATGTCAACTTGGCAGCAGCAACTATGAAAGATGATTGAGTTCATTATCCTGAGGACAGGAAGGAGGGAGTATGGACCCTGGACTTCAGAAAAGCAGACTTGGATTCACTGAGGGTACTGATGGGCAGATCCCCTGGGAAGACAGCCTGAGGGGGGAAATTTGGTTGTATTTTAAAGAAATCTTACTAAGGGCACAGGAACAAACAATCTCGATGTACAGGAAGACTGTCACCATAGCAAATATGGCAGAAGACCAGCTTGGTTTAGCAGGGAACTCTTCAATGAGCTAAAATACGAAAAAAGCTTACAAGAAGTGGAAACTTGAACAAACAACTAGGGAGGAGTATAAAGTATTGCTCAGATATACAGGAATGAAATCAAGAAGGCCAAAGCACAGTTGGAGTTGCAGGTAGCAAGGATGAGAAGGGTAATGAGAAGGTTTTCTACAAGTATGTCAGCAACAAGAGGAAGATCAGGGAAAGCATGGGTCCCTTACTGAATGGGAGACGGGGGCAACTTAGTGACACATGATGTGGGAAAGGCTAAAGTACTCTACTTTTTTTCTCATCTGAGACTTCACAGGCAAAGTTAGCTCCCAGACTACTGCACCAGGCAGGAGAGTTTGGGGCAGAAATGATCAGCAACAGTGGCAAAAGAAAGTTAAGGATTATTTAGAAAAGTTGCACATGTACAAGCCCATGGGGCTGGAGGCAATGCACCTGAGGGTGCTTGAGGGACTTGGGCTGATGTGATTGCAAAGTCGCTGGCCATCACCTTTGAAAACTTTTGGCAGTTAGGAGAGGTCATATATAGTGCATGTCTTTAAGGGAAGAAGGAGGGTCCAGAGAATTACAGACCAGGTAGAAAAAAATTACAGACCTTAGTCCCTGGAAAAATTGTGGTGCCGATCCTCAAGGAATCCATTTCTAAGCACTTGGAAGAGTGCTTAGAATCCAGTCAGCATGGATTCACCAAGGGCAAATCATGCCTGACCAGTCTGACTGCCCTGTATGATGAGATCGGCTCTGTGGATGTGGGGAGAGCAATATATGTGCTTGACTTTAGCAAGGCTTTTGATACTGTCTCTACCAGCATTCCTGCAAGCAAGCTAAGAATGTATAGGCTAGATGAATGTACTGTAAGGTGGATAGAAAACTGGCTGGGGCATCCAGCTCAAAGAGTAGTAACCAATGGCTTGATGTCTAGTTGGTAGCTGGTATCAAGTGGAGTGCCCCAAGAGTTGGTCCTTGGGCCAGTTTTGTTCAATATCTTCATCAGCGACTTGGAGGATGGTTTAGAGTGCACCCTCAAAAGTTTGCAGATGACACCAAGCTGTGGGGGAGGGAGGGAGGTGACAGGAGTAGTAGATATGCTGGAGGGTAGGACAAGGATTCCCAGAGAACTAGACAAACTGGAAGACTGGACCAAAAGACATCTCATGACAAGCACAAAGACTGCATTTAGGATGAAACAATCCCACACACTGGTACAGGCTGAGGACTGACTAGTTAAGCAGAAATTCTGCAAAGAAGGACCTGGGGGTTACAGTGGTCAGTAAGCAGTACTTCTTAAGTGGCCCTCCATCCCAGTTAATTGTCCACACCTGCACTAGGCCATTCTCAGTGGTGGCAGATGACAAAACAAGCAGCAATGGTAACAAGTTGCAACACGGGAAGTTTAGGTTGGATATTAAGAAAATCCATTGTCATTTTTAGTGGAGACAGATTAAGAGTCGGTATATTTGGAATAAGTCCAAGGGCATAATGAGGAGTTTGTACTATACTGGCCATGTTTTACTGATTGTATGGGTGCAGTGTACTCTATGAATATTGGATAAGTACATAATTTGCTTAGCTGCCTAACCATGCCAGTTTTGCATATTGTTTATTGTCTCATGGGTTAAGCATAGATCATGTAGATATACACCATTTTCAGTCCTGCTATCTACTTTTCTATGCTGTTTTACTTTGGTATTAAAAGTCTTCAAAATAGTGGGAGCTAGCAGCATTAAAACTGACTAAATCCAGTCATTTTGCTAAGCTTTTAATAGCAGCTGTGAACCTCTCCAGGTCAGTCATTTTCAAGGCTAGCAACCCTGAAATTATTAGGAGCCTTGAAAATGACCAGACCTGACAGAGCCATAAGCAGTGCTCGTTAAGTATGTGGCCCTGACAGGTCTGTGGTATTAGCAATCCTGAACCTGACTCCTTCCAATCATTTTCAAGGCTTCTAATAGTCACTCTTAGGGCTGCTGACAGCACTGTGAATGTAATGAGTATTGTTTACATTAAGTTCAGATAAGTGCATACTCCAGGTAAGTGCATAGCCTTTTTTCAATCTGGAGGCCATGCACTTAAATGGAGTGTACTCTATTTCAGTCTTGAGTGTTTTCAATCAATCATATCATCATTTTAAACTCTTATTTAGAACCAGAGATGTGGATTTTCCAGAAAATGTTGAATTGAAAAATTTCAGTGCCCTAAATAGAGTGTGATCTGATTTAGCATGTTTATTTTTGATATTATATTTATATTTAGTAAACTTATATTTAGTAAACAAAACTAAAAAAAGTACTCCCCATGTTAATTTTATGTCCCAATAGCCACAAGTATTTGAACTGAAATGTTTGATTAGGAAAACAGTTAAATACAGCACACAATGTAGTTTAAATTTTATAGTCAAACAAATTCAAGCCTTTATGTGGAAAGAAATTATTTTTATTGGAATACTTGTAAAAGTGTAAAGACAATATACATTAGCATGTACTTCCCTTACATTGTTTGTTTAAATTTAAGGAAAAAACAAAGGCACTGAAAAATGTTGACACACTAATTTTAGCACACCCAAAGAACTGTGCATGATATGCCGTGTTTGTCCACTCATCTACTTCAGTAGAGTTTAACTCTCTTCCTCTGAGGTAACTGTGGCACCTCCAGTTTCACTGTCACTATCTGGAGGATCATCTGCACTACTGATTAGTCCCATTGCAGAATCCAACTGAGGCAAATCTGATTCAAAACTACTAGAACCTCATTCTCTTTCACTAAAGGATGGTTTTACCAATGAGTCTATGGGCACAGGCAACTTACCATCACACTGCATCTTCTTCACTAATTGTGCTTCTGTCTGATTCTCCAGAAGCAAGAGATTTTGAGAAATAGAAACAAGCTTAGTGGTGCATTCATTTGATTTTGATTTGACCCACACAGCCAATTAGGTGAATTCATAACTTGATTTTTGGTTTGCATTATTATGAGAGTGTATTTACCCTCCTGTTAACAAATGAATGAAACATCTATGTACTCTCTCACACGCTTCCTAGGGATAATCACCTGAAAAGCATTAATTACAACTTTGAAACTACCAAGCTTGCCTAATACTGTATTTGCATCCACTTATTGTTACTAATGAATTTTATGAAACAATGAATTTTTAGAAATGTGAAATTTCCCACGGAAAAATAAAGCACTGCCCCACATCTCTGTTTAGAACTACATATTTTAAATGTCTTTCTTCTTAAAACTGCTGATATTATCTTAGAATTTAAAACAATATATTAATTAAATACATCTATAATTTATCTTTTAACTTTTTATCTTTTGCTACCAAGGCATGGGGAGCAGAGAGGAGAAGATGAAAAAGTTACAATAATCAAGTGTCTAATAAAACTTGAAATAAAAAAATTAAGAATTAAAAACAAAAAAAAACAATTGAAGGATAGGTCAGAAAAATAATATTTGAAGCGTAGGGAGATACAGTTGTGGTGTATCCAAATAATTGTGAAAAACTGTTAAATTTGAGGGGTAGTTTTAATAAAGTACAAGTATATCAATTCTGTCTCTTTTAAAAAATATTTCATAATAGTTCATATTTTTTTTTCTTATGCAAGATGAGGAAAAACAATCCACAGCCCCGTTCAGTATAAACATGTATTCTGTTTTGGAATTAAGAACCTGGATGATTGCTCTGTAATTGGTTAGTGGATAGATCACGCTTGGAATATGTTTACAGTGATAGCCATGCAAGGTAGTAAACAAAAATAATATTGTTGTCTAAACATCTTTTATTGATATGGAGCTCAAGGTATTTTAGATACCACAGCAGTGTCCCTCCATGCTTTTAGGATGGAAACAGGAGAAGGCAGTCATGTTCCAAATTTGGGAGAGTTTAGATATTTAAAAATCAAATTGTTTTTACTGTTTTAAGGTGGAGTCGGGGGAACTTAGTACTAGGGACAGCATGCTAAGGGGGTTGAAAATTAATGCATGGCAGCATTTGTATTTCTTTAGGACCTGGAGGAAACCTTGCATAGTAACTCAGTGGCATATTGTTTCTATGTTGAAGGAATTCCAGAAGGTTAGAGGCCATGTGTGTTGTATAATGGTATATTCTCCCCTCAATGGGAGCACATCCATTAATTAACATTAATGGGAGTTATGTACATCAAGGGGCTTCTCCTAAGTCCATTATCACTGCAGAGTTCTTTATAAAAACTTCCTGTTTCATTGTGATATTATTCTCTGAAGCTGCTGTTTGCTGTTTTCTTTATCATGACAAAATAGTTAGTTTTTTAAAACTATTCTCCTTAATTGTATACGAAGAACAGTGTGCTGCTTTTGGTCAAGGCATGGCTATTTTTTTCTTTATGTATAATTATAATACAATAATGTAAAGACAGTATATTTCTGATTTGACACACTCTAGTTGGTCCAGTGTGCAGAAGAATATAAAAAAGATTGCAAAGGCAGACATTCAATTTAGGAAATGCCTGGATTAATGTTGTCCATGTAACCTTAATTTTGGACCAATGGATGTATGCATAATGAGGTAGTTAAAGACTGTATCATGGCTAAGTAAGGAAGTCAGAAAGCCAAGGATGACTCAATTCAGTCTTTGCAAGTTAGTCTAAACTGTGTCAATTGAATTGATAAGCAAGTGAACAGCTACTCGCTTTTGATTCCATAAATGCAGCCACATACATGTCTGCAGTGGCTCAGGCCAGAAGCAGGGGGGTTGGTAGAGCACACCTACCTCACTGCTCAGCTTGAGCCGACAGCTTGGGCCAAGGCTAGCCTGCCCACCCTGCAAGGTGGGGTTTGTAGGGGAGGTACAAAGCATCCTGGGAAGCTGAGCAACTGTGAGTTAACTTGAATCTGGAGGGGATCTGGGACAGAGGTTCAATAAACTGATTTAACCTAAATCATTTATGTCTGACACTACATCCATCCAGGTTTATCTTAATCTGGTTTCAGCCATTTTTAAAGCTATTTATGTGCACTGAACTTCTGTTGTGTTACGGATTTGAACCAGTTTCTGATCACCAGAATACTGTATAATGTATACTGGGTTTATGTGTAATTTCTGTCCCTATCTTATGTGCTATTTTTTCTGATTGAACCCTTGTCTCTTTCCATACATAGGGTGACGGTATGCAGGATATGGATCAAGTTGAGTAACAGTGAGCTATTTGTAGGGTCCCTGCCTCATTTGTTGCAAAGGTTAGAAGGTATGTAGTAAAGATCAGATTCAAGATTAGGTGAATTTACATGCCTGCCATCAGGGTGGTCTCCTGCTGCCAGATGTCAGGTTCCAAGGATCTTAACTTCCAGAGTCTGTGATCAGAATTGTTTTGGTTTGGTTTTTTTAACATGGACAATATATATATTTTCCTAATTGCATTGTAAGCTGTTCCAGCTAAAACTTTATTAAAAAGAAAAAAATTCTGAGGCAGAAACTGGGAAATTTCATCCAAAGCTGTTAAAACTTGGCAAAGTTTTAATCCAGTGAAAACTAGGCCTTTTACAGAAGATGTTGGACAACCCTAACCACCTGAGGCTCTGCTTCATAAGTTGTACTAATTATCTGAGAATTGCCTACTGGCAACAAACAAAGACTACTAAAAAAACCCCTGCTGAAATGATTTTTTTTATAGTTATTTTAGCTTTCCCACAGAGTATTAGACAAATACATTTGTACATAGATGGCACTGATTCCAGACATCTTTCATTGCCTTTCCATTCTTATTTAGTTAACAGCTTCACATACATTTTGCATTTATACCTAATTAAAGTTTGTGTCTGTGTATGTGTGATTGTATTGCTGGTCTTGTTTGGAGAATATATAGAATGTTAAATGTTTTAAATAATATTATTTTAGGTGTTGGTTCTATTTTTATGTTAGTTATTTAATGATATTTGTTTTTGTAGGTGTAACCTATCCGTTGAAGAAACCTACTTTTTTTTTTTTTTGCTTCTTGTTACTTCATCCGGACTATTTAAGCAGGAAGCTTTTAAAGAATGAGGTTGAAGACATCACTCTCAAAGGAACCAAAACATATCCTTTGTCTCAGAGCAAAACATTAGAACCATGTAATAACTTTGCATAACTTTATTAGTTCTGTATTATACATGCTGAAGTAAGGCATTTTAAGTGTTTGTACCGGCACTATGAATTAATTTGTACACATTATACAGATGTAAGAACTTACTCTTTCCTGCTGGCCCAATTATTCAAGAACCTGAATATCTCAAGCTGGGTGATAGGCATACCTCGTTTTCAGTGATTCTATTTAGAATGTAGGCTGTTTATTACTTTGGAAAAAAGCACCATTATTTTTCAGGAAAGTGGTTTCTTTTATCCCCCTCCTCCCCTTTTAGAGTTTCTGTTTACTTTTGGAAAGAGATCCTCTTCCCCCTTCCAGCAGCTAATAAGTGTGCTACTATCCACTTGTCTGCAGTAAGCCTAATAAACTACCACTGTTGGGTAGTTACCGGGTATGGGCGCTTGCTCTTACATCCAGTTGACATTCACCAGTCCTCTCCAGGGGTACTGCAACCCCTGGTCAGTTTGGTTGGGGCTCTTATTCTCTCTGTCCTCCTGCCTGCCATGACTTTGATGTTATTATTTTTTGAAGTTATTAACGAAAGGGAGGAGTGGTGACTACCCTGCCTCCAGTACATGTCACCGTTGGTTCCCTCCCCAAGCTCCGTGTCAATAATAAAAAAAAAAAATGGAGGGAACAACAAAACAACCAGAGAAAAAAGGTTCTTTTCTTTTTTTCTTTCTTTCTTTTTTTTTTTTTAAGATGCACTCTCCACTTTTTTTATGGAATTTCCTCTCTAGGGACTGAGTCCTGGACAACCCCTTGGCTTAATTTGTCACCTTCTCCTTGCTGGTTGCAGCTGCGCCCAGCTTAATTGGCAGCCCCCGGCCAATAAGAAGTCAATATAAACAAACAAAAAAAAGAGGAAAGATGTGGGAGAGCGTTGCCTTCTTCCCTCTCTCTCTCTACCAGGTGGTAACTTCCTTCCTTCCCTGACGCCTGACCCGTGATGCCACTGGCGAATGGGGTTTTGTTTTTTCTTTACAGTCTCTCTCTCCTTTTTTTTTTTTTCCTTTTTATCGTGGCCCTGCCTGGCTTAATTGTCGGCCTGCAGTCATCAATCAGCACTTTGGAAAACAAACAAGTAAGTGGCTTGGGAGCATCCGCCTCTTTTATCTCACTCTCTTTTCTCTCCTTTTCCTTCTTGTGCTCCTTCCTTTCTTCTTTCACTCTTTTAGCGTGGGGTTCTCCAAGCTGCTGAGACCCAATCAGGCTCTTACCCTGCTGCCGGGGATGTCAGTGTCGGGTTGAGCCTTCCCAGCCTCCATCCTGTCTGTGGTCTTCCATCTTCCCTTTCCCCAGTGTCCTGGTTCTGCCTACAGCCCCTAGATATTGCCCCAGCCACGGATCCCCACCAATCCACCTCACCTGCAGAGGTGATGAAGCTGAGCTGGGGTGAACTGGAAGCTCCTACCGTAGTGTGGAGGTTCTATTCTGGTTGAGCCCATTTCCGTGGCCGAGGGAACACCCCAGGTGAATATCCTTCAGTCTTTCACACCACCACCAAAAGTATATGCTTCACTAATACTTATTAGTGTATTCTTATTAGGGTATTCTTCACTGTCTTCTTAAAGGGGAATGTCATTAGTTCCCATGACACCATTAATAAACCAAGAAGTACTTGTTTGGATTATGCTTTTATGTTTCAACACTGAGGTTCTTCTGTAGGTGGAGCCTAACATTTAATTTGTTTAATAGGTATGTATTTTAATACTGTGTTTATTTTAAAAATGGCATAAACTTTTATTTTATTTTATTTATTTTTTGTTGTTTTAAGTTGATTTTTGACGCGTCTCTTTCTAATGTGAAAAGCAACATGTGAAGAAAAACACCTTCAACATATGCAAATGACAGTTCCTTAAAAAATTAAGGGTTTTTTGTTAACTTTTTTTTGTAGCAATCCTTAATTTTTCACTGTTTAAGCAAGATGTATATTCTAAGATTACTTTCGATAACCAAACAGCTTATTAGAATTCAGACTTCCTTAATTCAGTTACACATAAAGAATTGGTTAGTTGTGTGGGCTGGACAACAGCTGATGAACTGTATTCATGCAGCGATGACCATCAGATTATGAAATGGAACTTGTTAACTAGTGAGACAACCCCAGTAGCGAAGCTTCCTGATATCTACCCTATAGATTTTCATTGGTTTCCCAGAAGTGTAGGTGGAAAGAAGCAAACCCATGCAGAGAACTTTGTACTCACAAGTTCAGATGGTAAGTTGTCTTTAAAACGTATCTTATAAATTCCCAGTGCATTATGTATAAGTTATTTCCATTAAATGTGAAATGATTTCCTATCAATGTAATTATAGATGAACTACAATTATTTTTAGACAATAAATATATAATTGTACTATAGCTCCTTTTTTTCTTTCTCTGTGCCATGTGCTTGATCCTTTGCTTTATTTGTCTTGCTTGCTTTGTTGACTTTGTTTTGGTGGGGTGAGGGAGGCATGGGGCTTAGGGGATGGAAAAAGAAGGCAGAATGCAGGAGTGGTATTGGACTGTACTCTTTCAAAATAATTTTCCTCTTTATTCTGTTCTTACACACCTTTTGTTTGAAGTCCACTTTTTCCTTTTAAGAAAGAGACTTTTCCCAAAACTCCTATTACTTTATCAAGGACACACTACATAGCAACAACCATCCCTTCAAATGAGAGCCTGGGTAGAGGTTCCTCCAGAACCCATTAGTACTACTCCTTAAGAGGTTTTGTTTATGCCAGAGACTTACTGATTTATGCAAACTTTGGTGTGAAACTTTTATGTTGTATACCACAAGTAAAATAATTATAAAAAAAAAATATCAGACATATGCATCAACAAACTGCTTAAGAAACAAGTGTCTGTTAAACTGCCTCAACACAAGGTGGTAGCCATGTGCCTTAAACACTGTACCTCAAAGATAACTGTATATTGTACCTTAAACTGTTAATCCCTTTCCTTCTGTCAGTAGTGAAGGATTTTGTATCCACAATCAGTAATGGTTTACTTCATGGGGGAGAGATCTTTTTCATTGTCTTCAGACTTGTTACCGCTTCCTTCATTCTGCTTTTAAATAACAGTCTGTAGTTGAGTGACATTTGCAATTGTGAATTTTCTTCAACTGTCAGTAGCTCTTCCTCCCCCACCAGGTTCTTGATGCCATTTTTAGTTTTATTTTTTTGGTTCACATATTTTAGGGGGTGAAATTTCCTCTTTGAATTTCTCTAAGGAGAAATGTGCCAAAACTTCAATTCCTTCTTTTTCTATAAATTCATGACTTTTTTGCCTGTTATATATCCAGGTTGGTTATATTAGTTCCAAAGCCCATATCCAGTCAGATTTGGAAAAAGTCTTTGTCTTCTGCACAGATATTTTGGTGGACAGTTGTTGACCAGTTGTTCACCATGGAGTTTTAGTTCATTTTTTTGACTATCCTGAATCAGACCACTGAACACTTTGTAAATAAAAAGTTGGAGCCTCAATTTGAATCTGGTCAGTGAAGAGCTCATATAAAGCCAAGGACAGATTTTATGCTTTACTGGTAGCCTACATGGTGAAGGAAGTGTCTTGCAGTGTTTCATAGTAGTTATTTTTTTAAGACCTAATGCAGGGTCGGAAAATTATTTTGGGTGCAGGGCTGCTTAACGAGGTTTGGTGAACTTTTGAGGGCTGCATGGGTAGCCCAACCCCTTGACAGTTGTGGGCCTGCCTCTGCCCCCCTGTCACCATCTTGGGACCAGAAGTTCCACCCCCAAACCCCTGACCTTTGCCGCAGGAAATACCTCCCATTGCCCCCAGAAATACTGCTTGGCAGGGGGGGTTGGGTTTGCCATTGTAGAACCAGAAAAAAACCAAATCATATGCTAAAAGTCAAACACTTACCATAACATGTTTTAATTTTATTACAAAAAATATTTTTGTCATGATTTGTGTTTGCATACTATATATAGAGGTGATTGCATAAGAATTTATTTTTGAGTTACTAAGTCTTGTATATTGTGTAGCGGGTATGGTTGGGGCATGGGGGGTTTGTGAGGGGTTGTGGCTGCATGTGTTGGGTATAGGTTATGTTGGGGGGTTGTGTATATGTTGCGGGTTGTGGGGGCAGGATGTGGGTATGTGGTGCTTGTGAGATGTGAGGGAGGATGGGGGTGTGTGGGGACCCACCCCAACACTCCTTCTTGGCTCAGCAGCAGGCAGGGGTGCTTGTGTCTGGCACTGTTGCCCAGCAGTGCACAGCTGCAGCCAGTGCTGCACATTGCAGCAAGGAGTGCAACCCCCATTGGGCCATCTCTTATTGCTGGTGGTCCCCGCTGCCCGCAAACAATCACCACACTTGCTCAGCATGGAAAGGAAGCCACATGCGCTGGAGCTGGCTGCTTTTCTCACTCCCTGTCCCCAAAACACTTTACTAACAAGCATAATTTCCCTCTCCCTTGGATTAATCTATCTGTTATCCATACGCACTGGTCCACCTTGGTGGTAATGATAGGAAGATAGAATGATCATGTTGGCACTTGAGTTCAGTCTACATTACCACTTTTCTTAGTGATGACTTGTAGGGATGGAAAAAAAGTGATCTTTATGGGACTCCAAAGTAGGAGTCTGGTGATTAAAAGTGCATTTACTTAAAAAGGGTGATATGGGGAGTTCCTCCAGAAAAAAATACAAACCAAGTATAGTTTGTTTTTTTTATTTTTGCTGGATCTTGCATCTAACAATATTATGTTAGGATTGACCATATCAAATTCTGTAGAACGCTTCCAGGTTGATACTGATAATGGGTCATGGAATCATAGAGCAGTAGGGGTAGAAAGCACCTCCATAGGTCATTTAGTCCAGTCCCCTGCCTGAGGCAGGACTATCCTTATCCAGACCATCTACACAAATCCACAACCTAAACTCTTAATCAAACTAGTCAATCCTGACACAACACAAGACTTAACGCACTAACTTGCCACAGGTGTAAAGCAGGGGAACCATGGCAGCCAACATCCTGACTCTGTAAAAGGTGGTGAATACACGCTCAAGAGATCCCAGGTAGAGTTCTGTGCCTCCTGCTTTACAGGAAGGCAAAAACTCCCACAGTCCATACCAATCTGGGGCAGAATTCCTTCCTGACTGCAAATATGGTGATTGACCTGAAGACTGAACTGAGGGGAGGAGCAAGACCCTCTAGCCATGAACTGCTGGCTTTAAGTCCCAGCAGCAGCACTGGCACACCCTAGTCAAAATCCCCAGCCTTGGCTGCAGCCAACACCCAATGCCTTTAAGGGTTTTGTTACTCATTACACTTTAAACTTCTCAAATGTTGACCAGTGTGAGTGTTGAAGGTTTAGAGCAGTCACATGTTCAGGCTAAAAGCCTTTTCTAACTCCTTTTCTGACTGTCCCTGTCCTGGATAGCTGAGACTTGCCACTAGAGGGCTGCCAAGCAGGGGTCCAACCAGGAGCTCTAGCTGTGAGTTGCCACTAGAGGGCTGGTGAACCAGGACAGGCTTCTACCTGGTGAGGGTGGGTTGGGGAAATGGATTGGTGGGGTGGGAGCATGAGACTAGAAGGCGAGAGGTTGTGAAATGGGAGGTCGAGAGGCAGGGGGAATGGAGGCTGAAGGTTGGGTGGCTTAATGAAGGAAGTCAGCCTTGGAAGCCACTGAAGGATAAAAGAAAAAGGGGGAAAAATTAATTTGCGAAGAAAGAGTAAGTAAATTAAAGACAATCTCATATTTTAATAAATTGGGATTGGGTAGCCCCAGCTCACAGGAACCCTGATCTGACTCCGTACCTTGCTCCGTCTTCCACAACCCCTAGCCCTCCGTCCCAGACCAGTCTGTATCTCTGTCAGAGGCTTAGCCAGTTCACATCCCTGGCACCAGGAGGCAGAGTTAGCTTGATGCCAGTACTACCTGCTGCACAATAGAGTTTAGGGAGTAGAAAGTTTGTCCTCACAGAACAGGGTAGGGGGGAAGGGACACGGCATGCTGGGATGCTGGCAGACTAAAACTTGGGCGGCTTTTCTCTGGGGAGTGGCCACATATGTGTGAAACTTGAGCTGGATAACACGAATCAGAGAGAAATCTTCCCTGCAGTGGTGTAACTTTTAAGATACCTTAAGGTTGCTTAAAAATAGATTAAACATCTTAGTGTATGGACAATCCACGAGTTAAGAGGTCTCTAAGTTGCCTAAATTTAATATGTAACACAGCTCTTAGGAAGGCTTTAAAAAAACCACCAAGATAAGTAGCAGCATGAGCAGGTGGAAGTGGGGGTGGAATTTCCTTTCAGCCCCATGTGGCAACTTACTGACAACTTGTAACAGAAGAACATCTATTGGGACCATTAACATTAATTTCCAAAGCATGTTCTGCTCTGAATTGTCCAGAATTGTGATCTAGTATACGGATCGACAACATTTTTGCAGTGTGGGAAGCTGCTTTATTAGAGCTTAGCTCAAAGCACTCACTATTTCCAGCTCAGTTTGCAACAACCAGAACTGAAGTCATTGCTCCCCACTGTGTTGTAGCCACCACCGCTGAAGTCTCATGTTGGCAAAATGCCACATAATATGGCTCTGCAGTCCATAGGTTGCTGACCCCTTGTTTAGGATTTTGGCTTTGGTTAAATGAATTGCTTAACTGGACTGTGGATAGTTTCTCTGTGAGCTTGGGCAATTTCTGGCTATATCTGTTGTGTCCGGCGTGATTTTCTTCAGTGGTGGATGGGCACAATGTACATTTGAAGGAAGGGAAAAAGCCTTCCCTGAACAAGGCATTGGATGTTACAGTGAGGATTTATGCCAATTGCACACAACTTTTTCACTAACTAGGAAGAGTTTGCATTGGATTTGTAGGTAAAAACTCATCCATCTGGGGTATTCAGTACTTCTTGAGAAGTGAATGGATTATAATTATGGAATGAAGGCTGGCTCTGCTGACTAGTGTATGAGGGATGAGTCCATGTAACTCAAGAAGCCTTCCCAAATACTTGTATATTTTCAGCCAGCTAGGATGCTGGGTTCTCCTGTGGGCTGCATGCAGTCAGATTTAATTAAGTGTGTTATTACCCAGAAAAAGTTATTTTGGGTGGGAATGAAAACTTCTCTGGAGGCTGAGTATAAAATTCTCTTTGCACAGACTTGGAGAAATTCTTTGTTTTGGCCTATCTGTTATGTCCTTTATTTTCTATCATGGACACTTGAATTCCCATCCCCTTTTTGCATGTGGCTCAGGTCACAAAACCAATGTAATCTGAAAGCATTAGCCTCAATTACTGATCAGCTAGTTATTTGAAGGCCAACATATTTATTGTCATGAGGAAAAAAAACCTGTTGAGAGCCTATCAGATTCTTGATATGTGGATAAAGGGCAGTTGTCTCTTGGCATATATGGGGATTCTAATGGGATCCAAGAGTCACTAGCTCTCAACTCCTTATACTGAAGAATCAGAGATCCCTTTTCCTTTATGCTGTTCAAACTTGTGGAGGCCAACACTGATGAGGTAGCTGAGGAAATATGGGGCCTTTTTATGTTTCTAGAGGTCTTGAACCATTTTGCTACTTTCCTGACACTGAATTTGCTTGCCTCATCTTCGCGACAGTTTCATGCATTCTACATTAGGTTCAACAAAATTAGACTTGATGTGCTGTGATCAGTGGCTGATGATGAAGCAGATCCTTTTTGGGTCACTGCATCCTTGCCCTTTGATTCTCTACTTCCAGTCTGAGGTATAGTGACAGATGGAAACTTCTGAAACATCTACTGGATTTAGAACAGTCTGAAGGTTTGGATAAAATCCAGACACTCTGTATAGCCAGAGAGATTGGAGGGAGGGGGGTGAGAATAATAAGTTAATGACTTTCACATCCACTTTTTTGGTGCTTATGTTGACTTGGAACTTCTCAGAATTTGCTAGGAATCCAGCCCAAACTGTCGTTTTAGCAAAGAGACCAACAAGAGCCCTAGAAGAGAAACTAATTCTTTGTAGCTTGGTCAGGATGGATAGAAGTTGTCTGATTTAAGCTAAACTTACTGTTTATTAAAATTATTTAAATAAATGAATAAGCAGCACATGATTACTGTTGATATTTTGAACTGGTGGAAATCGTTGGCTAAATTGGAAGCAGAATTTGTTGAAATAGCAACTTTACATCAAAGACTTCTGCAGGTTCTGAGAGAATTTCTTCATTTCATTTTATTCAAGCAATTATTTAAAATTGAGATGTGAAAAACAGGTAATTTGCTTTCCTCTTCCAATCTAGGGATACTACGTGTAAGAAAAGGAGGTCTGGTAGATCTAAAAGCTTGAACAACATGGTGATCAGAAATAATTAGTTCATATCACTCCGTGGATAATACTTTATTTGATCAATTGTTTAATTGAACTTTTTCTTATGTCTCTAGCACGTCTCATGCATGTCTCCTGCATGTTTGCAGTGGCTTTATTTAACCAACAACAATTGTAAAATGCTGGTTTTGTGCATTTTCAATTGAATTCCAATTTCCATTCAACCAGACCCTGACACACGTTCACAAATAAACCATTCCCATCGTGTAATAAATAAGAAATGCACCAATCACCATTTTCTGATTTTATAATAAAAATAAAAAATATGAATAAATGTATATTGAACTGTACGGATTACTTAAACAATTCATAGTCTTAGTTTGTTTTGCGTGTCTAAAGGAGAGGTTACCAAATTTAAACATACAATTTGAATCTATTAGGAAAATGCATACAATACAAAGCAAGATTAAAATCTATTATTCATATTAATTTGTTGCCTCTTCTTTTAATTGTGATTTTAAATCAGTCCATCCTGGTTCATGGTCATGACTTCCCAGTTCCTTGAAGTTTTTCCATTTGTAGTAAATAAAATATGGCTATATTAGTCCATAGCTTCTTACAAAAATATGGATTTGCTTTAATTAAATATCTTACTTTTCAAATACTAGACTGATTGACAGCACAAGAACAAGTACCTGCTCTTCCTTTCTACAATATACTTCAATCTTTGTGTTGCAGATATTCATAATTTAAGTCTATACATGGCACAAATAAGGACAGTATTTTGGCCCCAAGAAGCGTAGTTTAAAAGGCCAAGATCAGATATGAAAAAACTATGGCCGTGGTGATAGTTTTTTACAGGGTATTTTCTTTCCCTTTCTGTATGCAGATGGAATAATGGTTGCATTAGTATTGATTAGCCTTCTTTAAGTAGGCGTTTTCTTTCTGCTTGATGGACTGAATTTAACTGACTTCAGATCTTGTTGGTGCTAGCCACAAGTGTTTTATGTGCTTTTTTTAAAGATGCTAGCATGGTTAGGGTTGAGCGTTCTGTTATACTGTTCTTGTTAGGATGTAAGAAACTGGCAATAGTAGCCAAGATCCCTGTATGGCAGTGTACTTTCTAAACAATAGAGCAGGGTAGAAGTTTGCTAAAATGTACCTGACATTGAGTTAAATGATGTGATAAGAAACAGATGCTGTATGTGGAGTAGTATAGACTGTGTGATCTAGATGTACAACATCCTAGGATTAGAGGAAAGATGATGTAGTATATTAGATGTAGATCTTTTGATTGGAGGCTGCTTGCAAACAGTTTAAAAAAAGCAAAACAAAACAAAGCCAAACCATGCTTTACCAGAAGAAGCAGTGTATTACTTTGACTGGGCTCTGCAGCATCTGTATAGATCGGGTACTTCAGTGGGGCATTTGGAGTCTTTTAGTCAAAGCTGATTTAATCTACTATTACATAAAAGCACCGAAAAAGCCCCACTAACGTACCTGATCTATACAGATGTCAGGCAAGCCAGGTTGAAGTAACATGCTGCCTCTGCACCATTTTTGGTTTTTTGTTTGCTTTTTTTTTTAAATGTCTGGAAGCAGCCTAAAAGGCTACCTGGTATTTTTCTTACCAAGAGATTTAAAATGGATGTAAATTTGAGGAAACTGGGATTTTTTTTTCTAGCCATCTTGTTTTTTCTGGAGTCTCCTAAACAGAGACATTTATCAGAACCATTATGGATATGGCTACATGTCTTGAACACTAGCATTCTCTTTATTTCATTATGGGTGCACAGTATTAGGAACCAATGTGTGTAGACTTCTGTTACTCTGCTCCCATCTCATGGTTTTTAATTTGTTTACCTCTTCTCTCCTACACAGTTCTACATTTATTTATCATGTAAAGAGTGAAAACTAAAAACAGAAAGTGGGATTAAGGAAAGTGAAGGCCTTAGATTTTTTTAAGGTAAATTGGAACAAGACACTCATCCTAGAATAGGTATTCTAGAATTACCACTTGCGTAAGTTTGGGTGATTGTCTCATTAGTGTTAGCATAAAACAAATCAGATCTGAGCTCTACTGACTGATTTGTCATTACATTTTAAAGGCCCTACAAACACTACAGCATATCAGCTAATCTACCAGATCTGATTGAAAGGGGCAAACTTGGATACAGAAAGCAAAAATGACAGATCAGTGAAATGATAACCTAAGTGTGTAAATTAATATCACATCCATGTGTACTTGGCCTACTAGCTAAGAATAAATATTAGATGGACGAACTAACACAGTGACAGCCATTTTAACCAGAAATTAGTTCACAATAGCTGGAAGACTTTATTTTTCTCCTGTAAACAGATCAATACCTTTTCCCTTCTTTCATATTGGTAGCTTTCTGCCTGACTGATAGTGATTGGAACTGGGAAAGTGGGCTCAAAGTATTGATGACTAAATAGGTATGAAGGTACTTCTGAGGGAAACATTTTGTGACTTGTCGTCACAGAGAAGTTTGTAATTCCATTTTTGTTATGAAATTGGTATATTGTATTTCAATATTATTATTTGTGGAACTACCTTTTCTTAGTAATTTTCTTTGTGATAAATTCCTATAACTTCTGGTCTCCTGATGAGCTGTATTGTTTAATAAAGGGAGCTGGTTTTGGAAGACTCTTGTGTGCGCGAATATTCCTTGTATTGTCAGTGTTTGTGTACATTAGTTTCATTCTGGAAATACTGATTGTAAGTCTCCAAACTTGATAACTTATTGTTGATACAATATGCCTTATATTATTGGCAATTCTGCATATTTTCTGTACATTCTCAACAACCAGTTTTATTTCATTGATGAGAATTCCTGTCAGCTTGTCAAGCCCAGTGAAAGCTGAATTTTATGTTTTTATGGGGCCAAAACTATTCCTTGAAGAATTGCAGAAGGTGTAAATGTAGCTTTTGGGGTATCTTTTCAGCTCTCATTTTAAAATATTTTCTGCTTCCATTGATTTTGCTATTTTTCCTTAAAAAAATTAAGAAAAAGAAAATTTTGGAAAATTTGTTCACAGATCAGGTATTCATTTCTTGTTCTTTTTCACCCTGTTTGTTGTGTTCATTATTTTAACATCAGGTCAAAATTCGAGATTCTACTGTATGTTAGCTAATGGACAAAACAGACCCATTTGTGTTATATATTCTTAAATAGGCTGCTAATCTCATGCTTGAAAACCTTCCAGAACAGCGAAGTAACTTTAAGCTTGAGGATGGTTTCTGGTTTCTGTACATCTTAAAGCAAAAGGAGAAAAGCAGTATGTTATAGATCTGAAGCTTAATATTAGGCTGCTATTGAGTCACTTCCATCTATTGCAAGTCATATTATGAATAAAGCATATGCCTGAAACACTTCCTTTATTGGCTGGTGAGATTCGGGTAATTTTTGTTCCTTCCTCCATAGATATCCAAATTAATATTGCATAGGCTTTTATCCCACTTTTTAAAAATCAGAAACCCTAAAAGGTCCTTTTAAAGGGACTTTGACTAATATTCTTCCTAAGACAAGGAAGAACATAGTAAAATGAAAATCTGTCTTGAGCATGTTAAATCTCGTGCATGTTAAACATTGAAATATCCTGTCTTAATTTTAAAGTCTCCAGGAATGGAAAATATACTGTAATTCTTTTAAAGTTGTTCAAGTAGTTAATTAGTATCACTGTTAAAAATCTGTGTTTATTTCTGTTCTGAATTCTCTAGACTGTAGATATTGGATATTACTTGGTCTGCAAGATTAGTGAGCTTTCTGTTATCAGATTTTTCGTCCTTGTGTAGGTATTTGGATTGTAACCACATCACCCCTTTAACCTTCTCTTTGATAAGTAAGTCGTATCAAATTGTTTGGCTATTTAACGATGAAGCATGTTTTCTGATCTTCATTCCAGTGGTTCTCAGCCTTTTTAGAGTTAGGGTACCTCTCCAAAGTTTTCTAGAATTTGGCAGCATCCTCAGTTGAGAACCACTGTTGTATTGGTTCAGCGTACCCCTGTGATTCCCCATCAGGGTGCTGCTGCACACTGCATTAGGGTTATCTGATAAACCTAAAGTGGGTGGAAGCAGAGGTATAACTAGTGAATTTTGTGTCCTGGACAAGACTTCTCTGTGCCCTGGAAGAAGGAGGGTGGTGTTACCTGCCCTGGGTGTCGCTGCACTCAGCTCCACCAACCAGGCGGTGCAAAGGACTGCTCCTACTCGGCCTAGCTTCTCCTCATAGGCACTGTAAAGGGCTAGTACAGCCCAGCCTCTCTCCTCTGGCCGGGCAGTGCAAAGGGCTGTGACTGAAGTGCACAGTCATTCCTAGTCCAACCCCACATGTTTCTTCTGAAAATGGGTGCAGGCTCACTTCCTGTTTCTGGGAGGAAAGTCTGGGGTCAGACTGGGAAGGGCTGCAGGAAGACTATAGGCTCCAGCTGCTTCTTGATCTGCCTTTGCAGGAAGTGAGCAGAACACTTCCACCTGGCTGCATTGGGACCTGCATTACAGCACCCCCTTTTCTGTATCCTTCTGCATTTTATCAACATAATTCTTAAATTTTCAATACTGGAGCTAGACACTGTTGTCCTGGCTGGTTTTGCCAGAGTCAAATACAGAGGCTATCTTTTTATTCCTTGTTGGTATTTTCTAGTTTGTACATCCAGTTTATTCATTATCCCTTTTGGCTACAGAATTGTACTAACAGCTTGTATGCTGCTGATTATCTTTCCTAACTCCCAAGGCTTCTTCAGAGTCATGGTTTCCCAAGAAGTTGTCTTGACCATCTCAGGATAGGCATGGTAGAGAATAACCTACACTTTTTGGGTTTTGACTTGTGACCTTACGTTATGACCATAGCAAATCTGTCTGCACCAATGATGTGAGGCTCCTGCCACATGTGACTGTTCCCTTCTTTGTGTATAACATGTCTTGAAGCTCATATTGAAACTGTCCACATTGTACTTACTCATTTCATATACACAACAATAAGATTTATCCCAGTTTACCTTGTAGAGCTCTTCTACGTGTCATCTTGTAGACTACTGGCTATTCCTTTCAGACTTGTCTCTAAAGCAGTAGAAAGAGAGAGGGATGAAGGAGAGCTGGCAGTTAAGAAGGGGCAATTATGGTATTGCTCTTGGCAGGTTTATGTTGCCCAAGTAAGTTCTAACCTAGCCTCATTCTTAAAAATTGCTGAAATGCTTTGGTCGTTTTCTAAGAAAAAGTCTGCATAAGACAGATACACAGCATGGAAAGAAAATATTCACCAGTGAACAATTTAAAATTTAGTGAAGTTATAAACATCAGTGTCGTAATGATTTTGGAAAGGTTAGGCAACCTTAATAGACTGTGCTACCTGCTCTGCCTATAACAAAATTGTTTTTCTTAGGTTAAATTACATCTGCTTGGATTTCACTATCTAAATCACAAGAATCTATCTTTTGGCTATATTATGAAAATATGTCAATTTGTGTCTTAGTGATTGATAGTATATCTTTTGTTTCCTTTACAGTTTCCTCTAGTAAATCCAACCTTTGTCTCAAGAAATATGAATTGTTTATATAGTGTCATAGTTAACTTCTGTTTAGAGTCTTTGGTTTTCAGTAGATTATGTGATTTTTTTTTTTTTTTTAAAGCATTATAGTAGTTTGCTGTGAATCTTTTTTCTTTTCCTTAATGGAATTTATAAGGTATGACCTTTCACTGACATTTGTCCCACTTAATAATGGTGCTGAAATGCTGCAGGGCTTCCATTGTAGTCAAACCATTTAAAATTCAGATTTTTTTGGTGGGGGGGGGTTGCCTTCTGTATGGAAGGATGAGGAGAACTGCAACTTATTGCAAGTAAAGAATTAATTAAGGAGGAATGATTACATGCATCAGTTTATAGCTTTGCTGACAGTAGAGGCAAACACCAATTCCACGAGTTACATTCCAGGTTACGGTGGGGAATGTACATATGTTGCATTCCAATTTGGGGTGCTTCAGGCTATGGACAGAATACAGCCCCCAGACAGAGGACGCTACAAAATGTTGCTTGGTCCTGAAGCTCTGTTCCTTCTCTCCCTTCTCCAGCCTTCCACAGATTTTTAGGCAGAGATGACCTTGCCATTGAGTAAGGAGGTGAACTAGATGCCCTTCTGAGGTCCCTTCCAGTTCAACTTTTCTATGATTTTATGATTATGGTAAAAAAAGAAGAGTTTGGATCTTATCTTTTAAAATTCTAAAAATAAAATAATATTAAAACAATGCAACTTCTATCACATATTTTTGTTTATCTATAGGCATGTGTTCCTATATATAAAGTAAGCATTTACCAGCCTAACTTTGCTCTCTCTAATCATTATATAGTATTGTATTCTGTATCTCTCCTTCCATAACTGTGATTAGCCGTCAACATATTCGCACATCATGGAGTAGTACTTTATAATTTGTTGAGACAGTTAGAAGCAAACAGTTTAGTTTTCAACATTGGTTATGTTGATTCAGATTAAGGCTCCTTGTACTTGCTTATAAAAATGTTGTTCCAAAAGCATTTCTTGCAATACATACTAGGTGCCTGTATCTCAGTTATGAAACAGCTTCTGGAAGCTGTGGATCCTGGGAGATTTTGAAAGACTTTATGTAATATTTCGGGAGATCCAGAAAATTGTGAGTAGAGGTCAAAATCCTATAATCCCATAGGAGAATCCATGATTTCCACAGTGTTAAGTGTGAATGCAAAAACAAATTTAATTTGACAGAAGAGCTGTTTTGCAGACAAACTATACCATGCATCTAAATCTTTTACAGATTTACATTTCTTGTATAGATAGTCCTTAAGGGCTATATCTTTTCTCTGAATATTTGGAACCAACTCCCATTGTATTTAGGGTTGCCTATGTACACTAATGTTGAAATTTGATTATTGGTTTGATTACTGGTTTATCATGAAGTTGTGTTTATGGACCTAATTACTTAATTCCATGCCTGTTTGAATTTTGTAATGTTTCTGTATTACATTTTAACAAACTCTTCTGAGATTAATCCCTGGAGTTCCAGACTCTTCCCCACTACCTTGCTGTGTGTACACCTGGGGCTGTGACTGAATCTTGCCCCTGGGAGACTACTCTTCCCCCCTGACAAGTGTTGGTCTCATCTGCTGCTGACCAGACCTTACAGTTTAATAAAGGAGAGTCCTGTCAGCTTGAAAGTTCCCTTGGGTTTGCGAAACAAAATACATCCCAGTCTCTGTGGATTTGGTATACCTATTGATGTCAGCTGGTTTGAAATGCCTTGTTTCCTTTATCATGAAATAAGCAATGAGGTGTAACGCTTAACAGATTTATAACATAAAAACTCATAACTCCCCTTCCTCCCCCAAAATGGTAGCTTTAGGAACAGATATGCAAAAAAAATAAAACCGATGCCACGCACTGCTCTCTCTAACTTGTAGCAGCCTCTTAATAAGTTCCACTGATGTTTTTAGCAGTCCAACTCCTACTGCTATACTTAGAAGAAAATCTCCAGCCTGGTGTCGGTGCCCTCAGCCTTCTATTGAGATTCTAGTGTGTTTGTACTTGACATCTGCTGTTCTGAAGTCTTTGCCCTTCTCCCAGATACATGCATTTATATTTAAGGAAGATAGAGGGATTAATCATTGTATGAGATTCCCTCCCCCTTGATACCTTGGACACTAAAGCTGCTTACAGATGTTAAAAACAAACAAACAAAGCATGCTTTACTGGAAGAAGCAGCACATTTGCTTGACTTGGCTCTGCTGCGTCTGTATAGATTGCGTTCTTCAGCGTGACTTTTTGACACTTACCTAAAGCTGATTCAATCAGTTATTAGAAAAAGCACCCAAAAAGCCCCACTAAAATGCCCAATCTATACAGATGTCAGGCGAGCCAGGTTCAACTAATGCTATATCTCTTCTGGGCATGTGCTGGGCTTGGTGCAGGAGCACGCTGAGTTCAAAGTAAAACGTCATTTTTTTTTTAATGGCTATAAGCAGCATATCTATATCTATATATATAAATGAGTTATATATACCCAGCATAAATATATGCTGTTTTTTATTTTTTCCCCCTATCACTACTCGGACGCACTGAACCCATTTTCAATATTCAAGAGTATTTAATATAGTCCAGTGGTTTTCAACCCTTTTGCATTTCTGGATCACTAAAAAATTTCGCATGGAGGTGCAGGCCCCTTTGGAAATTTCAAATGGAGGTGTGGGCCCCTTTGAATTGTAAGTGTGGGTATTCGCATACTTAGAGCCGATCCTAGGGGTGTGCAGGGCCTGAGGCATATCAGCCTGTGCAGGCCCAGAGGGGATGGGGGGGTGAGTGGGTAAAGCAATGGGCCGGGGTGGGTGGCAAGTACGAGTACAGAGCTTGTGTCGCAGAGTGTTGGCACAGGGCAGTTGCCCTGATTCGCCCGCCTCAGGGGACAGCTCTTCACGTACTTCTGATTGATCATAGTTGTCTTTTGAGGGCCCCTTAAACAGTCTGCAGACAACAGGTTTAAAACCACTGGTATTCTACATAGTAGCACACCACTTAATAGCTATCCTAAACACAAACTCTGATTGATCCTATTACTTTTTAAATTTTAACAGACAAAAATTATATTATTGGGGTGTTTTAAGGTCTATACATATGAATCAATCTTCCTTTCTCTAGCCTGCGATTCTTAAACAGCTGAGGAGGTTGTGCAGCTAGGGATGCTTGCACAAAAACTCATCTTTTAATTAAGCTAGTAGTCAAGTTACTAGCATGTGATTTTACACTGAGCAGTTACAAAGGAAAAAGCTTGAATCCAAAGTAAAAACAAAGGTGTTAAATAGCTTTTTTATCTTTGTTCACTAAGATCTCTCCCTCTGTTCTGCTTTAATGACTATGGTGTGCATGCAATCAGGCTTTCTCCAGCAATGCAAAACTATGTCTTAAGTAGCACATTCCACCTTTCACTGAGCTAGATATATTTCAGCATAAGACGACCCCATTACCTGGAGCCTCTGCTTCACATCAGAAAAGCTTTTTTCCCTTCTTTGAAAAGACAAGCATGTAACTGGGATAAAAGCCAACTTCAGAATCTTTAAAAGTAATATTTGCACAGTCCTGGGAATTAGCTTCTCAGCCAGTTTCTTCAGTAGTGACCTCAGATACAGAGATAAGGTGGTGTGTTCAGGAAATAAATCAGTCTCTAAAAGATTTAGTAGTCATTTCTTTAAATAATAATAATAAAAAATCTGTTTCTAGTTCTTTTTTTTTTAAAAAAAAGCTTGTTTCAAACTGTGTTCTGTACTGGACTGTATTTCACTAACTGCAATTATATCCATGTATTTCCATCTGTAGCAGTCTCTTATATGTTATTCAGACAGATTTTCCCTGAATTTAAAAGTTATTTAATATCATAGTGCTTAGGGTCGGAAGGGACCTAAATAGATCATCAGGTCCGACCCCCTTCCCCTGGCAGGAATGGGTGCTGGGGTCATATCACCCCAGCCAAATATCTGTCCAGCCTCCTCTTGAAGACCCCCAACATAGGAGAGAGTACCACCTCACTTGGGAGCCCATTCCAGAGCCTGGCAGCCCTAACTGTGAAGTGATGTCTCCTGATGTCCAGCCTGAACCTTCTCTCTAAAACTTAAATGTTTATGGCTACTGGCTGTGGCAATTGTGTTCGGTATTAGACTTAATAAAATCAGTACTACATATTACTTAGCTTTTATATTAATTTTGATAATTTGATTATGTAACATTCAGGTTTTAGTCTCATCCCTTACTAACAATAAATCTGTATAAAATAGTTTAGATGAGATGCATTAAATAGGTTTTTGTGCAATTGTGTTGCAAAACTCCAACTTACGTTTAGTTAAAGAAAGAAGTTACATGATTAGCATCCAAGTGAAGACCTACATTTCACAACTGGCTCATTCCTACCCAAATGAATTCAGCTGCCTTGAAATGAAGTTAGTAGTTTAAAATAAAATCTCTATTTTTTCTGTAACAAAAAAACTTTAATACATTAATATTGGCTGGAAACATATGGAGTCAGGATTGGTGGTGAAATATGGATCATTTAACCTCTGCTGTATATCGCTAGTGGAGCTCTTTGGTAGATTGACATCATACATCACCTTACTTGTTTTGAACATTAAAATATATCCTCCATAGTATCAAAATCCAGAATTTCATTCACTTTGTTTTGAAATATTTCTTAGAAAGAATGAATAGCAAAGGCAAATGAATGAATTTATCTTGTTTCCAGGGTCTGAAATATGGCTGGAAATGATCTTTCAATGTCCACTTTTGCTGTTATCCAGGATATTTAAAAACCTGGGCTTCAGTTAGTTTACTTATTATGTACTTGATACAGCTCCCATTCAAGGCAATGGAAAAACTAGTTTAAGGTCCTACATCATCAGAATTAGGTGTCTGATTATGCTGTTTTGACTGCAGGGTTCAGGGTTCACTAAAGTAGACAA
The DNA here is from genome assembly GCF_001723895.1 of Crocodylus porosus. Taxonomy (NCBI): domain Eukaryota; kingdom Metazoa; phylum Chordata; order Crocodylia; family Crocodylidae; genus Crocodylus; species Crocodylus porosus. The sequence continues at coordinate 7,441,720 of NW_017728910.1, read as the reverse complement.
AGTTATAACTCTTCTGTTCATTATTTTTTTATAGTGGAGTTTATCTTCATATGATTATCTCCATTAAGAATTGTTGCTAATATTTTACCTCAAAATCTTTTCAACTAGTTAATCTGTCTGTTTTATGAGTATTTATTATAGGATCTTAATTACGATATTTACTTGAATCCAAGACAAAGTTTCTTTTCTCCATTTAACATGGATTTGAATACAAGGCAGTGGGGGTAGGTGTCTGCTGTGGTTCCCATTCTGGCCCAGAATCAGAGCTGGAGTCAGAGATGCATGCCTATGTGCTGCCCTGCCCCCATTTACTGCTGTCTCTCCCACCCCACCCCACCCCAGTCTCTGTTCCATAGCCTCTGCTTCCTCACCTCTTCTCCTACTTCTGCCACATATCCTGACCCCTGCTTCAGGCTGACTCTGGCGCCATTCCAGCCTAGGGCATGGAGCACATGGCAGGCAAAAAGAGGGAAGGTGCCAGGGCATCCAGGCAGGGAGAGCAAGTGGTGTGGGAGACAGATGGTAGGGGGCAAGGTGTGGTGGGGTAGGGGTCAGCCACTTGACTCCCTTGTATTTCCTGCCCCTGTGCCACTGATTGCCCATGGGAGGGATGAATATAAGATGACTCTCCAATATTTAGATTCTACACACAGAGAATAATAACACGCTTATAAATGTTCCATGTCTAGAATCTAATTATTGCAGGGTCATCTTTAATTTAGTGTCATCTTGGATTCACGTAAATACAATAGTATCTACTTTTAATCTTGCATTCCTCAGGAAACTTCCTAATACACTATTGTATTCTTTCAGGCATTTAGATTAGACAGTATTAAATTATACTCAGCTTGAGCAAATCAAATGCCAGCAGTGCTTCTCTACTTCAAGTAAGGTATTTCAAATATTTTGCATCTTTTCGGTGATTAGGGGATGTGTTAGGTAGCTTTTGTACATCCAGTGGCTCATTTTCATGACCATACAATTTCTGGATATTGTGCTTAAGAGGTTTATTTCCTGGGTATTACAGTAATTTGTTCAATAATGTTTAAATTACGATCTGTTCAGTTTACGATCTGTTCTCTGTAGTAATGTTGTGTACAAATGCTTGCTTTAGCTGCCCTGCTGAAGATTAAAGTATTGCTATATTGTAGCTGCTTATCTCTTCCATGTGGGTAGGAGAGGATGTGTTGTACATTTTTGCATAATTCCCTTTAATATTTTGATCATATTGGTCATTTAGGTGGTCATTAATCTAGGTTCTTTATTCTTTTGCTTTCCACAGATTCTTTTTTAATGTTGTGGCTTTGAATCCTGCCTAATATGTGTCATATGCAAAAACAAAAGTATAACAAAACTGCGATTCGGTGTTCTTTTTGCTAGCTTTATCTGCTTTTATCTGCTAAAACAATTTTTTCAGCTCCCTGAGCTATCTCTTTTGGTTAATTAATGTTAATTTTTTATCCTTTCATGATCCATTCCAAAGAACAGTTCTTACCCAGAAATTTTTAACTGTTTTACAAACTATTCTGCAGGCTATGTTATATCTGCTAGTACTTCAGAGAAAATTGGGTGCTAAGGTGACACACATTGAACCTTTTGCAGTATACCCTTGGCACTCATTTTTATTATGAATGTAATCTCATGAATCCAGATGAGTAGATATAGCATCAGTGGCATAACTAAAGTACAGACAGAAGTGTAGCTCCACGCTGTAACTGAGAGTGCTTTGCAGGAAGTGTTCTGAGTTACAATATCCCCCCTGACCAAACAAATTCACTGTTGGTTCCAGGGGGGAAGGGAAACCTAGTTGCTGACAATGAGCCTGCAGTCAGTTACTCCTAGCAATGATCTCTCCTGTTTCTCAGCCTGCACTATTTTCAGAATGGGAGAGGGGAATGGACCAGAGGGAGCTCATTCTGGGGGATACCCAGCCAGTGCTGGAGGGTGGGGGTTCCAGTAAACCTCCCTCACCCTCCAGCAGTGGCTGAAAAGCCCCAGACTGAACTCCCTCCACTCCCTCTCCCCCATTGCATTCTGAAAACAGCTTGTGGCTGGCAGGTAGCACAGAGAGAAGTTACAGAAAATGCTTTGTTTTGAAACATCTTCATCTGAGCCCTCATGTAATGAGGGTTCAGATTTTTACCTGAACAGCCATTTTTGAAACAATCTACAGCTCTGCACTTGTTTGTCATGGCTATAGATTGCTTTCTGTGGCCAGATTGAATGAAAATTGTTAATTCTGTCTGGGCCCTAGGTGGGAGGAGCATAGGGGAAACTGCTCTGGGTACCAACTTGAGGGGTCGTGGAGGGGGACATGGAGCAAGATGAAGCTGCTGCTGCTGGCAGTCTCACGTTCACAATTGTCAATGCAGTGAAAACTAGAATTTGCCACTTCTGCTTTGACCCAGGTGCCTGGACACTCATGTCCCTACACTGCTGTACAGCATCTGTGGTGTTTCAGGGCCTTTGAAAGTCAGTCGTGTTAATTTTACTCCTCTCAAAGATTCATAATCACCATATAGTGCAAAAGTAATGTTGTAGAAGTCACGGTTCAGGAATTATAGTTTCATGGATGTTAGGGTCGGAAGGAACCTATTAGATCATTGAATCCGATCCCCTGCCCTGGGTAGGAATGAGTGCTGGGGTCAAATGACCTGAGCCAGGTGTCTGTCCAATCTCCTGTTAAACACCTCCAAGGAAGAGGACAGCACCACCTCCCTTGGAAGCTTATTCCATATTTTGATAACTGTCACTGTAAAGAATTTTTTCCTGATGTCCAATCTGAATTTGCTGTGTTCCAGCTTGTGGCCATTATTTCTAGTTACCCTGACAGGTGCCTTGGTAAACATTGTATCTCCTATTTCTTACTGTCCCCCCTCCCTCCCCTCCAGTGAGTTTGTAGGCAGCCACGAGATCACCTCTCAGCCTCCTCTTGGGGAGGCTGAAGAAGTTCAGGTCTCCCAGTCGGTCCACATAGGGTTTTTTCTGTAGGCCTTTAACCAGACAAGTTGCCCTCCTCTGGACCCTCTCAAAGGCCATCCACATCCCTCCCAAAGTGTGGCACCCAAAACTGGGCACAGCACTCCAGCAGCGGCCTAACCAATGCCACATAGAGGGAAAGTATCACCTCCTTAGACCTATTTGTGATGCACCTACTTATGCAAGAAAGGGTGCGGTTATCTTTACTTATTACCTCATCGCACTGCTGACTCGTGTTTATTTTGGAGTCAACTATGACTCCGAGATCCCTTTCCACAGTTGTGCTACTTAGAGTGGCATCTCCCAGGCTGTAGGAGTGTTGATGATTCTTCCTCCCCACGTGCAACACGCGACACTTGTCCTTGTTAAACTGCATCCTAGTCTGTTCAGCCCATTTCCTCAGCCTGTCCAAATCAGCCTGGATTCGCTCCCTGCCATCTAGTTCATGTACCTCCCCCCGTAGTTTGATGTCGTCAGCAAACTTGGACAGGGTGCTTTCTATTCCTTCGTCCAAGTCACTAATGAAGATATTGAATAGTACCAGTCCCAGGACAGAGCCTTGGGAGACTCCGCTGCCCACATTTCTCCAGGTAGAAATTGACCCATCCACGACTACTCTCTGGATGCATCCCATAAGCCAATTTTCTAATTATATGAGAGGCATGGATTTCTTAAGGTGATATCTTTTATTGGACCGACTTCATAGTTGAGATACAATTAGATAGGGTTGACCTGATGATAATTTTTTTGCATTTGAAAGCATGTCTAACTCTATCTCAGTTATGCAGTTGGTCCAATAAAAGATATCACTCTAAGAAACCCTTGCCTCTTATAGAGTGCAAGCCATTTAAGACACCTGTAGGTTACCCACAAAGCCATTTGCCAAATCCTTTTGTTTTCTGTACCAAAGGCACCTCTTCAAATGAACTAAGTGTGCCTGCTATTTCATTTTGGAATGCTGTGTACTCAGCATGTGTTTCTATTAGCTCCTAATTAAAGCTGGTTAAATTGTAATTCAGAGTCCTGGCAGAAGCAGTTATGCAAACCTTCTTCTGCTGGTAGATATATTTCACTTCTGTGGAGGAGAACAGTTTTTCTGCCATCACTCAACTGCCTTGCTGGACTTCCTGAATTAGCAGACCTGGTTGCTAAATAAGCCCACCATCTGCAGCTTAGGTGGTATGCTTACAGATGTTAAAACAAACAAACCAAACCAAACCAAACCAAAAAACAACAACCCCTAACACACTTTACCAGAAGCAGCAGCATGTTAGTTCAGTTAGGCTCAGTAGTGTCTGTATAGATCAGGTGCTTCAGTGGGGCTTCTTGGTGCTTTTATTTAAAGGCAATTCAATCAGCTATAAGATAAAAGTGCCCAAAAGCCCCATTAAAGCACCTGATATATGCAGAGGTTGGGAGAGCTGGGTCCAACCAACATGGTACCTCTTCTGGACATGCACTGGGCTCAGCACGGGAGTATACCGAGTTTAAAGTACCGTTTCTGTTTTGTTTTTCACGTCTGTAAGCAGCTATTTTGAGTAGCTGAATTTCAGAAGATGCCACAGTACTAACCAGTTTGTCCTTTTTTATGCAATTTCTCTATAATTAGGGTTTCTGATTAAATGTAGGGCCAGGTCTTATTCCACCTATTGGACATAAGTATAGTCCTATTTCACTCTACTCAGATCACTGAAAACTTAACATGCATACTTTATAACATACCCTGAAGACACACTCTTATGACCTTAAGACTAAGTCACAAAAAGAAATGGCAGGGAAGGGAGGATTATTTCCCATGTTTTAACAGCTTTTCAGATCTAAGCTCAATAGAATTGCACTTAAGTGCCAGGTAAGTAAATAGGACGTGGTGCATAGTAATTTGGAACCTGTGTGCTTATAACCAGTAGAGAATGACTAAATTATTTCTCAAGTACAGCTGAAGGGAAGGAGAGTTGGAAAGAACAGATGTAACCTGATATGCTTTGCAACTAAAAAATGCATCACCAGTGACAATAAGTATTTCTTTAAGCACTTATTTCTTATGTTCTCAGTTAAACAAAACAAGATGCTTATTTATATGGGTGGAGGGCAGTAATGCAGTTGCATCCCTCTGAATCTTGCTCCACCCAGACTTTAAAACCAACTGCCATGGAGGGATGGCAGCATTTCTGTTCGGGCAGTGCTGAGAGAGTCAATTAACTTCATGGCTCATTATCATCTCCTTGATTCCTGCTAATCTGCTGTACTCTACAGGTGTTAACAACTTTTAGTGATCCTTTGATGTTCCACCATTCAAACTATCCTTTCTTCTGCAGTTTTGCTATCTGTTAGCCCGTCCTGGTAATGTCTCCTTTATTCCACAGCCTTGCAAACTGTTTTCAGCTCTAGGTAAAAACTTTAACTCTGGTGTGGTAATATTAATTCAGTTGCAGAAAAGATCCCTTCTCAGTCTTCTCTTGTGGATGCTAAATAGATTCAGGCCCTTTAGTCTATCTTTGTAGGGCCTGGCCTGCTGCCCCCTGACCATGCGAGTGGCCCTCTGGACCCTCTCAAGATTAGCCACATCCCTCTTGAAGTGCGGCGCTCAGAACTGGACGCAGTACTCCAACTGTGGCCTGACCAGCGCCTCACAGAGGGGAAGGATCACCTCCCTGGACCTGCTTGTGATGCATCCGTAGATGCATGACAAGGTGCAGTTAGCCTTACTGACCACTTCCTCTCATTGGCAGCTCATGTTCATCCTGGAGTCAACAGTGGCTGATCCCTTTCAGCCACTGTGTTGTTGAGAAGGGTGTTCCCTAGCCTATCAGTATATTGTAGGTTTCTTTTCCCTAGATGCAGCACCTTGCACTTGTCTGTGTTGAATTCCATCCAGTTCTCATCTCCCCACACCTGTAACCTGTCTAGTTCTAGTTGGATTCTGTCCCTCCCCTCCAGTGTGCCCACTTCTCCCCACATCTTTGTGTCATCAGCAAATTTGGACAGCGTGCTTTCCACACCCACCTCCAAGTCATTGATAAAGATGTTGAATAGCACAGGACCGAGCCCTGGGGAACTCCACTGCCCACATCCCTCCAGGTCGAAAACAAACCGTCCACCACCACTCTCTGGGTGTGACCATCAAACCAATTTGCCACCCGACTGTGTTGTGGTTTTTTAACTTTATATATAATCTAGAAAATTTGTTCACATTCCAACAGTTAAATCTGGTTTTGCTTTATTCTTAAACTGAATAATATAGTGCTAGTCCCCTAGCATATTAGTAAAGTTTCTAGCTTCTCTTTAACTGGAGAAAAATGTGTGTTGTGTTATATGTTATCATCAGGGATCTTGGTTTTCTGTGATTAAAAATTGTAAATTCTCCGATTAAAAATAGCAGATTCTCTGATTAAAACCCCAAAATCCATGATAAAAATTAAAGGCCCTCCCACAGCCCTCCCAGCACTGCTGGCACCGTGCACTTCTCCCCACAGCCTCAACAGTCCTGGTACCCTTCACAACAGCCTCCCAGACCCACAGAGACAGACAGGAAGGCACAGATATGCACACACCCCAGCAGGTAAATGTGTATGGGGGGAATGGACAGGACAGGGTGGGAGAAAGGGAAGGTGCCGGGCGGGGAGTAGATCAAGAAGTAGGGGAGCATGCCCCTGTGCCTACTCCCTGGAGCAGGGCCAGGGGGTGAGGCCAGAGGTGCCCTTCTGCAGGGGGCTTTGCAGGCAAGGGATGCGGGGTGCGCATGTCACCCAGGTGGTTGCCCAGGGGAGGGGGAGGCTCGCATGTGCCTAGCTGCACAGCTCTGTGGCTGGCTCTGCAGCGGTGGCAAGGGATGATGGCTGGGGGGGCCAGGGGAACTCATATGCGGCAGCCACTGCTGCTTGCCTGTGGGGTTGTGCCAGCGAAGATGGACACTACATACAAAACCTTCCCACGCCACCGCAGAGCCATGCCTGGAGCTGTGCAGCTGACCGCAGGGCGACAGCAGCAGCGTGGTGGCGGGCAGGCAGCCGTCCCCACCACCATCTTGTGCCGTGCTGCTGGTGCCCCATACTCCCCCTCCCCCCCCCCAGCCTCAACAGCCCTCCTGATGCCCCTAACAACAGTTCCTCAGACCTACAAATACAGACACGCAGGCACAGACATGCAAACACAGAGGTACACACAGACACTGACACCCACCCAAGCAAGTAAGTGTGCTTGGGGGGAAGGGGTGGGGCAGGGTGGGAAAAAGGGAAGGTGCTGTGGGGGTAGATTGAGAAGTGGGGGAGTGTGCCCCTGTGCCCACTCCCAGGAGCAGGGCCAGGGGGTGAGGACAGGGGTGCCACTCTGCAGGCAGCACACACTCTGGACAACCTGACAGGAGGTTCGCATGCAGAGGCTGCCACTGCAACTCTGCCACTTCACCCTGCACCACCATCCCACAGCCACCCACATGGCTTTGTGGGCAAGTGGCACAGGGCATGGCAGTGGCAGTGCAGTAGCAACCACCATGTGTGAGCCACATATGTGCCACCCAACTGCGGGGTGGAAAGCGGGGCTTGTATGCAGCAGCCACCACCGCTGCTGCTTACCTGTGGAGCCATGCCAGCGGTGACAGCTGCTGTGTACAAAACCTCCCTGCGCTGCTGCTGCCGCCGTGGAGCCATGCCCGGAGCTGTGCAGCCAGCTCTATGGCAGCTGTGGCAGTGTGGTGGCAGCCGTGGCCACTGCAGCATGGGTTGGTGGTGGGATGGCTGCATGCTGCCTGTCTGCTACCACACTGCTGCTGCCAGCCAGCTGCACAACTCCGGGCATGGCTCTGCAGCAGCGCGGAGAGGTTTTATATGCAGCGGCAGTCTCTGCTGGCATAGCCCCACAGGTAAGTGGCAGTGGCTGCCACATGCGAGTCCTCCCCACCCCCCCAGCCACTATCCGTCACCGCTGCTGCAGAGCCAGCCACAGAGCTGTTGCAGCTGGCCGCATGCGAACCTCCCTGTCCCTCTTCCATGGCAGTCGGCCAGGCGGCATGCGTGCCCCACCTCATTTGCCCTCAAAGCCCCCTGCAGAGTGGCACCCCTGCCCTCACCCCCCAACCCTGCACCTGGCTGCTGAGCCAGCTGGGACTGGCAGCACTCCCTGCTCCTTCAGCCCCCAGCCCCCTTCCCCAGCCCTGCCCCACAGCCCCCAAGCCCCACTTACCTCTAGGATCCAGGGGCAAAAGACAAGTCTGAGCCTGAGCCCAGCCTTGACTGACTCAGAGGCTCAGTCCCCACCCTTCCCCCTCTCCCTTCCCCTCTGGGAATTAGGGGATAGGGCTGGGGATTTCCTGTCCTTTCTACAATCAGCTCTTTGCAAAAGTGGAGAATCTGTAGATTTCTCTGCCAGAAAGGGAAATCCATGTTTTCTCCAATAAAAACAGGGAATCTCTGGTTTTCTCCGTTTTTCTGTGGGAAACGGCAAACCTGGATCTCTGGTTATCATGTGCCCCACCATCTGCACCCACCCATGCCTAAATAGGATTAGGCCATCTAATGTCTTCCATTAATGGTAAATTCTTAATTAAATGGTCAATATGCTGAAATCAATTATTTTATATAAATTAGTAGAACATAAAAGGGTGAAATGCTTCTCTTACGTGATCTTATCTGGTTGCCTGAGAGTGTGTAGTGGCAATAAACTTCCTTTTAGCCATTTAAAGCAGTGGTTCTAAACCTTGTTAAACTCAAGGCATCCCTTGGACTCAACCTACACTTCAGAAACTATCAGCTTTTAGCTTTCACTTGATTTTTGACTGTGTAAAAATAATAAAGCAGTTCTTTTATGAAGACCTTGGAGAAACTGCAACAGATCAGAATGCTTTTGACACTCATAGATTCATAGATGCTAGGGTCGCAAGGGACCTCAACAGATCACGACCACAGCAGGAGTCCTGACTCTCAGATGAATTGGAGAAAGTAATTTTTAAAAAGCTAACCAGTTCTCCCCCCTTTCTGTTAGCATATTATATTTGCAAATAAGACAAATGTTCAGAGATGTAACAAGGCACCTGGGCTTCTGGGGCAGTGGGATGCATGGGGCAATAGTGCTTTCCATCTTCCTCTGTGCAGCTGGTACAGCTGTGCAGCTGCAGCAGCAGCTTCTATTTTTCTTCCTTTCCTTCCCCTCCAAGTTGGCTATCCCAGTTGTCCCACCCCAGTTAACCTACTGAGCTTGTGAGACTTGGCAAACTTTATCCACAATAGAGAAATAATGCAAGGCCTAAGGAGGCAACATGAAGCTTTGTAGGAAATTAAACTACATTTTGTCTAGATAAGTAAAAATCAATACATTTGGGGAAAAAAGTTATCTGAAACAGATTTAATGGTAGGGAGATACTGGGAGAATCAATAAAGCCAACCCATTGCCACGTTAGATGTGATCTTAAATTGTGGTAAAGTGACAAAAGGGAGTGATATGGCTCAGGAAGGTACTGCGAGGCATCTTTACATGTGCTCTGGAGTGGTGGGGGCACTTTAATTAGAGCAGGTCTTGGGAGTCACTCTAATTAAAGCGCCTGCAATATCTTGTGTATTCAGTATCCTGCACTTTGAAATAGTATCAGGGACACTTTTAAAGCTTATTCAACGAGCTTTAGTTAAAGCATCCCTGCCACCATTTTAAAGCATGGGGATGCTGATTCATGTGTTGCCAAGGTTGCTGGAGCATGCTAATTAGATTAATTGAGTCTGCTCTGATGGATTCTAATTAGAACACATCAGAGCAGGTGTCAGGAACATGTATAGGTATCCATTAATTCTCTGTCCTGAGTGCTTTTGAGAACAAAACTACAATATTGTGTTAAATCCAGTTGAGTTCAGTATTAGAAAGATGTTGATTTAAAATGGAAGTCATGTGACAAAAAAATGGTTACTGGCCTGTAGAGAATAATTAAAAAGGAAAGTTATTCAGCTGATGAGTAAAGGGGATATTACAGTATTATACAAATATTCATGGTGTGTGAGCACCAAAGAGGAAGTGTAATTCTCCCCCTTCCCCCAATTTGGAATTGAGGGAGGTTGCGGTTCCAGCCTCCTATTAACCTCAAATAATTATTCTTATCCATAAGAGAGCATAAATAAGATCCCTGTAGCCTCTGCTTCTTATGTGACACTAAGGGTAATTACATGTTTCCCCAGCAGTGGGGACAAGCAGTGTTTTGCCTGTAATAGCAGCCTTGAAATTGACAGACCCTAGTCTGTTTCAGAGTTGCTAATAGCACAGAAGTGACAGCAATTGAGATGGGCTAAAAGAATTAACTGTACCCTGCATGTCTGATTAAAATGTTCTGATGGCCAGATGAGCATACCATGTTCAGTGTGGACTATATAATTCTTCTTATGTTTCTATGATATGAACATGTTAAGCACTGTATTTAAATAGTGTTTCTGTTTTAATTGTATAGTTTCAACAACTGTTAAAGCCATAATGCTACAGTAATGAGCACCATTTAAAACAGAAGAGCTAATGCTATAACTTTAACTTTGTTTAGGCAAGTTTCATTTGATTTCAAAAATGGGAAGAGTGGAAAAAAGCATAGAGGCTCATTGTGGAGCTGTACTTGCAGGAAGATGGAATTATGAAGGAACAGCATTAGTTACAGGTAAGAGTTTGTGTTAAAAGTGTCCTGCATGGCTCCCCCCCCCACAAAAGAGGGGTAATAAAAAGCTCTTTCAAAAGAAAGCATGCTTTCTAGATGAGGTTGACGTTGTTAGTAGCTTGAAACTAAGGAAAAGTACAACATTTATGCAAAAGATTTTTAAACTATAAAAGTTATAAAATGTAAAGGTACCTTCTACTGAATGATAGAATTTGTGAGGAAAAAATATTATTAGGGTTTTCTTGACATTTATTTAGAAGCTGGGGGCATGCATTCCATAAGTTTTATGGCAGTTGTTACCAATTTGAATCATCATTGTTGGCAGTCCCTTGATACTAGGATGAGTGTCTTCCAGTAGATAGGGAAGTCATTGGTGAGTCCAGAGGTGAATGAAGTGGCCAATCCAAGATTTGCACATTCAACTTCGGATATGGCATGCAGTTCCAGAAGGAAGGGGTGGATCCCGGTTATGTCAGGTCACAGCTCTTTCCCTTTGTTCTCTTGCTTATTTGCCTCCATTTGCTCAAAATGGTCTCTGCTTTGCCATACTTCATTACACTGCTGCGGACAATTCAGTGCTTTAGCCTCTCAGTTATTGATGTTAATATTGTGTGTCTTCAGATTGGCCTTTGAGTGTCATTGAATGTCTTCTTTTGCCCACCTCTAAAATGGTGACGAGTGGCAAGCTAATAGTATAGGATGGAGTGGACAGTTATTTCGGGCGGAGGGCCACTTACAAAGATTTGGCAAGCTGTCAAGGGCTGCATGGGTAGTCCTGCCCCTTTGCAGGTGCCCTGCCGCCTTGTTGCCATCTTGGGACCGGGAGTCCCGCCCCATAACTCCCAACCTTTGCCACCAGAAGTCCTTCCCCTTGACTCCGGAAGTACTCCTTTCAGCAACAGGTTTTACCATCTCAGAAAAATACCAAATTATATTCTAAAAATCAAACTTCTGCAACATTCATTAATTCATGCATTGATGGTGGAGCTGTCTTTTAAGCATGTCATCACATCCTTGAACTGCAGAGTGATGGCTTCTTGTGTGCTTGGCCCATAGGTAGCTTTGGGTGAGCTGAAGAAATTATGCATGTCTTGGCTGTTAGTAAACTTTCAGATCTCTTCTGCTTTATCCTCCCATCACTTGTTCTTTCACTCTCAGATTTTCTTCTGGGCCTTAGCTTTAAGACTGCAATAAGGAACTTGCTTCTGTTTGGACTTGATGTCATTCTTATCAAGCTTTGAAGAGTCTCCTTTTTCTCTCAGTGAGGGCTTGAATTCCCTTATTCTCATCAAGCCAGTCCTGATGTTCTTTGTGGAGAAGCCTGGATATTCTTTGCGTACCTCATGCATGCCTTTCTTGATGCTCTCATAGTAATTAGTGGTGTTAGGATCACTAGGAAGGTCAGAGCATTTCTCACTAGGGCACTGCTAGAGTTGATTGCTTTTAGCAAGGTCTTTCAAGAACTCACTATTGAGCCTCTTCCACGTTTGCTGCTTTTGTCTGTGTCATTTTGGGATGATAGGAATAGACATGATGGAACATATGAAACGATACAATCATAGAATCAGTGCCCAGAAGGGACCTGGAAGATGATCAAGTTCGGTCCCCCGCCATAGGCAGGAGGTTGAGTTCAAACTAGCTCAACAAGGTGCTTATCCAGCCTCCTCTTGAACATCTCCAAGGATGGCAACCATGCCACCTCTGCTGGGGGTGTGTTCCAGGTTCTAGTTACCCTTACAGAGAAGAAGTTCTTCCTTATGTCCAGTCTAAATCTTCCCTTTGTTAGGTCATGGCCATTTTCCTTGTCCTCCCTAGGGACACCTTCCTGAAGAGTTGCTCCCCCAGATCTTGGTGCTCCCTTGCTAGCAAATCACCTCTGAGCCTTCACTTACCCAGACTGAACAAGCCTAGTCCCCAGAGTCTCACCTCATAGGGCCTATCTTCCAGGCCCCTGCTCATGCAGATGACCCTTCTCTGCACCCTCTCGAGCTTATCCACATCCTTTTTGAAGTACAGTGCCCAAAACTGGGCACAGTACTCCAGCTGCAGCCTCACCAACGCTGAGTAGAGAGGGAGAAACACCTCTCTGGATCTGTTGGCAACATATCAGCTGATGTACCCCAGAGTTCTGTTCGCCCTGCTAGTGACTTCATCGTATTGTTGGCTCATATTCATCTTCTGGTTGATTGTGACCCCCAGGTCCCATTCAGATGCTGTGCCAGCCAGTGGGCTACTACCTATCCTATAGTTATGGTGAAGGTTCTTTCTACCCAGATGAAGGACCTGGCACCTTTTCATCTGGGTAGGAACAACCTTCACCATAACTATAGGGTAGGCAATAACTCACTGGCTGGCATAGCATCTGTCCAGCAGTTGATATGTCCAGCAGTTGATATGCTGGTCATAGCTTTGGTGATATGGAAGTCCTGATGGTCCTGGGTGAGCACTATAATGTCAATCCATTGCCAGTGTTTGGAGTGGGTGTGTATCAGTGATGTCTTCCATTTGTTAGGTTGGCAAAATAAGGAGTTTGTGATAATGAGATCACATTCTGAACATTTGCTCAGGAGAACAATTCCATTTGAATTGACTTTCCCCACCTCTTCCTTCCCGAGTGTTTTTTTCCAAAGCTCAGAGTCCCTGCCCACTCTAGCATCAAAATTACTGTGAAGAATTATCTTGTTTGGGGAAAGATGACAGGACTTAAGTGAGTTTAAATTAGAAGGGTCATGACATATGTACTGATGGCTGTTATCTCTTAGTCAGTTGAACGTAAAGGATCATGAGATGCTCATTGATGCCAACTGGATATTCTGGCATCTGAGTAACAATCTTGGTCTTGATAGCAAAACCAGTGCTTTAGATGTCTCTGTTTTTTGGGGGTTTTCCTTTCCAAAAACTGTATAATCACCACTCTGTTCTGTAGAGCTTCCGATCTCCTGTGCATTTTGTCCCACAAAGTACAGCAATGTCAATATCAAATAATGCAAATTCTCTGGCCAAAAAAACTGTCCTTTGCTCATCGATCGTTATTAGGGTTGTCCATCAGGGTGCAGGTATTTCAGGTTGCAAACTTTATTACTTGTTTTGAACCACAGATAGTGTGATCCCACTTAATGCAGACAGGCTATGTTTTGGAAACTTTTTCTGTCCCTCTCTGATACAGGGTGAGCAGAGTGGATCCTGCATAGGCCTTCTCAGTCATGCTTGCAGCTGCCAAATTATACACCAGTCTCAGTTCCAAGTACAAAATAATTATCATACAATCATTGCCTCTACATAGGTCCATGACTAAGGGCTTCTAGTAATCACTAGCGCTTGTCCCCATCACCATAGGACTTGGTATTGAAGGAAAATGACTGTCCATGTCTTTTTTTAACACGGGGAATCCATTATGCATCAGCAACCACACAGTATTTCAAGGGAAGGAAACCTTAATTCAATCACAAAGAAAATCTAGACAACCAGAGATTTATATTCTGCATCCTTCATCTGCCTCTGCAGTCACTGTGAAGTATTCTTTATTCGTCCACCTGCTCTGTTGTTGACAACTTTTATTTTTATTTTTGCATTAGTGTTAGTCTGGAAATCTCATTCTCAACCTTGCCAGCATGGGTCACCCTACCAGGAATACAAAAATGCAGGCAGCATTGCTTTCAATGTCATTGGTAGCACCCAAGCCTCTCTACTACATCAAGATTGGTCCTTGGGCCCTGGGATGTATTGACAGGAATGTTGCATGCAAATCATGGGAAGTGATTCTTTCACTCTGTTCGTTACTGATGATGTCTCACCTAGACTATCCACTTTTAGGTCCTGCACTTCAAGAAAAATGTGGACAAACTAAAAGGAGTCCAGTAGAGAACAGCAAAAATGCTTAGAGGTTTGGGAAATGTGGTTTTTCAGTCTGGAGAAGAGAGATTGGGAGGATGAATTTAATAACAGCCTTCAGAAGTTTATAAAGACGATATTTACCATCCCTTAAAAGACAATGGCTTCATTTATTCCTGGTACCAAGATCATTTCTGATATTGTGGTTAA
>NW_017728910.1:7422176-7426815 GCF_001723895.1 Crocodylus porosus | reverse complement strand
TATATATATATGTATTAGAACAATAGTCCAGGGCAGCAGCAAGGTTTAATTGATTTCTAAAGGCCTGGTCACATAGTCCTCACAGCCTTTAAGGCAGACAGGGTGTCTAACACAAGAAGGCCAATGGATCTACACATAACCTGGGAAGTTGTGGACATATGCTACACTGTTCCATAACATGAGATAAGATGGCACCAGCTCGCAGGGCCCAAGAGTGGGGGGTCTGAGAGTTCCAGTTTTGGGGGAGCAGACCAAATTAGGAAAAGACCCAGAAAGCCCGAATTAAAATGTGCCCATGGGATGGGTTTGTGAAACAAAGGAATATGCTGACAGGATAGAACGTGGGCAGTATGATGACCACAGAAAGACTAACCAGTAATGCCCACAGGTGAAGAGTCATAAGGAAAGGAAAAGAACACAAAAGCAGAGACTTCATAGCAACAAAGGGGTCCCCCATCCCTGAAAAGGCTTCCCTGACAAAGCGTCCCTGAGAGGGGTCCCCAAGGCCACATGGTCACAGAGGGGTCCCTTAGAGGGGAACCTGGGGCACCATGGACAGAGGGCATACCAGCACCCTGTCTCATCCACCCCACTAGGGGTGATGGTCCTCGACCTCTGTCTTCCAGGCTGCTGACATCTGACATTACAGAGAACCTCAGAGTGAAGTTCACATACTGGCCAGATGTGCCTCGACTCTGATGCCAGCCCTAGGATTGGTAGCTATAGAATTGCTTGTATTTTTCTTTTCTGTTATCACTGTATCAATAAATATACCTATTATGAAATGGAAAGGTCGTGGTCAATCTGAGGGTTTTGGATCCCCCCAGAACAAGGCATCTGGGTCATAGATCCAGTGCCAGCAATTGACTGCACTGGGACCAGGGACTCTGACTCTGACACAGGGACCGGGACCAGGACCAGGTCCAGTGCCAGCATTTGGTGCCTGGAACCCTGGAACTGGAACTTGAGGGCAATAACCTGACCGATCAGGGAATTTGTTGATACAGAGTGACCTTTTCTAGGGGTGTTAGCTAGGACTTGTAGTAAGGTAAAGCTGTATGGTAAACTAGGGTTGTAAGGTAAGTAATCATGTTTGTGTTGAAGTTTTGTGCCTGAGTTTGGTTTTGTTGTATTGCTGGCCTATTGCTGGCTTGATAGGAAGTTAGGAGAGAGCAGAGAAAAGTGATCTCTCTGCCAGAGAACTGCGTGAATGAACAGGGAAAACGTCCTTGGGAGCAGTTACAGTCCTCTGTGAGTGGTTACAGGAGAGTGTTGTTTTGCAGAAATTGTTTATGCATACATTGGTTTGTTGTGTGACTTGCAATTAGTTGCAGAGGATTTGTGCATTGGTATTAAATTCTCCCTCCAGGAATAGTGTGGAGATCCTAGGTGGGAAAGTGTTAACAATTGTTAGAAGACAGCTGGATCATTCATCAGAAGCCGTCTTCCTCTTAGCTTATGGCATGGCTTCCTGATGAATATCAAAAGCAAAGAGATCATGTTCTTTACACATCTGAAGAACATTTTGATAAATAGGACAGATTCCACTGGATAAATTTCTACCCCTAAGTGGAAGAAAGGTACACTGTGATGTAAAAACAACAGTTACATAGAATTGACACACACAAAGCTATTACAGTAGGATGTGGATATTCACAGGGTTAGGGTTCCTTATCTTCCTGCAAAGATGAGGGTTTATGAAATACCTGGGGATATTCAGAGCCACAGCACATAGCTGAGTGGGAGTGCTGCAGTGCTTCAGCTATGTGCTGTGGCTTCTATTTCAAAGGGCACACTTTTTCCAATCAGCTGCACAAAAGTACTGATGATCAGAGAAGCGGTACCCTTTGAAGTAAAAGCCTCAGTAAACAGCTGAGTGGTGCAGCTTGATAATTGTATACAATTAAGCAGCCTGCTGTAAATTAAGAAGGTTTGGGGACTGTTAACCATTGTGAAACATCTAGAAACAAAACAATCTATTTTTTGCCGTTTTTTATGATATGTACTCCCTCATGAGAACTCTGTAGTTTTGATAAATTATTTGTTAAAGTACATCTCACAACCACCCTTGCATATCACCTTCCTGTAGAAAACTATACAGCTTTTTTCCCAACTTATGTCCAGACCACTGAGTGGCCTAATATAGGACCCTCAGCCCCAACACACACAAACATACCAAGGACCTTTATGTACAGTTGGAGCATTATTTGAAAACTTTAACGCATGTATTCGTTTTTACATTTATTCCATGAGAATTCTAGTAGCAGGTGAACTGGAGGATGCAGGCATTCATGGGAGGGCATCCAAATAGAGCATCTCAGAGTTACTATCCCAGTTCCTAGCATCCAGTTGCTTTTAAAATAGAACAAATCACTGACTGCTATTTTTTGAGTATAATTCTAATTGGAGAGAGTTGAAGTTACACAATATGATGTTCACATGGTCTGAACTTTTTACTTTCAAAGGACTAAGACATAAACGTTTTCCTGAGACTGTTTCTTTTGTTTCCCAGAAGGATAACAGCTTAACCAGGTTCATTTCAAACATCATCAAAATGGGTTTCAGTGTTCATTAGATTTTTTTAATGTATTTATTTATCACAATAAAAAGGTAGCTTAGACCCTCTGGATGATGTTGAAGCCTGTTTCACTAGGGCATAAGCAACCTCTTCTGCTTCCCTGTAAAGCCAAGCCATTGTAGATGTGCAGAAAAAGCTGTTTAATCAGTACTGTTCCTTGGTAGAAGCATCCAACATGGATGTTGCTTTTGACAGAGCAGTGTTTCCATTTATTTTTAAATGTATTCTGAACATCCTTATATCCAATCACTGCAAGCCATCAAGACTATAGGAGGAGGTTAGGTCATTCAATAATATATATATAAAAGCTCTAGAAGAAATAAAAGTTGTTCACCAGTAGAAAAAGTGGAGTTCTTTGAGATGTGTTTTCCACATACATATTTTATGATTAGGGCTCTGAGAAAATCACAGTTTTGCAGACTGCACAGATGCTGTGAAATTTGCCCGACACTTTTAAAGGTTGTGAGCATAGTCAGTGGAAGGTTGGGGCTAACAGGTCTTATCCCCCCTCCAGATGTGAGGCAGCACAGTGGGACGCAGGGCAGCCTGAGCTCAGGCTCCAGCCATCTGCACATAGATCCCAGCCCACAGTGGCAGCCCGCCTCCACCCTGCACACTGATCTGGGGGGCATGTGGCCCATGGACCTCTCCCAAGGTACACACAGTGGTGGGAGCCCCCCGCACCCCTGGACAAGCTACCCAGGCTCTGAACGTCCCACGATCCGCTCCAGGGCCCTATTCACCTCAGTCCTTGCCCCTGCCTCTGCACTACTCTCTCCTTCACTGTGAGGGCCTTGATCTGCCCCCCTCACGCCCCTTACCTGATTTACCTGCTGTGGTGGGCAGTGCTTCACATGCTGTCTGGTTGCAGTCGTGGCTGCTTGCAGGCTCTGTGTCTGTTTGTGCATGCTTCTCCCTCTGCTCCCTACCAGCCCGGCTGCAGCTGCCTGAAACCTGTGCCCAGGATGCCCTGCAGCCCACTGCGCTGCCCTGCCTTTGGGAGAGTAGGGCAGGGACTAAGCCCCATTAGCCCCAGCCTTCCAGCACCTATGGCAGTGTGCCTGCCTGCCACACGTGCATGGGTGAAGTATCGTTTTTCAGAAATATTTACAGAACATTTGGCCAAGGCATTTGCCAAGATCAGTAGTAGATCCATGAATAGTCTGTGCAAAATTATACTTTACCCACGCACGTGCCATGGATTTTCAACAAGAAATCCATGATTTTCTCAGGGCCTTGTTTATGATCCAGCCTCCTTTTCTGCTACTCTGGAAACCTATTACCTATCTAGATTATTCATTGGTGAAGGAACAGAGTGGCAATTGAATTGGCACTGCCCTTTATATCTTCAGTGTTGGAGCAAAAGCATTGCAAGAGTAAATGAATGTTCCCAGTGAACACTTCTGGTCAAGAGACTCCTATCTTGAGTGCACAAAGTGTATGAGCATAAAAAGTTTCACATTTTGGAAAACTACAGTAGTGTCAGGTAATAGTAAATATTAGCTGGGACCGATGTTTTCCGTTTGCTGCAGAAAGATGCAGGCTTTCTCATTTGAAGGAGAAAATCAGAGGAAACTGCAGGTTTCCCCTTGCAGGCTGGCAGCCTTTCCAGCCTGCAAGGATGTGTGTGTGTAGGGGATGTGTGCTAGCTCTGGGGAAAGATGTCTGGGTGCTGGGGCTGCAACTGGGCAGGGGAGGTGGGGTGGAGGCACCTGCCCTTCTAGCAGGGTGAGAGGGCCCTTCAGGGGTGCCAGGGAGCTGCATGGTTAGGCGAGCAGCACTCGGGCTGGTGCCTGTGCTTGCAGGGATGCGGCGGCTGGGAGGTGCTGTCTGGGGTGGGGAATGTGGCCAAGACCACTTGGTGCAGCACAGGAGCTCCAGCCCAAGGCGGGGGCCACAGGCCTCCCCTCCTCCCTCCAGCTCATGCTACGGCCAGACTTGCTTTGCTGCTGCCCGCATATCCTAAGGGATAGCCAGCACGGGTTTGTTGCAGGTAGGTCTTGTTTGACCAATCTCATTTCCTTCTATGACCAGGTGACCTATCACCTGGACGAGGGAGAA
>NW_017728910.1:7403121-7421391 GCF_001723895.1 Crocodylus porosus | reverse complement strand
CCTTCAAGAGTAAATTGGATGCTTATCTTGCTGGGATCCTATGACCCCAGCTGACTTCCTGCCCTTTGGGCAGGGGACTGGACTCAATGATCTCCGGAGGTCCCTTCCAGCCCTGATGTCTATGAAATCTGTGAAATATGTCGGAGCCACTGCTGCTGCCATGCTTCAGCCTGGGTGGGATGCAGGCAGCTGACGGCCCCCTCCGGCAGGGCTGGGGTGGGGGGGAAGGGACCTGCAGGTCTGGAGTAAGGGGCACAGACACAGCTAGGAGGTCTGTGGTTTGGGAGGGAGGGAAATTGGGGGAGGGGCTGTGGGTGTAAAGTCCTTGACACCAGTAGAGCCAAGGGGCTGCAGCTTAGGAATGAGGGGCACCAACATGGCCTGGAGGGCAAGGGATTGTGGGTTGGGAGTGAGGGGCACTGATGGGGGCTGCAGTTTGGGAGTGAGGAGCACTGGGGAGGAGATAGGGCGTTGGGAGTAAGGTGCACCAGCGTAGCCTGGGGAGGCGGGGGACTGTGGGTTGGAAGTAAAGGACACTGGCAGGGTTGGAGGAGGCTGTGGCTTGGAAGTGAGGGGCAATGGTACGGGCAGGGCAAGAGCTATCAGGGTTACTCAGTGCCACAAAGCAGCAGCAGGAGGACAGCTGCAGTTGGACCCATGTCCTGGTGAGTGAAGGTGGCAGGAAGAGCTCTGATTTATCATGATTTAAAAAAAAAAGATCAAATACCAAAATATATTGGTATTCAGAATTGATTTTATTATAGTGATTGAAGCACTGGTAGGCTTCCAAATTAAAATTGTAAATCTATCAATAAACATTATGTTAAATTGATAACTATGTATGCTGGCATTTCATTTTAATTGTAGAAAAAGATGGAGTTTGAGTGGTTTAAATCAGAGAATTTAGGTGGGGGGGGTTTATCAGAGAATTTGCTATTTTTAAACAGGGAAAACTAGGATCCCTGTATATTAGTAAGTATTTTACTAAAGTTTAACTATGTTTCCATATAAAAACTATTTGAAATTGCTTAACTTCGGTATTGAAGTATTTCAGACGTTGGTCTTTGTTCAGATAGAATCTCTTATTTTAGACAGTTTGAACAAGTCCAATTTAGGTGTTGTATACAACGTTACTTTTAAAAAAAAACTCTCCCTGACCCACAGTCTACTCCCCAAAAACAAAAACCATTTTTTGCAAGAAAAAAGTTCTTGACACATCTAGTCTGCTATACATAGAAAAGTGACATTTGGCAGGTCAATAGCCTTTGGCACAGGGGAGAAGTAACTTTAGGTTTCTGTTGAATATTTTTCATTAATGAGACTTTGTGAATAACAGTATTCTATAAATCTTTAATGTAATGGCATGTTTAAAACAGGAAGGTAAGCTGCACTGCACATGCATGTATATGTGGAGCTTCAGTCTTTCTGCTTCAACATTTTTAGTAATGTGTAATTCAGCTCTGAACACCAAGCCTTCATTGTTGCCAAAATACATACCTTCCTACTTTATCATTAAATTTCACCTTAATTTCTACTTTTACCATTTAAATCTATCAGGTGGCAAGCATCTAGCTTTAATATCTAAGACCGTTTCCTGTTTTCTTTGAACCAACAGCTGACAGGCTTTGTGGATCAGGGGAAAGCAGTAGATGTGATGTACAGTAGACTTTAGCAAGGCTTTTGACACTGTCTGCCATGACAATAGCATTAACAAGCTAAAGAGATATAGGCTAGGCAAAAGTACTGTAAGATGGATATATAACTGGTTGGATCATTGTAGTCAACAAGTAGTCATCAATAGCACAGCGTTTAGTTGGGTGAAGTTATCAAGTGAGACTCGCAAAGTGTCTGTCATGGGTCCAGTATTTTTTCAGATCTTCTTTAATGATTTAGACGATAGCATCGAGTGCACATTTAGCAAATTTCTGATGACCCCAAGTAGGGACACTTTGGAGGATCCAGAATGAATAACTGGAGAAATGATCAGTAACAAATCAGATGAGATTCAACAGGGACAAGTGCAAAGTCCTGTACTTGGGGTGGAATAGCTGCAGGCGCAAGTACAGTGGGAAGTGAATGGCTAGGTCGGGGCAGGCATTTATTTTGGGTGGAGGGCTGCTTAATGAGTTTTGGTGAGCTATTGAGGGCTGCAGGGGTAGCCCCGCCCCATGACAGGTGCCCCACTCCTTGTTTGCCATCTTGGGACCAGAAGTCCAGCCCCCTGACCTTTGGCCCTGGAGATCCATCCCTTTGTCCCCAGGAAATATTCCTTTTGGGAGGGAAGGTTTGCCATCTTGGAACCAGAAAAAAAATCATATACTAAAAGTCAGATACCTACTATAACATATTTAAATTTTATTACAAAAAGTATTTTGTCATGATTTGTGTTTGTATAGTGTATATAGAAATGATTGCATAATAACTCAAAAATAAAGTCTTACTTTTGTATATTGTGTGTTGGGTGTGGGCAGGTCTGCCAGCAGCTGGAGCAGTGGCAGCAGCCGCCCCACCTGGAAGCTGCATCTTGGCTGAGCCAGGCACTTTTGTCCACAAGGGTGGGTGTGAGGCATGTGGGGTGGGTGCCTGTGGGCTGCATGAAATTGCCTGGTGGGCCAGGTGTGGCCCGTGGGCCATATTTTGCCCACCCCTAGGGTAAGCTGTAGTACTGCAGAGAAAAACCTGGCAGTATGAGCCAACAGTGTGCTCTCGTTGCAAGAAAAAGCCATCAGTGTACCCTGTGTTGTGTTAACAGTAATGTCACTCGCAAATCAGGAGAAGCGATTATTTTATTTAGTACTAAATGAGGCATCACTGGAGTACCATGTCCAGTTTTGTGCCCCATACTTCAAGAGGGATATGGGCAGTTTGGAAGGAGTCTAGTACAGGGCAGCAAACATGATTTAGGGGCTTTGGAGGCAAGGAAAAGGAAAGACCGAGGGAGGATTTGATAACAGTCTTCAGATAACTTGAAGGAAGATCAGTTTTTCTCTGTGATTGTAGGGGAGAAGACTAGGAGCAATGGCTTTAAACTGCAGCAGAGGAAGTCTAGGCTGGGAATTAAAAGGAACTTTCTCACTGCAAAGGGTGGTCAAGCACTGGAACAGACTACCTAAAGAAACTAGAATCCATCCTTGGAAGTTTCAAGAGCAGGTTAGACACTTGGCTGGAATGGTTTAGACAGGGGTAATCCTGTTTTGACTAGGGGCCCGGACTAGATGACCTTGTGAGGTCCCTTCCAGCCCTAGTTTCCTGTGATTATGTGAACAATAGTTTGATGTTACCAGATGTGAATAGATCTCAGATTAATTGAAAGTTGTGGGTAATGAACTTTCTGTTTCTTGAAATAGCATCAGGCAAGAATACCATAAAGTGTGTGCATGTGGAGTGTGGAGGAATAGCTCTGATGTTAGTAAAAGAAAAAGTTCAATTTTTTTTTTCTTGAGATGTATGTTTGCTTTATTGTAAAATGCTATGTAGCAAGATGGGAATGTCAAGGAACTCAGTGTTTTAAATAAAAATACTTTAAAGCTAACTAAGTTTTAAACTGCTATACATTTTAAATTTGTAATTTGCATGGTATGTTTTTGTTGTTTATAGTGGGTGAAGATGGACAAATAAAAATCTGGTCTAAAAGTGGAATGCTGAGATCCACATTAGTACAGCAAGGTAAGTTTAGTTTCAGTAAAGAACACTCAAAACTTTTAAATTTGACCATATTTGTATGATACAAGTACTTTCCCCTAATTTGACAGTAATCGTTTGATTGAAGATATCACTTCCATTAAACTCAAAAGGAATTTTCTTGTTGATTCAGTGGGAGCTAGATCAAATTGTATTTTGTGAAAGGCAAGGCTTCTCTGAAAACCTCTTCACATGAAGACTTTTGGCTTCAGGTTGGCTACTGCTGACTGTAGGTTTGTATATGGAACCTTTTGCCAAATGTATCAGCTACAAAAGTTGTCAGTTGAAAATGTATCATTTCAGTGATTGAAGTTCATGCAGTTTATCTTCAAAAATTAGTCATTGTAAAAATAAAAATGTTGTAATATTTTAAATATTAAATGACAGTATAGGTATCAGTAGAAGTATATACAGGTACTGTACCAGTTGAAAAGCAATCTAAAATTACAGTTTATAAAAGCCCCTTTTTATAATGGAATTATTTGCATCTAGTATCTTTTAGTTAAGTTGCCTCTTATTTGTGTGTCGTACATCTTAAAAAATGATGTTTTTTCTGCTCTTAATGCACAGTCTGCCCTGCTGTGGTCTAAAGCTCTATTACTTAGGGTACATGCAGAGGTTACACTCCTAGATGGACCTAACTAGGGTTAGGTCAATCTAAATCCTGTTATGTATAGACATTCATGAATGTTAGATTGGGAAAAAAATGGCCAGCCCAATCTTACCTAGTAAAGAGGTGAACTAAGTTTGACTGGGAACATATTTGCCCAATCTAACAAATGTATGCACATATTTGGAACACCGCCTTGGGGCTGGTCAAGCACAGCTGTTTGGCCTAGCCTCAGTGCTTCATTCTTGCTAAACCCCTTCCCCTGCACTCCAACCTTGACTGGGCTTATTTTAGGTGCCAGACTCCCCTGGATGGACAACAGTGCATCAGACTGACCACTCCCCTGATCCTCCCTCCTCCCACCCCCACACACCCCAACTTACTTAGATTGGGTTTCTGGTATGGCTCTTGGTACCAGCAATGTGTGCACAAGCTGGACCCAATCTACGACTGAATGGTTTAAAGTAAGCCATGGGATCATAGATCAGAAACCGTGAACGTGTGCATGTATCCTTAGCATTTAGCACCTTCCAAGCGATACTTCTTTTTAGTGTATAAACCTTTGTGCCAAAATATTGGCACCAAAACATAATTAAATTTGGTGTCACTTAAAATAGTTTACTAAAATTTTATATTCAGTACTCATATTTTTGTGTCTTTAAAAAAGAAAATAAAAATTGAAACAGTATTGTAAATGTTGGTTGAATTCAGAAAGTTAGGGTTCTAGTAATGTTATACATCCTTATAGTGCACAGCGACATGTTGGAAGGAAATGAATGGTATTAGCAGCCAAGTGGAAAAAAACAGACTTCATAGATCATTTGGCATTCTGGGGAGCAGGTTAACTCCAGTGGAAAATTCACTGTGGTATTTTAATCAAGCTTTCTCTTTAGTAAACCAAGTTATGCTTATTAGAAAGTCAAATAGGAGACAAAGAACGTCTATATGGTGCAAATATGATTTTTGCAGTTTAAGCTAAATAATTTATACCAGTTATATTGTAGTTTACAAGATAATGCTGCTGAAAATGCCTTAGAACTACAACATAAATCTTTTAACAAGATGATAAACAAAACCTTGTACTGTACCTACTTCCCTTTCTGGTGCTTTTGGTTTGATGTCTTTCATGAGCAGAACATTTACTTCTAAAAAGGTGTTTAGTACTTTGCTTTGATTGTATACTCATTCACAGATCTCAGAACTTTCCAGACAGAAGTGATTAAACTTTACAAAATCTTTATGAAGTAGTCAAGATTTGCCACACTTAACAGGGTCAGTGAAATGAGACATACAGAAGGAGAGATCGAGGCCCAATGAGATTATGCTGTGAGCCAGTTTTAGGTCTGAAAATAGAATTCAGAAGTTCTGACTACCAGCTTAGCTGTGCTAATCATTACAGTGTGTGACCAAATTGTGCACAGCTGACCTTAAGAAAAAAGATATCTTTTGGTTGAATACCATTTATCAAAACAGAACTGAATTATATAAGTAAGTTCAGCCCTCACATAAGTAGAGCAGCTCTTTAAATCTCTTATCAGTCTTTAAGGCCTCCTATACACATTACAGGTATTGGGCAATTAACTGGTTAATTGCATAATTACCTTGAGACCAGCTACACAGGCAAAGTAGCTATCACACAATAAAAAGCTTCAACCAGCTATAAAGTTAGACCTTGAAAATGTGTTGTAACTTTATAGGTGGTTGCTAGCAAGCTTTAATTTCTATGCATAGCAAGGTCTCCTTTGCAGCTATGAGCCAGTCAGCTGACAGGCCTCCCAGGATCCCAAACCCTGAGGATCATGGCTGCCGTGATTCTGCAAGGCTCAGGGTGGGTGTGAACTGAGTAACTCTGTGTCCAGGTTGCATGGGAGGCAGTGCCAGGAGCCAGAGCCATGTGAAGTTGTGGGGTCTCTAGGTCCAGGCTACGCATAGCCCCTGCGGCTGGAAGTGACCTCAACAAAGGAAGCTTCCTCGTGGGTGCCTGCTTCTTGCAGATGCAGGGGGAGTCCAGGATTAGGCTCCTTTTAGACCAGCAATAAGGTGCAGTTGGTTCTAATGTGTGATCTTACAACTGTTCCTCCTGTCACGTATATGTGGTATGGATCATGTATTGGATCCAGTCGCACCTTTTGCTGCATATGTAGAGGGGGCCTAATATAGCATATTACAAAAAGTGTTATGATCTAATCTGGGCTTTGGGATTCATTATTCTTACAATTACAAGTCCAATATTGATATAAAACAAACAAACAAAAATCCTAATACTCCCCCATTTCCTATGTCGTCTCTAGTAAATAAGTATGATATGGTAAATATAAAAAAATAAGACTTTTTATGTCTTTTTTTTTTACTTTTAAAAAAGAAAGAGCTACTAAGATTAGTTCCATTTTTAACTGTTATAGTTGTTATTTTACACAAATAAAATTTCTCAATAAGAAACATGTTTGTCTGTCCTGTAATCATGCTGATATTTAAACTCTTTAACTTCAGGCCAATCAGATAAATATGTTAAAAATAAATACGAGGAAAAATATGAAGCAACAACTGTGATTTTTAGATCAGCAGCTTGTGGTGATCATATTTTTCTGACAAAACATCATCTGGCAAAGTTATCCTTCTATTTTTCTTCAACTATTAATCAAATTGGTTTTCTAACTGATCTGTTTATGGTGCTTTAAATGGGTTAAAGCTCTCTCTATTGGTCACGACACATTCAGTATATGAAGACTGAAAGTGAAAATACCTGTCTCAATTTTCCATTCAGAAACCAGAGGTGTTTTGGCACAGAGGGAGAGAAGGAAGTAGACCTCTGAACACATCAACCATTTCCAGAAGTTGCTATATCTTTTATATAAGGGTGCACCAATAAAGATTTTCTTGGCTAATAGCAGATTATTCACCAGGCATATCAGTCAATAGCAAGCTGATAATTGATTTACAGGAATGCAGCGGGGCAGTGTGGAGGGGAAGGGGGATGCAGGGGACAGATTGGGGCACTCATGGTGAATGGGGAAGGGGCTGGGGCTGGGAGTTGAATGGGACCTGGGGCCAGGGCGGGGACTGGGATGGAACCACAGGCTCAGGGGATCAGTGTCCCAGCACTTAAAAATGGCAGTGGTGGTCAAATGAGCTTTAGTTCAAGCACTACCGCCACCATTTTTAAGTGCCAAGACAGTTTTTTAACAGGAGCCAGGTGGGACAAGGATGGAGACAGGATGCCTGCTATGAGCTCAGGTCTCTTTGCCTGGTTGCCTTTGCCCTGGGAGCCACGCGGTCTGCACGCCCCCTGCCCATCCAGCAGCTAGGGGCAGCTTGCCACTGCCACTGGACAGGCAGGAGACGCACAGCTAGCGTGCAGCTCCTGGGGCAAAGGCAGCAGGGCAAAGAGCCCCAAGTCCACAGTGGGCAGCCCGCCTCTGCCCTCACCCCACTTGGCTCTGCTCCAGTTCAAAGTGTCCTGGCACTTTAAAATGGTGGCAGCAGTGCTTGAACTAAAGCTCATTCAATGAGCTTTAGTTCAAGTGCCCCACTGCCATTTTTAAGCGCTAGGATGCTGATCCCCTGGAAGAGCCACCCGTGGCTCCATCCTGCATCCCTGGGGTCCCATTCACTGCCCTGCCCTGACCCCTGCCCCTACCCCTCTCCCTCCCTCACTGTGGGGGTCTTGATCTACCCTCCCCCCACACTCCTTTCCTTCCAAAGATGTATCTGCAAGGCACGATGCTCTCCATGCTGCCTGGTACATGTGTGCACATGCATGCAGTATATGGAGGCCCCAGCCAGAAGGCATAGCCAAAAAAAGCTGATAATGTTAATTTTCCATTTATTAGTGCCAATCCAATATGGCACTGATATATTTGTACACCTCTACTTTTTATATGCTTTGGCCATGCTTATGTATACTGAAAACTAGAGAAGTTTGTGTACTGACCACATTTTCAAGGGGTATATATTTAAATTCACTGCCATGTGTAGACAGATACATTTACAAATGTTTTGCAATTCTGGTAATGAACCATAAAATATTTCAGTGACTGAACACTAAAATTTGAGCATATTTACGGAGAAGCTATTTGGAGCTGGATGTTTAGGATTTCAACATCTGACTTGGTGATGAAATTTTAAGTATGCAGGCATCATGCTTAGGTCTGGAATATTTTGCTGGAGTATTTTTATATTCTTGGCTTATCAAGCCATTGCCATGTTCATGTTGTGGGAAATATTTTTGTTTACATGTCTGATCTGCTGGTGTCACATCAGGAACATAGGAGTGCTTCATTGTTACTGATTCAGTAAAGACATAGAAGAGGCTTTTTTCGGAGGCTGTTGTAGAGCAGTTAGAAAATAGATGACTAAATGTAGCCTCGCTCAATGGAGTGAATAGGACTTCTGGATACGTAGTCCAATAAAGCCAAATATGAGAGAAGGCAGTTTTTAAAATGTGGGTCAAACTGTCAAATTGAGAAACAAAACAACACAAAAAGGAGAAAGTTTGAAATGTAGCAAACATGCAGTACCTCTTTTTTCCCCATCTTGTCAAAAGATTGCTTTAACTTTCCTTTAAGGACTGACTATTTCAGACTTGTGTTGAGAAATTTTAAATATCGAAAAGGATAGTGCACATTGAGAGTAGTCTGGGACATGTAAAATTCATATATATATTGTTGATATATAAATTTCCCAGTTAAAAATTAGACCTCATCACTTTCCAAAAAAAGGGAGAGAACTCATTTATTTATTTATTTATGAGTACAACTATTTTCTTTTGTTTATCATCTCTTCAGAATAAAATACATTTTCAGAGCAACTCTTGTCTTCCAGTAGAAACTTTTGTCTTAGAGCAGTGGTTTTCAACCTGTCCATGGACTAATGGGGGTCTGCAGGTTGTGTCTAAGGGGTCTGTGAAAGATGTCTATGATCAATCCAAACTATGAATATCCACACTTAACCATTCAAAGGAGTCCGCACCTCCATTCAAAATTTTTTAGGGGTCCACAAATAAAAAAATGCGAAAAACAACTGCTTTAGAGTATGGACATATGTACTTTTGAACCCCTTTTGAAAAGGACATGTTTCAAATTGAGAAGCTGGGAATCATAGAAGTAGGGTCAGAAGGGACCTTGTAGATCTTCAAGTCTGACCCCTGCCTGGGCAGGAGAAAAACCTGGGCTAAAATGACTCCAGCCAGGTAGGCATCAAGCCTCCTCTTAAAGACCCCCAGGGTAGGAGCCAGCACCACTTCCCCTGGAAGTTGATTCCAGATCCTAGCTGCCCTAACTGTGAAGTAGTTTTTATAAATGTGCATGTGTTCATACTCTTAATATTCTACTTTCCCATGTTAAAATTTCGCAAACTCATTCTTGTCAACCAGCTATGATAAGCTAAATTCATTATTTGTGGTAGTGGGGAAGAACTCTGAGCTTTGAAACTGAAGTCACAGAAAATGAAAGTAATTCCACATCAACTCACACAATAACTCTCTTTTACAGAGGCAGGGGAGCAGGAGTGCACGGGGTGGCTGGATTCCTCTTGAATTTAGGGATTATTTGGTAGGGGAATTTGTTTGTTATAAGTTGTTATTTTAATATGTTATTGTTTTTATGAATTACTAGCCAATTGCTCATAAAGAACGACATGGGAGGGTAGGTGGGGATGGAGTGCTGCCACCCAACTCCCTGCATTGCCGCCACCGCACTGCCGCCACTCTGCCTCTGGCCCCGTGCAGTTCCCCACCCCATGTACCACCCCATGCAAGGCTGCTCTGTCTCTGCCACCTGCAGGGAATGGCAGGGGGATGAGGCCA
The DNA here is from genome assembly GCF_001723895.1 of Crocodylus porosus. NCBI lineage: Eukaryota > Metazoa > Chordata > Crocodylia > Crocodylidae > Crocodylus > Crocodylus porosus. Next base: position 7,411,297 of record NW_017728910.1, on the reverse strand, counting down.
GTGACGCTGGCCTCATCCCCCTGCTTGGGCTACTCTGTCGCCGCTGCCTGCAGGGAGTGGGGGTGGGGGGACAAGGCCAGCAGCACTGGCTTCCACCCCGCTGCCCCCGTCCCTGCCATTATGGCAGCACATCACCACAGCCTCCTGTCCAGAACACTGTTGGTGTTTCAGACAACCAATCAGTGTGTGAATAAAGCATTACGGACAGACACTGACAGACAGACAAAGGCTTTTATAATATTAGAATTTTCTTATACATGTTATTGAAAGTCTTTCTCAGCCTTTTGGGGAAAGCATATAAATCTAATAAATAAATGTTATTTTTCTTCTGCTGCAGAACCTACCAGTGGTGCTATATTTACCTAAAACTAAAATCCAAGACAACTTGGAATTTAAGATTACCACCTCCCTCCTCTCGCAATAATTAAATTATATATATGGAAAATTTAGAAATGATTATGATTTTCCATGTACAGAATGTAATTAATGGAAGGTTGTTTAAAATTTGTGCCCATCACTGCTATGCTGGGGAAAGCAGTGGTGAGGAGCCAGACCTGTGCCCCTTGCTCCCCTGTATCTTGTTCCTTCATGCCTGTCCCCCCTGCTGCCTACCTTCTGTCATACACACTCCTGCCAAATACCCATCTGCTGCCTGCCTCCCACTGTCCATCCTTCCCCCACCATCCTTGTCCACCCTACAGCCTGCTTCCCCCACCTTGTTCTCCCCTGTAGTCAGCATAGCCAGGGAGAAGATGGCAGCTCCCAGTAGAGCTGCGTTGGAGTTGGAGGTATTGGAATGAGGCAGAAGATAAGTGGGGCGGGGGGGGGAGAGGGCAGCTGGGGGAGAGGGAAGTGGCCGGGCGTGGGGGGTAGCTGCAGGAAGGAGCTGAGGGAGGGAAGTCTAGGGTATAGGGTAGGCACAGACATGGAGGGGGGAATGGACAAGCTGCAGGTTTTCCTGCCATCACTCATTCCATGGTCTTCCCTGACCTCCCCCCAGCACTGTTCCATCTCCCCCATTAAATAAGCTATCTCAGCATGCAACAGGTATTGGTTCAGCTCTGGCTTCAGCCGCAAGCCCAGGGCTAAAGCTTGAGTTGAGCTTCTCCCTGCCCCAGACTAGTACTTAAAACCAAGATGCGGCTTTTTACCCTCCATGCTAGTTGTGGGGGGGGACCTTGTGTTGGATTTCAGTAAATACAGTATTTTATCTTAAACGCCACCAACATAATGGTGTGTGCATTTATTTGTCATTATATTATAATTAGTGTATGGTACCAATCACTGTATTAGGGTTGCAAAATAGTTTCTGTTTCAGCCTCTGGTTTTCAGATGCTCAGAACTATGTGAAACATTTACTTTTTACACTGAAGTGTTTTAGGCATAGTCTATTCCTCAAAACAAACAATGTTGATAGAGTTGAAGAGAAACAGGTCTGTTGTTTTTAAATGATATGACAATTTAAAACAAATATGCTTCTCAGTATAAAAATATTCTTGCAATATTTTTATCAGAGCTTCTGCAAATATAGTAATTTGGCCATGAAGAGAAAGACGAGTTTATTGTATAACATTGAATTGAAAACTGATACATTTTATTACTTCATAAGTCTAAAATATTTAAAATCCTAGTATGTTTATCTCTCTTATTTTTGTGTATATTAGATAAAAATATGCCATCCTGAGCAGTACATCCTGATTATATATATATATTAGAAATCAGAACTTACACATCATTATGGGTCCTCCTATCTTTTGAACCTGTTAATAGGAGTAAGCAGTCCCTTTTCCCTCAAAAATCTCCTTTCATCTTTCCTAGTAATCTTCATGCTCAAAAACAAAGGAAAAGAGGTGGGCCTTGCAGGGGTGTCCAGAAATTCAGTAGTCTCAGGTGGAGACCAAGTTCTAAACATTAATTGAGTTGCAAGTCGTTAATGATTATCATCATGTTGTTGAAATTGTGCGTTGCTTGGTTTTTAACCCCCACTATGCTGCAACTTTAGTGTTCCTCCAAGTAAATGCCACAATATACTAATTGTTTACCAATTTTTTGTACTTGGGCATACTCACTTCCCAGCTACAGCCCACGATGCTGGGGACTGGATCCTTTTAGCCAGGGTTTGGGGGCTGACAGGTTTGTGGAAGATAATTTGTAACAGCTACTGTTACCTTCTCCAGGCCCCAGTGAAGAAGGCAAGGAAAGGATGCAGCTTGGTGAGGGACCAAAGGATCTAGGGTGCTGTTCTTAAAGACAGAGGTGGTATTCTTGGTGTGGAAGGAAGCAGAGAGGAAAAGAGAAACTACTGAAATGGGCCATAGCTCTTAATGTGCCTTTAAACTATTTTTGGAAAAAGCTTAATTTAGATTAGACAAAAATAAAAATATACTTTGCATACAACATTATTATATTGTTTTCCAGAAGTTTAATAAATTTTCAAAGTGTAATTTTAAAATGAAGATCTCACTCAGAGAACAGAATGCAGACAACTCATTCTTTTAACCTAGATTTTTAGGGGTTTAAAAGCCTTCCCCCCAGCACGCCACAAACCACTATATTTCTATCAATTAAATGTTCTCAAAAAGGAGATGCACACAAATTCAATGTTTGTGTAATTTAATGACAGGGCTATGTTTTGTCCTTGAGTATATGCAAATTAGGTACATGTGAAATATAAGGCAGAAGACAAAAGTTTAATATTCAACTGCAGTTAAGTTTTTAATATACTCTGATATGTTCTTATATAACAAAAAAATCAGCTCTCTTGCACTTTTAAACTCTTAAAGTTCCCAGCTCAGCAGGATACTTTAACCACATACCTAATTTAATGCATGTGAGTAGTCCCACTGAAGTCAAACTGCTCATATGCTTAAATACTTAAGATGAACTGAGTCCATACAGATCTATTTTTTGAGCTTGGCTTTGTATACCAACCTTTGAACTGTAGTTTAGCCTTTGGTTATTATTATTTTTAATTTCTTTAAAACCACATGCTTTAAATGTGCTGGTGTGAAAAGATAAAAGTATAAATTACTTTTCTTAAAGTATTTAATATTTACTTCTAAAATTACTAAAATAGTGCTGTTTTATATTTTAATTTCTTTGAGAGATATTCAGTTAAAATACCCAACTAGATTTTGTTTTTCAGACTCTGTACACTGAGATCATGTGACCTTTTGACATTTTTTAAGAAACCACATGCACCTGGGGTTGGGTTAAATGTCAGACCCTTATCTCTTTCTAAAACAAATTATCTAAATTCTTTCAACCTGTTGAAGGCATTTTTAACCACAGGAGAAGAGGCAAAAATGTATTTCAATTGTTTTAAGGAAGTTCATAGCTCAACTATAATGTGTTTTTCACATTTACGAACTAAAATGTAACATAAGCCAACAAACTATACCCTTTGACATTTATTTTTTTTATAAACCATTTTGAAATATGCACCATTCACTAGTTCTCAGTGACATGAAAAAAATACCATATGGCAGTTTTTTGTGTTTAATTGTATATGTTCAAGTTATACTATTTAGTTCACCAAACTCACAAAGCAAAAGCTAAATTCTGCTCTAACAAGACGTGCTTGTTCAACTTCCATTGGCTTCATCGAGAGTTGCTGGTGTATACAAGGACAGAACTGGGCCTTATTGAAGATTGTATTATGATTGCTTTTAATTTCAATTTGTATTTTTGATATAGCACTGAGAGTCTTAGGCCTCCTCTACACATGCAGGTAAAGGTGCAATGGGATCTAATGTGCGATCCATACAGTTGTCTCTCTTGCCATACCACATGTGCATGGCAGGAGGCATGATTGTGGGATTGTGCATTAGAGCCTATTATGCCTAATTGCTGGTGCAGAGGAAGCCTGATCCCACTAGCTCCTGTGGCTGGGAGCCCCCTCAATTGAGGGACTCCCCACTGTGGGGGTGTCCCATGTACACCTGAGGCTAGGAGATTGAAGCTGCTGTGATTGCCAGCCTCAGGATGTATGAAACTCCTAAGGCTGAGAGATCCCATGTGTCATGATCTCCTAGCCTTGGGGATGCATGAAACCCTTGGGGCTGGTAGATTGCAGCTGTTGTGATCTCTCAGCCTCAAGTGTGTGAAACCCCCAAGTCTGGGAGACCGCATCAGCTGTGATCTCCCAGCTCCAAGGGTTCTGTGCACACCTGAGGCTGGGAGATTTCAGGTGTGCCTTACTGCTGTCAGGGCCCAGCTGGGTCCCAGTACTGGGAGGCATACTACAGGGACCCAGCATCTGCAGCTGCAGGAATCTTGTTTCTCCTGGGACCCAGAGTTGGCAGCTGCTGGGGCTCCCAGCCCCAGGGGAGACTTTGCTACACGTGCAAATAAAAACATGATACAACCAGCTGTAAAATTAGTACATGTTTTCAAGGTCTAACTTTATAGCTGGTTGGAGCTTTTTATAGCGTGATTGATACTTTGCACACGTAACTGGTTTCAAGGTAGTTATGTGGTTAACTAGTTAATTGCATAATACCTTTCACATGTAAGCTCCTTCAATTTTCAGTTTACAGGATCAGATCCCCATAAACTATTACAAATAGACTGAGAACTGTTCCTACTGACTTGACTGGAAACAGAACTGACTCTGTGTTAGTCAAAACTTTTAAGTAATAAACATATATTCTGTTTGTGTTTTTGCCTTTTAGCTTGTTTTATTAAGAAATGGTAGAATTACCATTGCTTAAATCATTTTGATCCATTTCTTTGATCCCTTTCGAGATGTTAAACTTTAAATGTTTATTAAATGTTTGTCATTAAAATATCATTTATTTCTTACATTTGATCACTATCTCCTAGAAACTAAACGAAAAAAGTATGCTAGGGGAATAGGATATTCTGGGTGTTGTTTGAGGCACTTCTTATGGTGATTTCTTTAATTAGGACTACTTGTAATTTTTAGTGGTTTTCTTGCACATCATACATTCTAGCATTTTTGCTAGAACAGTGTTTCCCCAAATTTTTGTTCATGGACCCATACTGAGGGCTGTGTAACAATGATTTTATAGTGTAGTGCTTTTGTATTCAAGAGACATACCTTATACATGTGAAATTATAATAAGGAGGATTACAGGGTAGTTGGTAAGGTTTGTCAGTCGATACTGAATCAGCCAGTGCCTACAAATTCCAGGTGGCCATCAGATGAGAAAGATACTGATATACCTGTTATTTCAGGCAATGCTGAGATACCCTTTGTGTGACATTGCTTGGATTGCAAAGTGCATTTGCACTTCTTAATACAGCTTTGTAAAGATGACGTCTTCCTTAAGAGATGTGCTCCTGGTGCGTGCACAAAACTCAGCTTATTCTTTTAGAGACAAATAAATAAATATTTGCTGTGTTTTACCCCTGCTAGCATTGCATAACCAATATAACTAAAAAAAAACCCAGATTCTGTTCCGTCTTGCACAGCATCCACATGATTATCTGGTAAATTACCTGTGAAAAAGTGATAGTGCTGCATGAGTGTCAGTGAGGGAGGATATTAGGTCTCATCAGAACCCTTATTATTCTAGATGATACACACAAAGAAAACAACTTAGCTTTACTGACAGATCTCAGGCTGGGTTTATGGGGCTAGAAGTTGGGGGGTTATAGTCTCTATTGTGAGCTGAGTGTGCTGGATCTTTAAAGTAGTAGACATGGAATCACACCACTTTTTTTACAACTTTTTTTTAGTTGCATTCTATAAAATGGCTATTGTAATTACAAGTGCTGTAGCTTATATTTTTAGATAGCTATAATTACCACTAAATCCTCTAACTAGAATATTCACTACATGTCTAAGAACAATTACAGTGAAAATACAATGTAGTTGATATATCTAGATTCCAATAATACATGTATTAAGAAAAGCATGGAGAGATGATAATGAGTAAATCAGTCATGTAGTTTACCTTTCTGGTCATTTGAATTAGTGGTAATTACATACTGAAAAGCAAAATTGCAGTTTGATTATGTTACAATTACAGTGTATATACAGTTTAATTATAGTGCATATTATTGTAACGTGTAACTCACTCTTCAAACCAGAACTGCACTTAAGGCTGCAAATTCCATCTCCTTTCTGAGAGACAACCACAGAATTAGCTGAGCTGTCACAGCGCTACTGGACTAAGTGGATCTGAGTTAACAAAGTATATATTGAGGAGATGGGAAAGGAGAAGATTTGATTTATAAATTCTGCATATTCCTTGTATAAATCCCTTGGATTTCTCTGTTGTACAGCCCTATTATTTGAACAATACACTGAGCTCAAGATTTTACCCTTTTGGTTTGTTGATGAGGAACATTTTTGAATTTCTGCTTTATAAACTGAATAAGGCAATGATCTAGGGTATGTTTCTTTCCATTAAAGCACAATATAATTTTTTTTAATCTTAAAGATAACCCAAAGTGGCAACTGTTCATTTTTTTGGGGGGGTGGAACTGGTAATTTTACTGTATAATTTGAGGTATGCAGCTATTTGGAAGAAATGTCTTTATAGATTTTACTTTCATCCTTCCTTCAGATTTTGACCTCTTTAACTGAGTGACCTAATTATCGATTGCTAATGTGTAACAGTTAATGTGTCAAAAGAGTTTGTGACCATTGCTTGTAACTGAAAAATTGTATAGCAATGGAAAGCGTTCTTACTTAATATGGAACTATATGAATAACAGTTCTTCTGTTTTCAGTCTCTAGTTCAATACCATATGGGGCTCTGATCCCCAAAACAGTACTGATAATAGTGCTTATTACTTAGAGCAGTTCCACTAAAGCCTGCAAGACTTCTCATGGTAGTAAGTATTATGACTGATAATGTTGAACAGGCCCTGAATTTTCGGAAGTTTGAGATCCTGCATATACATTTCTGATATTTCTTTTAATCAGAAAACGTGTTCAATCTTCTCTACAAAACTGTGTATATGATTTAAACAACATGGACGAGGCACTTGAAATAAGATAAAAGATAAAGCATATCTTTTAGCATATCTTAATGTTAATTGGCCGGATGACTTGACTTATGTGACTTTCGAAGTGACATTTATATTCTCTGTTTCTAATGTGTGTGAAAGTAACAAATTTTATATTTCATGATTAAGCAACCTTTATACTACCAAACTGACTCAGACCCAAGATGGGCAGGAGTAGGGAAGTGAAGCTTCATCTTAAATTCAGATACCGGCCCATGGCATGCAATGGCTCAGCTCTGGCTTTGGCCCTGGGGAAAAGTCAGGTGGAGCCACCGCCTGCCTCATCCTAGGGTGGCTCATGCAACTGGGAAGGAGGCTTGTGTTAGGGCAATCATGGGGGAAACTGCAGTGGAGGGGAGTCATGAGGGAGAACTCCAGTGTGTAGTTTATGGGGAGCATGAGGGAGACTGTGCAGCCCCCAACCCCAGCTGTTGTTTTCAGCTTCAGCTCTAGCCCCCTCCCAGCTTGGACCTGGCTGCTTCTGCCTGGCTAGACTGGGCCAGGGCAGGGCTGGGGCCACTGATACCAACTGTCCCAAAGCCAGAGGTACTGCAGAAGGTAAATGGTGGGGGGTGCAGGTGATGAGAGGAGCACAGGGTGGGAGGGCCAGGTGGCAGGGGGGTGGGCACTGCGGTGGACCAGGCAGCAGAGGTGCTGGCACAGGCAAGGGTAAGGGGGATGTGTGGTATGGGGTAGGGGGCAAGTGGACATTTCTTCCTTCTCCCCTTCTTTTACCACAGTGAGTCTCTTTTCCTGCCACTTTGTCACCAGCACATTTAACTGAAATTTGCCTGTGCTAGTGCAGCTGCCTTTCCTTAACAATACTATATGCTTGGATCTCTTGGCTTCCCTTCACAACCAAGTTCCCACTAAGTACAGAAGGAAATGAGTTAACTGTGCTCCTGCTGTTAAACCATGGAAATTGTTGTAACTAGTCAGCCATTACAAACAGGTTAAACATTTGGTTTAAATATAACATTCCTTATGATTGCTAAACCAGCAGTAAAGTAGAATAAAAACTAGTTTGCTTTGAATTCCCATACTTCAGTGTCACTACTGATGTCATTTTTTAGCCTGAATTGCTGCCAATAGGAGAATAAGAAGTGCCCAATTTAACTAATATGTGTTCTCTGGCAGTGTGAATTATTTCATAGTAAATTACCATATTTATAAATAAAAAATTAAGTAAAATATC
>NW_017728910.1:7380572-7402123 GCF_001723895.1 Crocodylus porosus | reverse complement strand
GTGGTGGAGCCAAGGCCACAACTGGCCAGTTTGGCCAAGAGGTGATCATGGGATACCAGACCAAAAGCTTTTTTGAAGTCAAGATATATGACATCAATCTCTTCTCCCTCGTCCAGGTGATAGGTCACCTGGTCATAGAATGAAATGAGATTGGTCAAACAAGACCTACCTGCAACAAACCCGTGCTGGCTATCCCTTAGGATGTTAGCCTGGGCCAGTCCATCAAGGTGTGTCCTGGTTGAAGGTAATTCTTTGTAGAGAGAGAGAGAGAAATGAAGGGGCTGCTTGATGTTAGGAAGTTAAAGAGGAAGATGTTAAATATTATTAGTAAGTTTTTAATGTTTTTAACATTTTTCAAAAACAGTGTAATTGCTTACCCGCTGAAATACCACCTTTTGAAAGACAGTGCATGAATGACTGTTGGAAACTGGAGTTAAGGTTCTACGTCATTTAGATGCTTTGAAATTTTTCTCTTTTATTTTTTTTCCTACCCATTTTCATTAAGACTTTTCCAGTTTTACAATACCAGTCATAGTAGAAATGACAAGACTGCTAGTATAAGCATGTTATCCTGAGCAGTGGTTCCCAACCTTTTTTGTATCGTGACCCATTTGTAAACATTGGCCAGTCCTGACCCAGTAAATAATTTAAGTAGAAAACAGCCCCCTGGCCCTGCGGATGCCCCTCACCCCTGCCCCAACTCCCCAGTATGTCGGGCAGGAGGTGTGGGGTATAGGGGACCCCAAGCAGCCCCTTGCAGGCTGGAACTGTTCTAGTCTGCAAGGGAAAACCTACAGTTTCCTTCCTCCTTTGAAGGAAAATCCATCTTTAAGGTTTGTTTGCAACCCTTTCTTATATCCTTGTGACCCACTTTGGGTCACAGCCCAGGGGATGAGAAGCACTGATCTAGAGAGGCCTGTTTCTCTTTGCAAGGAATGCAGAAGGAATATAGTACACAGAAGGAATATGCAGTGCTGAGGCATATTTAAGGACCTAGAGAGATATTAGAGTCAAACATGATGTCAAGCTTGAGTGACAGACATCATGGTGATGTTTTGATTGAGAAAGGAAGGGGCAGGGAAGGTTTGGTGAGGAAGATTTCAGACCTCTGTGATAGCCATGTTAAGCTGAGATGATGATAAACACCCCCAAAAATGTCAGACACAGACTGACTTATTTGTTTGGAGAGAAAGAGGTCTGGAATAAGCTGCCTGTGGTCCATGTAGAGCTGGGAGTCAAATTTGTGTTTGCAGGTGAGGTTACCGGAGGTAAAATGTAAAGGAAGGACAGAAGGGGACCCAGGACAGAGCCTTGTAGAAACCTCACAGAAAAGGTGAGGCAAAATGGGTAGGTTCCTGTGCACGGGTGGTTGGAGAGGTTGGAAGAGACTCTGGAGAGGACAGAACTACAGAAGCTTCAGGGAGAGCGTCATTGCTGGTGCTGAAACATATTGACAAGTCCTGGGGAGTAAGAATGAAATCATAGTTCTGAGCTTTTGCTAAGAAGTAGTCAGTGGAGATTGTGTCAAGAGCTGTTTGAATGCCATTGGATGGGTGCTAGCTTGGGCTGAGTTTGTGCTGGAATTGTAGGAGAGGAATTCTGGAGCGCATTTGCAGAGATTAGGCAATGATTATAGAGGCAAATGATGTCAATAGTTTTTTCTAAGATGGGGAAAAATAAAATCATGTTTGTATTGTGAGGAGACAGAGCCAGAGGCAAATGAAGTTAGACAGAGTGAGGGTGGATTAGAGTGGATGTGAGGTAAGTCAAGAGATGAGTTGGGATGTGGTCAGTGAGGCCAGTGAAGGTTAGAGGAGGAGACCAGATGAGAAACTTCTGTAACTGTGGGAGAGGGAGGGAGAGAGGGGGAACTGAATGCCAGCCAAGGGGAGGATAAAAGCCACATTTAATTTATCAGTTTTCTCGTGGAAGAAATTCTGTCATTTTGTTCAGAGAGAGAGAGAAGTAGATAGAGGGGAAGGCTTGAAGAGGGCATCACATGGCGAAAAGGCAACTGGGATTGAGGGTGCGAGACTCAAATTGAAGATAGAGCTGGTTAGCTAAAACATGACAGATTTGAATGAGGTGAGAAGGAATTAGTAGTAAAGTGGTGAAACCTGCTGATGGGATTTCTGCCAAGTATGTTCTGTAGTACAATGTCATGAGCAGATGAAGCAGATGTTGCGGGGGAGCTGGAAGCTGGCAGAACAGTCCTTGTGATGGAGGAGAGGAGGCTAGAAAATCAAAGGTGAACGGAAGTGAAGCATGGAAAGAATCAAAACATTTCACTAGAAGAAAGAGAGAAGGTTGTGAATCTGGTGGCTTCTACCATCAGTGAATTCATATAATTGATAATAATCCAGTGGTGGTATCATGCAGGGTATCAAATCATAGTATATACATGAAGGCATATGTCTTGGCAATGTCTTAGTTAATTTAGAGCAGTATCTACTTTACCATTAACTTCAATTTGTCAAGATTTCGCTCCCAGTGCTTTTATTCCTATATATGGAGGGAGTCAGGAGAAATCAGAGGATAAGCCTGTCCTTTATCTGTTGTGCTTTCAGAGAAACATGCTTTCAAATATATGCTGCCCATGCATTTCCACTTCTGCTTACATATGCCAAATATGGAACTGTAATGGTGAAGTTGTTCTGGGGGAGTCGTCTTTGGCTGCATTCAAGCGCACCAGTGGCAAAGGTCTTAAGAGTGCCCTGAGAGCTTCACCACCACGTTTCTGGGTTTGGCGCATTGGAGCAGTGTTCAAGAGCTTTTTTCCTTGAGAGCATTGTTTGTGGTATAGACATAGTCTGTGTGGAATCTGTAAACTCCATCAAGTCCACAAAACTTTTCCTTAATGTGCAGCGTCACTGTTCTTCTGGTTGTGTGCAGTGTAGTATGAGCCAGTACACAGGACCAGAGCTGTGCTTAGGTTAGTGTAGAAGACAAGCGGATGGCCCCCTGATGGAATTTTCTCCCTTCCACATCAACCACGGAGCAGTCATTCATAATCTCTTCCCATGGTGACAACCTACCTTATGGGAAGCGCAGTTCCCACGTGAGCAGCTGGCTCCCACATGAGCTGCTGGTTAGAAGGATAAAGTGGAGAGATGATGCTATTTCCTGAGGTCCTTGTTTGTTTCTTAAGGTCTTATTAAGAGTCAGCCTGCCAGGTTCACCTTCACTTCTGCAGTCACCATAGTAGAATTGCCAAAAGAGTAGGTATATTTAGCAAATCGAATTGTGCTGTTTTATATCAAAACTGATCTAAATTTTTTTAAACGATGAAATATATACTAAAGCAGTGCTAAATAGGTCCACATTTTCTTTCTTCAGTATATTAAAATTCTAGAAGTCTGATTTATCTTTTGCTTAATTACCAGTTTTAAATGACCTATAACAATTTCTGTGTATGTGTATTAGGTAAATTCTATTAGGTAAATTCTTTTTCTGCCTTTCTACAGGAACACCAGTTTACTCAGTAGCATGGAGTCCTGATTCAGGAAAGGTTCTCTATACTTCAGGAAAGCAGCTGATCATTAAACCTCTTCAGCCAAATGCTAAAGTTTTACAGGTATCATAAATATTAAATTATACATATAAAGTGAAATTTTGCTAGGAAAATACAATTCACATATAAACTGCCACACAGTTTGGCACAAACAGAAATGAAATTAGGGTTACAAATGGTTAAACAACAATTATATCTATACTGTTTACTACTTACTGTTTACCATTTAGTGACCTCTGGCAGGAACAGCCTTGGCGGTGGCCTATTTTCATCATGCTTCTGGTGCTGTATGGGCCAAAGGCTGCTGGCTGGGAGCCTTGGGCAGGAAGCAGCAGGCACAACTGAACCATTAGAGAATGCTACCCAGCTGCAGATCCATGACTACCACTCACCTCCGTGGGCAGGGGCTGGGGCTATGGATGGAGCCAGAGCTGCAGACCTCTCCTGTGCTCAGATCCCACCAGCACAGGGTGATGCCTGGCTCCCCACAAGGGTCAGGCAGGGCCTTCCTGCCACAGTAGTAGCCTCATGGTGGGTCTGCCTGGCCTCCCTGCAGTGACAGGGCCTAGGGAGGGTAACACACTCCCTGTGCTACTGCAGCACTGCCCCTCAGGAACATACTGATGCGAACCTACCGCAAGGATAGGTTAGTGCAACCTCTCTGAATAAGATTTAGTGCCCACTGTGTTTGGTCCCCCTCAGTGCCAACTTTTTTCAAGTCATAGTGAATCACTACATTGAATACATTTTACCTTCTTCATTCCCAAAGCTGATGTGCACCTTCCTTTCCCATTTCCAATGATTCTTGTTTCTTTACCAGCTTTAAATGTCTGGCAAGCATCACCAAATAGGACCCCTAACAGTTCACTCAGAATCCCTCAGTTACCCCCTCTCTCAACCTGTCGCATATGCTTAGCATGGCCCTACAATCTGTGAGGTGAAGCCAGACCAGGCTGCCCTGCACTTCATCTGCATTTGAATTTTGTGAGTATCCCAAGACAAAAGCAGTTAGTTTTGCAATGAGCTCCCTGTAGGCTGGCAGAGTTCCAGCCTGCTGGTAGCTGGGTTGGAGCAGAAGGAAGGCAGAAAGACAGGGGGCACCACATGCATAGACATGCACGGGGACCCAGGCAGCCTGCAGAGCAGCTCCAGCAGGTAAGTGCAGGGCAAAAGGAGGGTTGAGGCTCCAGTATGGAGGGAGCTGGTCAGGGCTGGGGCTGCTGCCCAGCTGGGTGGGGTTTGGGGCCTGGGGCCACAATGCACTGCTGCAGGGCCCCAGCCAGGAGCAGGACAGGGCCATGGGGGGTGGCCAGTACTCCACTGCCCTGCACATTCCTGTGGGGCACAGGTTGTGGGCTCAGGTCACACCCTAATTCCTTCCCGCAGGACCACCAGGGCTGGGAGGCGTGACCCGGCGTGGCTGGGGACAGCAGGGCCATGTGGAGACTCCTTACTGGTATGAGCTGCACCCTTGCTGCCCTGGTGACATGCCTCCAGCACCTGCTGCTGCTTTGGGAGGTGCGTCAGTGGGGCAGCAGGGGAATGAGAAGCAGCGAGGAGGTTTTCTGCACGGCTCCTCTGCTCCCTGCTGCGCTGGGTCACGGGGTGGGGATGGGGAGCAGGGCAACAGGGAACAGTGGGGGTTGGAGAGCCTGATAAGGATCTCCCAGGCCCTCGTGTCCCTGATTGTAATAGGGAGATGAGGATCTCTGAGCCCTTGCTCCCCAGCTGGGAGCTCCCTGCTGCTGGGTCAGGAGGACATAGTTCCCATCTAGGCTTCAGTGGCAGAGCCCACCTTGGCAGCAGACAGCTCCTCGAGGCAATATCCCATCCCCTGCTGCCCAGCTGACCAGGAGCACTTTTGCTCCCAGTCAGTCATTTACACAAGTGCTACTGCACAGTAACTAAGCACAAGTAAATTTGCTACTTGCATTTGCAGATAGCAGATTTACTCACAATTAGAGCAGTTTATTGGGCAGTAAGCATGTGCATATGTGAGCAGGAGTAAGTGTTGGAGGGGAAGGAGCCTACTTGATCTCCCCCAGATTTATTTTCCCTACTGTAGCAGTGGGAAAGTCACAAATTCAAGGCAAACCTCTGATAAAGAGATTTTTTGACCTGGAAAATTCTAACTAAAATGTATAATATTTCCATATATAGAATCTAATTATTAGTGTGTCATCTTATGTAAGTAAATATAATATTCTTGTGGGAGAGTGGAGATTTCAGTGGACTGACTGACTGACTGGCTTGCTTGCTTTCTTTGAAATATGGACCATTTCTACTAGTTGAGCCATCAGAAACAAAAATGGAACTTCATATTATTCTGAGTCCCATATAGCATTTGGCACTATTTCCTAAAGATTCAAAAATACTGCATAATTCTAGAGGTCTTAAACATGTTACTTTTTTTTCCCCTCCTAATGCCTTACAGTTGGATTTATTGAAGTGGGGGAGTCTTGACTTTCTGAAAGTACAGAGATACAAAAATAATCCCAATATTATGTTAAAACTTTCTGGAACATTTCTAACTTTTTTTTGCAACGTGATATTTGGTACAAATAGTGGTACAATGTGGTATAAACATTTTATTGACAGTGAGTTCAAGCAATTTTTTTTTTTAGAGTATTTGTGAGGAATGCTCAGCTCCTAAATGAATGCTGGTAGAATATTTTACTGACTCTGCAGCTTCTTTTCTTTTTATGATATATAGAGAGTTCATATTTGGGGAGAGAAAACGGGATAAACTTTATTTTGTCATTTAAAAAAGTGAGGGGGGAAGAGGTTTGAAGATGCTCAGACATTTTGAGCATTGTGAGTAGTTTCAGTGGAGATGCATTAATAAGCTAAATTCTGGTGAGGTTCAAAGATGCTTGGATAACCCCTCTGGAGATGTGGTGTGAGAGAGAGATTATTAGAAATTTTGAAAGCGAATGTTGATAATATATTTGGGCTTAATATGAAAAGACAAGATTAATATGCAGTTTTATGACCAAACTGTCATAAAAACTAGGATTTTTTTGTTAAAAAATTTGTTCAATGTTCATTATATTAACTGGAAAAATGGGTTCTTGGTGATCATGTCTGTAGGTATTGTCTTGTTAGTATTATGGCAAGACCAAAAGCTCCCACTCAACACTGAAGTCAGATATACACACTGTTCAGTAGATCTGTCTAATTGCCTGCACATACACTCAATAGCAGGAGCCCTCTGTGGTTCAGTGGTAGAATCGTTGTCTACCACACAAGAGACCTGGGTTCAGTTCCCAGCTATGGAGGCACCAAGCATCTGGATTCAGTCTGGTCCATGGATTCTGTCTTGATTCTCTAATGTGAGGCTGAAAGGTCTGGGCAGCTTCTATTCCTCCAAAAATTCCTCCTTAGTCATATGCATCAAAGGCCTGGGTGGCCCTCATGTACATACAATGATCCAGGAGGATCAGTGGGTTGCCACATCCAGTAGCCTTACAGCTACTGAACATTTTTTCTCCAAACAAAGTGTGATATTCCGTAGCACAGCATTTATTTGAGGATCATGTTAAAAGATGCTTCACTGGTAAGTTATTATCAAATTGTCTTGTAATTCCTTTCAGAAGAGACAGCATCTACTGTGTTTATTCGGTACTAAGCACAAATGGAACACAGTCCATATTGGGACCTATGAATGGTTCTGAAATATAAGTAGTAAGAACTAAAAATAATATTAAAAGCAATTTCCCAATTTAAGTCTACTTATTTTTTTCTCTCAGTGGAAAGCCCATGATGGAGTTATTTTAAAAGTTGATTGGAATTCAGTCAATGATCTTATCCTGTCTGCTGGTGAAGACTGTAAATACAAGGTGTGTATTGATTAAATTATGTAAACACCTTTAAATAGCAGTTGCTGAACAGTGTAAGACACTACTGGCTTTCTCCAGTCTTCACAAGACTTTCCAAGCTTAAAACTAATTAGGTATAAAAATGGTGAAAATATTTAAAGAATAAGCCCGAAAAAGAATAGGTAAGATTTTAGACAAAAAATCCTTACTGAACTAAACAAAGGAAAATGGAACATGCAGAAACTAAAGGAAGAATTAAGACTAAGAACTTGAGAAAAATGCCTAGTTAATAGGGAAACACCATTTATCCTATTTTAGCTAAATGAAAGTAATTTGCTTTGGAGTTGTTTACAAGGCATTCTGCTGTATGTTACCGATAGAGGACATGTATTGTGTTTTATCCCTTAATTATGAATTTATTTTAATTTAATTTTGATAATTAGGATAACAATTATTTTTGTAATATACTCACCAAATAGGAGAAGATGGAGAATAATGTATTAAAATAGTTTAGAAATATGATTGTCACTCATCAGAGCATTTGTTGCTGTTAAAATCTTGAAAGATGATATTCAGAAGAAAGGCTCATCCTGTACTCCAAATATAACTTTAATGGGCCTTTTTTTGCAGAGTATACAGGGTTTGGCTCCTGTTCTAGATGTTTAAAAAACAGTTAAATTAATTTGCTGTCTGGTCTACCTAATGGCTAAAATGGACCAAATAGTTCTGCAGCTTTTGAAATGCGATAAAATTGGAAAATGATACCTCTAAAATAATAATGGCATGTCCAGAATAAATTCAGACAGTAATTTATATTTTCTTTCTAAGGTATGGGATAGTTATGGTCGTCTACTGTACAGTTCACAGCCTCATGAGTATCCTATAACTTCTGTTGCCTGGGCTCTGGATGGAGAATTATTTGCTGTAGGATCTTTCCATACTTTACGTCTATGTGATAAAACTGGGGTAAGTAGCAATTCTGACAGAACAGGTAGGATTTTATGCAAATTTATTAATGATATGTTAAATGCTCCTAGGAATATACGTACACAGACACACATTTTAATTGGTTCAGAATAGTTCTGGCTTTTGGTATCTTTTCACTGAATGCCTGTGGCTAAGATTTGTCATCTTGGTCTTTTTGTTGTGTTTGTTTTAATGGTGTTTTATGAACACTTTAGAGCAGTGGTTCCCAAACTCTAACAGACTGAGTACCACCAGTTTGAAAGGACAGAGCCTTAAGTACCACCAGCAATTTTTTCATATGCATATGTAACAGACTATATATTAAAACAACATCAAAACATTTAGTAATTATAAAACATTGTTTTATCAGTTATGGTAGCCATATAAGACAATTGAAAATTGCAAAAAAAGACGGTGTAAACCAGGGGCAGGCAACATTTTTGGCCGGAGTACTGAAAAAACGGCAATGTGTACCCTGTAAGGTGCTGGAGTGCAGGCACACCAGAAAAACAAAACTGGGGCAGAGGGTACACAGCCAGAAGCACCTGTATTAATATAATTAATAATCCCCAGGTCAGGGGGTCAGACCTGATGATCTGTTTCGGTCCCTTCTAACCCTAAGCACTATGATAATCATAAATGGTGCTTCTTTTTAATTTTTTTAACAGTAAATACCAGGTTTTCTAAAAATTCTAAACCTGGTGACAATAAATAAAACTTCATTTATTTATTGAAGTTTTGTTCTTACCTTTGTTCTTATGTATTCTTTGTTCTTCTACCTTTGTTCTTATGTATTCTTTTTTGTTAAGCATGTTGTGATGAGAGGAGGGGGAAGAGAGAGAAGAAGAGAGGGGGGGAAGACCAAGAAGTAGAGAAAAGAGAGAGGAAGAGTGGGGGGAGGCATTGAAAGCAGGCTGGCCCAGCCGGGCCCTTGGGAAGGTGGCAGCCAGTGGAGAGAGGGGGCCAGGCAGGCAGTGGGGGCCCCAGGGCTCTGCAGACTCTTGCTGCAGCAGGGGTGCTCAGTGGCACCAGCGTTGGGGCCCAGCTTGGGTCACACAGCTCCACGGGCATGGGGCACAGCCACCCTGCCCACAGGGGAATGCTGCCTGGCCTGGCGGGACTCCAGGCTCCGGGGGCCTCCTGGCTCTGCCTGTGTGTGCTGGGTGCAGCACAAGCAGGGTGGAGGCCCCTGGGCCGGAGCAGGAACTCCCTGCGTGGCATGCTATGTGCCTGCCACCACCAAGCGAGCAGTGGCACTTGGCCAGTATGCAGTATCATGACATTCTGCACAGGTCCATAGGCAGTGGGGGGAAGGGGCTGTGCACACTCTGGGGCAGACATGGTGGGCATGTGTCCCCCGGACCCAGGTGGCTGCAGGCTGCATACTGCATGCTGGGCTCTGCACTGTGCTGCTGCCGCCACTGCCTGCGGACCTGTGTGGGATGCCATGTGCATGCCACGCACTAGCTGAGTGTCTCTGCCTGCCCAGCAGCGGCAGGCATGTGGTGCCCTGCGGAGGCCCAGAGGCAGTGCCATGTGATGTAGAGCCCAGCATGCAGTCTGCCTCCCTCCACACATGGATGCAAGGGGGCACATCCCCCCCCGCCATGCCTGCCCTGGGGTGCACACATTGGGGGGAGCCCCTCACATCACTGGAAAGGCCCAGGCCACCTTTGGGGCAGCCCTGCCTTGGGGATAGGGTGAGCTGGCCTGAGGGGAGAAAACCCCTAGGGAGTAATGGGCTGTTGGTGTTCCCTGTGAAGCCACACGGGACACCATGCTGCCAGGCAGACAGAGGATGCAGTGCAGCCAGTGTGCAGCAGGCACATGGCATTGCATGAAGCTCCCAGGCCAGAAGCAGCTTGGTGCAGAGCTTAGCATGCAGTGGCAGCCCACTTCTGTGCCATGCATAGATCCCACTACCTGCCCTGGGGCCCTATTCACCCCAGCCCTTGCCCCTCCTACCTCCTTCATCATGGGGTCCTTGATCTGCCCCTCCCCCAACACACTGGGTGCTGTGTTCCTGGCTGTATGCAGCAGGCTGCTGCTAGGCTCTGGGTGTGTGCAACCCCTCCCCTCCAGCCTTCTGCATACCACTTCCAGGTCGTCTGCGTACCACTGATAGTACGCATACCACAGTTTGGGAATCACTGCTTTATTTTTATGTAGGATAAACTTCCTTGGTTACATTTTGTCCTTCATGATTCCACCTCATCTCTGATTATTACATCCTAATTATTTTGCTTGTGAACTATATTTTGTGGGTGCCTTACAACAGGAGGACCAACCTGCAGCACATGTGCCACACATGGCATGGGCACCCCATGTGTGGCACACGGCAGAACCAAGAAGGAACAGGGAACTACAGCAAAGCAGCAGATAGGGCAGGGGAAAGGTATCAAAGTAGCACTTGGAAAGCATGAGGCTTAATTTGTAGCTGCCAAAAAATTGGTCCCCACTGGTTTCCAAGTTTGGTGTGCAAAATCTCCTTACAATTTAGAAGAGGCTTCCCCCCACCCTTCTTCAAGAGTAGTAACCCCAAAGGAGTTTCACTCTTGCATTTCACTTTTCTGTAGCTATTTAGAAGCACAACTTCCCTAGCTAAAAGTGGTCTTTCCTTTTCTGTGAGGCAATGATATCAGTAGCACGTCGTGTAAGGTTCTCTCACCCAGACATCTGTGCATTTGTCTATTACCACTACAGTCATCCTTTAGAACTTTTTCATCATTGCATCTCAGTTGTGGGGAGAGATTGAGGTCTGTGAGGAAGATGCCATGGTCTCTTCTTGGACTCTCAGCTTTTCATTCCAGCTATATGTTGTTGCCCTAGTTTTTTCAGCTAGTCCAGTTAAAACTATATTTAATAGAGTTTCATGTGCATTTTTTAGTATTCTAAACTAGGTAGCTCTAGAACACTGACTGACCTGATTGCCTTTGTGGATTTCCTGTGCTTCCGCAGCCTTTGGTTCAGATATTATCAGTATGTCACATCAAGCCTCAGCAACACAGGGCTATTATTGTCCCCCCCCACCCCCACCCCCCAGTGCTCTTTTCTAGTTTTATTTTGCCATTTTTCACTTAATTTAGTATTACAAAGCTTGTGCTTTGGGACATGGCTTTGTTCACAGTGCACAAAGTGCACACTGCTAGTGTTCAAAACATTCATCCAATGCATTAACACTTTCCAGTTTTGATTTGAGATATATTTTTTGGCTCATTAATTTAGTAGACACCTGACATTTCGAGCATATTTTTTCACATATTTCTTTATTTCAAGAAGCCATTCTTTGCTTTAATCCTGAAAGTCATCACACTTGACCAACCAGTTTTTTCATAGGTTCAGCTCACCACTGTTCAATAGATTCAGCTCACCACTGTTCTGGGCTAGTGGACTGCTGTGTGTTGAATCATTGTTCTTTAAAATATAACTTGTTCTCAGTTTCTTGATGCACCAAGATGATCTACTAAATTTCATCCTCACTGAAACATTTAGAAGAATACTGGCCACAGGAAGCACAAGAAGAGAACCGGTGACTTTTGAGATCTTTGCTGTACACCTGCTTCACAACAGACAGCTTCAAATCTCTCTCTCCATGGTTTCTTTTCTGCATTAGAGCCACTTTTAGAAAACCTAGCTGGCAGTGTATGTATTCACCAGACTATTCTAATCTTTCAAGTTTGAAACTGAGGTTGCCTTGCCATTTTCTGCTGCCTGTTTCTGTGTTTCATTATCTTTTTGTTATGAGAAATCCCTTGAGCTACTTATCCTTCATGAGCAAGAATCTGGTGATGATTATCTTTAAGGAAAAGAAAATTATCCACCTGTAATTTTGCCTTTTTGATGACATTTGACATTCTCTTTCTGTCTTAGTTTTCCTCAGAGTCTTACATGGTTACTTGGTATAGATTTCTTTTCACTTTGTTTTTGTTTTATGGTGTTAATTTTTAATCTATTTTTAATGTATTATTTTGAAATACTTCTAGGGAGTTGCTGGCTGGTTCTAAATTCTGAGTTACTTGGTGGAGCTGTCAAAGTGTTTGCAGGGAGGCAAGTTAGCAGACAGGCCCATGTATTATTGCCTCAAAGATAAAAAATATTAAACTAAGGGACTCATGCCTGTCTTTTTTAGTTGCAGTATCCAAAATTGAGACTCCTGCAATAGGATTTCTTCAAAGAGGCTTATTTCTAAGTGAGAAAGTATCCCTCTTTTCTTAGGAGTATTTTGCTGGTCTCAGATTTTTTACAAAGTGCGATAGTTTATAAGGAAATCGTA
The DNA here is from genome assembly GCF_001723895.1 of Crocodylus porosus. Lineage (NCBI taxonomy): Eukaryota > Metazoa > Chordata > Crocodylia > Crocodylidae > Crocodylus > Crocodylus porosus. The sequence continues at coordinate 7,389,555 of NW_017728910.1, read as the reverse complement.
ATAGACTAAGCACTGTGAAATTAAAAAACCTGTTTGCAATATATGTAATTTAACAGTTTTTATTGTACAACCTGTTGTTTAAGGAAGGCATATCCTAATATGCAGTGTACTTACTTACATAGAAGCCCTTGCTTTGACACATACGATTTAATTGTATTAGAATAAAATATTTATTTAGGAGTAAGTATGATACACTAATTCAGTGTTTAATATATTTTATATATGCTAATGTTTATATACACATGTACAAATATATAAAATATTTTTTCTGAAGTCCTTGTGTAATTGACATACTGCATTAATAAAACGTATGTGTTTCTATTTCTGCTTTTAACAGAACTTTTATTTTATTTATTATTATAATTGAAAGGTACATTGTTTAAAAAATAGAAAGGTGGAATTGAGTGGTAGGCCTGTTGAAAGAGGGATGTGTTCTCTCCCTCTCCTCCTCCCTGCACGCCAAGTATGCAGATCCTAACAATTACTGTGTCTGTGAGAATCAGTGTGTCAGGCCTAATCTCAGAGGATTCATTCAGTTTATTAGATTATAAAAAGTGAGAATTTCATTTTATAGGTTTTCATTTAATAATATGCAAAAATAAATGTAAAAGCATTGGATTTTTTTTGGCTATGATACATAACTTTTCTAAATCGTTGTAGCAGATGACAACATGTGGGCATTGTCAGCATTTTAATGCATTAGTTTTGTTTTACAAAAGATTAACTCTTTACCTGTTTTACTGTACCACTCTTAAGAAGGAAAGACCTTTACAGTAGCTAATGCCAGATGCTATCTACTGTTGAAGAGTCAGCTACAATAATTTATTAGGTTAGCCTCAGAAGTCTTGGTTCTTCATGAAAGTTTTTTCCTTGACATTAAATGTAAATAGTTGCTAAAGACTTAGTCATGTTAGTACTGTGGGAGAAGGGAGAATGATTCACATGCCACCAGTGTGATAGCATTTGAAGAGAACCAGACCTGGCTTTACTGGTCAACACAGACATTTTTATTGTGTCTGATGTAATGGAGCTGTATCAGTAAATTGCTCCCGAAGGAACCATCAGGCAGTACGCATATCATTAACCCTTCTGCAGCATGCGTGTTTAGTTATGAGACCTAAATTAAATTATGTTAGGTTGTAATTTTTCTTCATATCATTTTCTCTTCCTTTTTGCCTGCTTCTTTGTTTTGTCAGTTTTATGTATAAAGCACAAACCAAAATAAACTAGCAAAAGGAAGAGTAAATTACTGGTAATTTTCTCACTTAAAAACATTTGTTTTGCTTGCATCTTGTAACTGAAAGTTTATATGGTCACCATATAACATTCTCCTGGTATGTATTACCTGAGAGCACTCCTATGAGTTGCAGGCACAAATATTAAAAAGTAAATGCATTATGTTAATGAATTAAACTTAATTTTTTCTTCTGTTTCTTTCAACTTTTAATAATCTGCTTCCATAAATAGAGAACAGTGCTTAAAATGTTCATTTATGCCTAGTGATTGACGTCCTGGAACTTTAAGCATTTTCTTTAACATTACTGATCGCAGTACCATATTCAAAGTAATGTAGAAACAGAAATCAGAAGATTGAGGTCCGCTAGTGTTTTTCCACAAATGAAGTCCCAGGAGATTGATCACACCTATAAGGTCAAAGATGATGATGATGATTGATCAATGCTTTAGAGCAGTGGTTTTCAACCTTTTTTGTACCAGGACCCATTTGTAAATATTAGTGGCCAGCCCCTACCCAGTGCCCCTCACTCCTGACCCACTGCCCCCAGGCTCTAGTCCCCCAGTGTGTGGGGCATGGGGAGCCCCAAGCAGCCCCTTGCAGGCTGGATTTTTGACAGCCTGCAAGGGAAAAAACACAGTTTTTTCTCTTTCTTTAACAAAGAATCCATTTTTAAAATTTATTCACGACCCTTTCATATATTCTTGGGACCTATGTTTGGGTTGAGACCCACAGGTTGAGAAATGCTGCTTTAGAAAATGAAAGAAGTGACTATAGCCATTTACACAAGTTTTTAAAATGAAGTACTGAATTCAGATAAATTTATATTGTTATGATAATCACCAAATGCTAGCTAGATTGGATAACAGCAGGGACAATCCACAGGGAGTGCGGTGGTGCAGCCCCAGCCCCATTTCTGACCACATGGCAGGAGCAGCAGCTGAGACTTTAAGTCCCTGAAGAAAGTACAGATCCTTCCCCTCTCCCCCTGCCCCATGTTCTTCCTTTACCTGCTCAGAGGCACATCCCTCAAATCTGGGGCCCTGTCATTCCCCCTCCCCTATTTTCCACTGCTGCTATGTCCCTGCTGTCTGGGGGAAAGGGGAGCTCCTGTCCTGCAACAGGCAGTTTGCATGGGGGTTAGGTTCAGCACAGGACCATGGCATAGGCAGTGGCCATGGCAGTGGACAGATGGGTTCCCCCTCCCTGCCTGGTTCCCTGGGTGTTCCCTGCCAGCCTGGGAGCAGGTGTGAGGAGAAGAAGAAACCCACCTCCTGCTGCTGCTGCTGCTGCACTGGCTCAGTCCAGCTCCTGGGCAGCCCAGCTGGAACAGGAGAGGAGCTTCTGTCACCCTTGGGCCAGCAGGGACAAATGGCAGTGGCAGGTGGGACAGAGAAGGGAAAGGAGGGAAGGGGACACGCCTCTGAAGAAGAAGAGAAATGGGAGAGAATTCTTACCTGCTTTGGGACCTTAAGAAGTCCCCAACTCTTGTTTCTGTGGCACAGTCTACCGTCCTAGTGAGATGAGGAAGAGGCTGGGAGTGAGGGATGCAACAACCCCTGCAGCACTGGTGGCTGCTCTTGATACCCCCACTTTGTAACATCCTGAATCTGCTTCTGAACAAGAGATTTCATTTTTTTAAACACTTTGTGCAAGTATCATTAGTTTGTTCTAATAGGTAGTTGGCTGGTCTATATCTAAACTTTGCCATTTGACCATGTTTTTATGGTCTTAATTTAATTACTATATTCAACGAGGTTGTCAGCATGTTTTATAATGAAAGCAGTTATTTATGCATCAGTGTATAGGTTCATTTTTTTAAATGGTTGTGTACATCAGAAAGAGTTACCCTTTATTGTAGAAGTAATTGAGGCCATTTTATTTAAGTCATACTATATATATTTGACTAAGTCTATTATACGTAATGTAATTTCTTTCTATAAGTCTTTGGCTGGTTGGCTACAGTTCTGATTATTATAATTTTATAGATGCCTTTTGAATATCTAGTAAATGCTTGAAAATATTGTTCCATAGCAACATTTTTTAACTTTTTAATAGTATAGCATCCTTAGTGCTACAAATAAGATTGTATTGTCAGGATTTTTAGTATGGAACCATATAGTGAGAAAAGTGTAGCACTATCATAATTTGCTTTGTTCAAGTTTTAAGTCTTGAGAAAATGTGTAGGTCTAATAAAAATGGTAAATAAAGGTGTTAGTTGTGAATATATCTTGTATTTTGGAGAAGTACTACAACTCTGTATTTACCCTCTGCTTCCAGTGCCAGCCGCCCAGCTCAGCCCTGGCACTTTCCTGTGCACGGGTGGAGGTGAGGCATTGAGCCAGGACTGCACAAGGCGGCTGGCAGCAGCAGCGGTGGGAGTGTAGTGGCAGCAAAATTTGGGGTGGATGCAGCATCCTTCCAGTGCTACCAGTGCCCGATCCAAGCCCAGCCCCCTCCAAGAACAGCCCCGCGCAGCCTCGGGTGCAGCTTGCCCTGCCCTCATAGATCCCTCCCCTGTGCCCTCCCAACATGCAAGAAGTGGTGGGAGCTGTCCTCCATGAGCCATGGCTCTGGTACCCCCCGCCTGGGCAGCACCTGCCTCTGCCCCTGCCCCTGCCCCTTCCCTCACCACAGGAGGCATTGATCTGCTCCCCCCATGCCCCTTCCCTTCTCCTTCCTCTTCCACCACATCAGACTTATCAACTGGAGGCAGCTCTCCATGATGCCAGTTGTGCTCCTTGCTGCCTGAGTGCTTCATTGCAGCTGCATGCAGCACAGGAATTTATTGGCCAAATTATCAGCCCCATCGGGCTGATTTCTGATTATAGTTTTATAGTGGTACCGATCCAATATCAGACCAATGTATCAGTGCACCTCTATGGCCGATAATTAGATTCTATACGTGGAAAATTATTTAAAAATGATAATTTTCCATGTATTGAATCTAATTAGTGGAAGGTTGTCTTAAAATTTGCCCCCCCTGCCACTACTGTGGTATGGAAAGCAGCAGTGATGGGCTAGACCCCAACCCCTTGCTCCCCTACTTCTTGTCCCCCATGTCTCTGTCTGTCCCGCCCATATGCCTGCCCACTGCCGTGCTCCCTCTGCCACATATCCCCCGGCCACTCCATGCCAGTATCTGCCCGCATCCCACCCCCCTGTCCCTTGCCTCTGTGTCTGTGCCAGCTTCCTCCCTGCACCTTGCCTTCCCCATTTCTATACCAGCCCCCATTCCCATACCTACCTCCCACTCCCTTCCTACTTCTCCCCCTTACCTTTTCCTACAGTTCTTGTCCTCCAGGGTAGTCTGCAGTGACAGCTTACTTTTTCTTACGCTGCTGGGGTGGGGGCATCATCTTGGATTTGAGTAAATACAGTACTCAGGTCTTAGTGGCAAGCATCATAGTTTTTGCTTCTCAGTAGTAATATAGCAGCTAAGATGTTATTAGAAAAGACCAGGGATCTGAGTTTTCCGCTTCCTATGGAAAAAAGTGGATTTTCACTTTTAAGCAAGGAAATATGGATTTTTAATTTTAATGGAGAAATTGTAGATTTTCCGCTTCTGCAAGGAGTTGTCTGCAGGCTGGCAGAGTTCCAGCCTGCAAGGGGCTGGGGGGAGCCGAGAGAAGGGCGGTCAGGAAGGGGACGCCATGTGCATGCACGTGCTCACATGTGTACATGGCCTCCAGGCAGCCTGGAGAACAGCACCTGCAGGTAAGTCTGGCATGGGGGGGAGTGGAAATTAAGTCCTCCATAGGGAAGGAGGTAGAGAGTTGGGCAGGGCTGGGCTGCTGCCCAGCTGGCTGGTGCATGGACCTTGGGGCCTGGGGCTGGAATGCACAGTCTCAGGGTCTGGGTGGAGAATGGGACAGAGCCACAGATGGCTTGTCCAATGGTGGGGAGTAGGTCTGGCTCTCTGCCTCTGTGCATACTCCTGGGGGTGGGGGAGGGGGGGCATTTGCCCCTCCCCCCCCCCCCCCAAAATCTGTGCATGGGGCAGGAGCCGGCTTCCACTGTGGACTCGGAGCTCCCCACCCTGCTGATCTCTCCCCAGGGCTTCTGTAGCTCAGCTGTCAGGACCCAGCAGGATAGAGCAGGGATGGGGAGGGAAGCTTCTTGCTGCTGTAAGCCCCATGCTGCTCTGGTGAGGCACCCCCTGCTCACCCAGCAGCAGCAGGGGTGGCAACACAGAGTTGTGCCTCCTGCTGCTGCCGGATGGGCAGGAAGCACCTCGCCATGGCAGTGTGGGGTTCCCAGTGGTGGCAACAAACTTCCCTGCCCAGCTCCACTCTGCCCTGCTGTGCTGGGTCCTGCCCGCTGGACTGTCAAGTCCCCGGGGGAGGGCATCAGGATGGGGAGCCCACAGCAGGCAGCCCACACTTGTTCTCTGCATGGACTCTGCTCTGGCTGTGCTGCTTGTAGGGGAGGGGGGAGTCAGGCTCCACTCTCTGCTCCTCTGTGTCAACCACTGCCTACCACAGGAGGCAGCTAGGGCTTGGGTGCTGGTGCGACAGGCAGGGGCTGCAGACCTGGGTCCCTGGCCCCATAGCCTTGGCAGCTGGGGGCCCCCTCTGGCAGGACTGGAGGGTGGGGACTGTGGGTGGGGAGTATGGGGCACCAGCAGGGCCAGGGGGGGCTGTGGGTGAGGTGTGAGGGGCCTGGACCTACATCCTGGGGAGTTAAGGGGCAGGGGGAGCTCTGATTTTTCATGATTAAAAAACCAAAAATCAAATACCAAAATGTATAGGTACCTAGAAATTATTTTATTGTAGTGACTGAGGCACTGATAGGCTTCCAAATTGCTTTAAAGTTGTAAATATATCAATAAAACATTGTGTTCAATTGATCTGTATAAAAATGGTGTTTAATTTTCATTGTGGATTTGGGGGTTTTAATTGGAGAATCTGCCCTTTTTTTAAGTTGGAGAATTTGCGATTTTTAACAGAGAAAACCAGTGAGAAAATGCAGTGAGATTCTAATGTAATGTTTGGAAGGCAGCTAATTCACATGGGTCAGTACTCACTATGCAGAACCATAGTAGTGTCTTATGCTGTAAGATTAAGCATAGTTCTGGGAAATTTAGTCTTAGATCTTATCAGGTTCTAACATTTATAATATTTCCCTGGATTCTTGGGATCCAGGGAAAGCAAGTATTAACTCATGTTCTCTTACATATACTAAGACTGTATCTCAAGGTAAATGGCACCACCTTGAAAAAGGGGTTGGGCTAGATGACCTCTTGCAGCCCTATTTTTCCATTCTTTGATCCCAAGTTAGGACAATTCACATTAGTTGCAGGAGCTGAGAGCTGTTGGACATTTGGGAAGGCAGAGGGCTCTCCATTTAGTTATTCTTCCTTTATTCAATGGCAAAGGCAGGTAAAGTGTTATTTAATCTCTTCAAAGCATTTCCTTACCCAGCCTATGCATGTTCTCTCTTTAAGTTGTATATTATCTTTCAGTTTTCAGGTCCAGGTTGAAAGGACCCCAGATATAGATATGCATGCACCAGTATTATAAAGTTTAGTTTAATGTAGTAATTTTATACCCAATTTAAAAAAAAAATTCCTATGAGATAATTGCATATGCGTCCTCTTGTGAAAGCACATACTTGTGCATTTTTAAGTGTTTCATCATACCCATTCCAGGCACTTACTCGATTTGATCACTTTAGATCAACTGATGTATAATCCTTATTGCACGAATGGATTTGGCTTTGATTCCTTCTAGAAATGAATTGGCACTTTCTGAAGTGGAGTTCCTAGACAGTTTGAGCTGAAATGTCAATTCATCACTCAGCAGTAGTAAGAACTTTGTGCCAACCTTAATATACATTAAAACTATAGTATGTTTCCAGATGTCTCTTTGACTCCTTGTAGGTGGCATTTCAATGTAACTTTTTTAGTCTCTTCCACACTAATTCTTTTATTAAAAGAAACTTTTGCATCTTTTTTATATTGAAAAACAAATTTTGAATAGAAGCTTATTTCCTCTGTGCCTGATAAGTTCCCAGCACTTGAGAATCTGCTTCATCATTGTCCTAAAGGCCGTGTTCTGCAGCATTTAGCTGCTGGTGCAGTTCCATTAAATTCATAATGAACCAAGAGCTGAGCCTGTCCATTACTAGCTGAATCTAATGTAAAATCCTCAATGAGACATTAGAAAACAGTGGATGATATAGGAGCAAGTGCAATATGGCAGCTCCAAAAAATGCTTGATGAAACAATTATTGTATTTAAAGTTCCCCATTTCCATGACAACTTTTTCCAAAGGTGTTTTACTTTTTGCTGTAGACCGATATTTCACCAATTAAAATGATTTGATGGTAATTATAATGGCAGTTTCCCCAGCTCTTAACATCTTTAAAAATTTTATAAAAGACTAGATAAAATAAGTCTTTGTCAAATTTCTCATTTTAATGATGCCATAAACGTTATTTCCTCAGGACTTATTATCTGTACTTCAGTCAATTTATTTGTAACGTCATTCTGTAATATTTAAATAAATGAATTATACAATGTACTATTGATAAATGACTTAAGTCCAGAATACAGTTAATTTGTGTGCAAGTGGCATGAAAAATGTACACAGTCTATAATACTTCTAAGTAGCTAAGAGAACAATTATTTTAGCAAGCAAATATTAATAGAGCCTCAGGGAATGCGTAGAATACCAAGTTTCTGAGATACTGAGCATCTGCTGGTTGGCTGAGTACCTTCATTTCTCATTCATCTCAGGAGGTTTGAAGGTGCTGAGAATATTCTGAAGATCTTGCAAAGACCATCTTTTTAACGCCTTAGAGAATCGTAGGCTGGGGTGGCCAACCTGTGGCACACATGCTACAAGTAGAACAGGTAATTTTTCTGTACAGCATGTGGCAGATTGGGAAGGGGGCAGGTTGCATAGTAATAGATAGGCAGGAAGCAAAACAGCAGAGCAGCAGATCAATCAGGGAGTACAGTGTAGGAAGCAGAAAGCACAGAGGCAGTTTGGGCAGGGAGCACAAGACGGAGAGTAGAAGGCAGAGCAGCAGATTGGTCAGGAGAAGAGGATTGGTTGCGGCACTTGAGATCTCACAAGGGATCTCTCAGCCGCTGCGAGGTCTGTCCTGCACTGGCAACACCTCGTCCATGTGTGGGGGAAGTGGCATGGGAATGAGCTGCTTACTACAGGCCCACATGCAGAGGACACATTGCCAGGGCAGCATGGAGCTCGCAGCAACAAGGAGATCCCTGCATTGTTCCACTGTTCCTTGCAGTGCTGGGTTGTGCCTGCTGGGCTGTGGAGGCCCTAGGGTGGGCAGCAGGGAGGAAACCTGAAGTGGGCAGCGTGCACCCACCCTGTGCACAGATCTGGGAGACACAGGTCCCTCCTGCCCTAGTGATAGATCCTCCACTTGCAGGGCTGGAGTGAGCAGCACAACCCCGCATCACTTTCCCTGGTGCACCTGCATGTGGAGGACGTGTTGCCAGAGCAGCATGGAGCTCACAGTGGCGAGGAGATCCCACCGTGGCTCTGCTGTTCCCTGCAGCACTGGGTCATGCCTGTGGGCTGCAGAGCCCCAGGGAAGGGCAGCAGACTGGGAGTCTAAGCCCGCAGCAGGCAGCCTACCCCTGCACAAATCTGGGGGGCATGGGTCCTCCCTGCCCCCCTGGGAGTGTGCTCAGCAGTGGGGAGCCAGCCCCACCCCCTACCTGAGCCTGCAACAGGCAGAGTGGGGGCAGAGGGGAGCAGGACTCTGTGCTCT
>NW_017728910.1:7378149-7379897 GCF_001723895.1 Crocodylus porosus | reverse complement strand
TGGAGCAGTGCCTAAGCCCCAGCTGCTGCTTGTGGGAGGTGGTGGCTGCTGCAGTGGAATGGAATGCAGAGCCTGGCTCCCTCTCCTTCACAGGTAGCACAGCCAGAGCAGAGCCCATGTGGGGACAGGAGTGAGCTGCCTGTCATGGGCTTGGGTGGGGGGTGTGGATCCCTGCCACTGTGCTCACTTCCAGTGGGGACAGGAACCCATGCCCCCAAATCTGCTCACAGGGCAGGGGGGCAGGCTGTCTGCTTGCAGGTTCATGCTTCAAACCCTACTGCCCTCCCCTGGGGCCTCCACAGCCCAGTGGGAGGGACTCGACGTGGCAGGGCAGAGTGGGGCCAGGTGGGGAAGCTTCTTGCTGCTGCGAGCCCCTCACTGCCCTGGAGCAGCAAGGGACACAATCCCATGCTGCTGCCCCTGCTGCTGCTGGGTGAGCAGGGGACATGTTACTAGTGCAGCACAGACCTTGCAGCAACAAGGAGCTTCCCTACCTGGCTCCCCTCTGCCCTGCTCTGTGGCTGCACATTCCAGCTGGGCAGCAGCCCCAGGCCCAGCTCTGCCCAACTCACTCTCTCCCTCCCTAAGGTAGCTTCAATCCCCTCTTCCACCCCTGCCCCCCGGATTTACCTGCAGAAGCTGCTCTCCAGGCTGCCTGGCGGCCATGTGCATATACATGTGCATGGCACCCTCTGCATGACTGCCTTCCTCCCACTCTCTCCAGCCCCTTGCAGGCTGGAACTCTGCCAGCCTGCAGAGCTCTTTGCAAAAGGGCACAATCTGTGTCTTCTCCATTAAAATGAGACATACATGTTTTTCTTGGGTTAAGGGGAAAATCCATATTTTCCTCCATTTTCCCATGGGAATCAGAAAACCTGGATCCCAGGTGATCGCTATTTATTATGGCATTTTGCATATACAAAGGAGTACATACTGTACATCTATATTCTAATGGTCTGAATAATATAGCAATGACAAAATGCTGATACTGAGTTAAGTTAGAACACAGAATTAAAGCTGGGGTATTTCAAAATTGCAGTAGAAAGTTTTCAATATAATATTAACACAAGATGTTTAATTTATATTTGAAACAAACATACTTATTTTAAATGCATCATCCACATGATTTAAAAATACTTGTAGAAGTGGGATTTTGGCTGTGGACTCTAAAAATGAGTTGTATCCTTTGGAGCAGGGGCAAGCAATTATTTTGGGTAGAGGGCCGCTTACTGAGTTTTGGAAAGTCATTGAGGGCCATATAACAAGCAGGCAGCCAGGGGAAAATAAATATTAATTTTTAAATTTTTTAGGGGCCCCATGGGTTGGATATAATGGCCTGGCGGGCTGCATCCAGCCTGCAAACTGCATTTTGCCCACCCCTGCTCTGGAGGCAGGGTTCATACTAATTAGTACAGATGTCACTCCTTATCACCTCAAGGAATAATTATTCAGTCTCTCTGTCCCCTTTTATAGCCACACCCAAGTCTCACAGTTCTTACCTGTCTACAGGCATACCTCGGAGATATTGCGGGTTCGGTTCCAGACCACTGCAATAAAGTGAATATTGCAATAAAGCGAGTCACACGAATTTTTTGCTTTCCCAGTGCATATAAAAGTTACGTTTACACTATACTATAGTCTATTAAGTGTGCAATAGCATTATGTCTAAAAAAACAATGTACATACCTTAATTAAAAAATACTTTATTGCTAAACAATGCTAACCATCATCTGAGCCTTCAGCGAGTC
>NW_017728910.1:7370898-7377953 GCF_001723895.1 Crocodylus porosus | reverse complement strand
AGGGTTGCCACAAACCTTCAATTTGTAAAAAAACGCAATATCTGTGAAGCGCAATAAAGCAAAGCGCAATAAAATGAGGTATGCCTGTATTCATTTTTCATGCCTTTGTGGTCTACAGGTCCTTGACCTGGTTCTCACCCCTCACAGGCTACTGTACTATAGTTTTAATGCATTTTATCCCAGTTCTCACTTCTCACAGGCTATGGGTCCCTGACCCCAGACCCAGTCTGGTTCTCTCCCAGCTTAAGTCTGATTTACCATGCTCCTTCTGGGCTACAGGCCCTCTGGCCCTAACTGGCTATGGAACTACTCAGCCTTGGCCCCCATTCCTCAGGCCCTGGCCCCACTCCCAGGCCAGTTGAGACCTCCACCACCACAGTCTCAAACCCTAAACCCGCCATCACCCCTAGTCTCAAACCAGCATTTCCCCAGCCAAGGCTGTTTTACCCCAAACAATTGGGATGCTTTATTAGAGGCTTCCCCTGCCTCCAGCTCAGGAGCTCTTCCCTCCATGACTCCCCAGGGGCTAGACTCAGGGTTCAAATTATGAGGGTGCTCAGGAGGGCTGAGCCTACCTATAAGAGACTAGAGCCCCCTCTAGGATTTCAAAATCATAACTGGGGGGCAGGGGGCTCTGATATTATTAGGGCATCATGATGGGCAGTCCAGTATTTTTTTGCAGGACCGTCCCTCTCCCCCCCCCAAGAGTCAAAATGTAATTTGAACCCTGGCTAGGCTGCCTGCTCAGCTCAAGTCCTGAAACTATATTCTGCAAGCCCAGCCCCTTTTGGTTCATGTGGCTCCCTTGATTGGTCTCACCTGCAGCCTGCCTCTCCTGCAGCCTGCCTTCCCTTGAAGTGGCAGGAGCACCAAGCTCTTTGCTACAATAATTAGATTTTAGACATGGAAAATTCATAAATTTGTTATAATTGTCCATGTCTAGAATTTAATTATTGTAGGATCATCAAATTTATGATGATATTCCCCGCTGCAGCAGAGGGGTGCAGTGGGAGGTGCAGCATTTCAGAGTCCCGTGCCTGCAGCCCCACATGCAGGCCTGCTGGCATTGGCATTGAGGCGGTATTCTAGGAGGGGTGGGGCAAGTGGGGTCACTGTCCTGGTCGACAAAGCGAAGGGGCATCAATAGACACTGCCCAGCCAGGGCAGGGTGTGGGATGGGGCTGCAAGTGGCTCGTATAGGGGGGTGCAGGGATAGGAAAAGGGCAGCTCCCACTGCTACGTGCACTCCCAGGCAAGCATGGGGGAGCATGTGCCACCCGGATCTGTGTGTGGGGCAAGGGCAGGCTGCCACTCACTGTGTGCTTTGTCCCGGGTGCCAAGTTTCCTTGCCATGGTACTGCATTGAGGTATTACAAAAAGGAAATGCACTCCCAGTAGGGTTTGAGATCCCTGAGCTCTGGCTGAAGCAATGGGAACACAGCCCCAGGATCATAATGGTCAAAGCCCACCTCCTTACCTCTCCTGCCTTTGCAGCCAGAACCCCAGCTTCAAAAGGTAGCAGACCCACAGCCTGACAGCTGAGGGTCTGGGAGGGAGGGTGGTGGTCAGCCCTGACCTGTTCCCTCCTTTCTGTTGCTGGTCTCCAGACAGACGGTGGAGCTTGCAAAGCACACTGGTATGCATGTTCTGGGGCCCTCCTGCTGGATGCCTTTCCACCGTGCAGTCTGTCTGTAGATCAGGCAGCCAGCTTGTTAATGCTTGTACACTCTTCAAACAATAGGGTTTTCAGTTGCTTAAAGAAGTGGTATCCAACCTTTTTGCCTTTTAGGCTGCTCGGCCCAATTCAGCATGGGGCAGGTGTAGCAGGGACCAAATTCCACTGCATAGGTGGGGATACCTGAAGGTTTGGGGGGAGGGTTGTTCTGGGCCATATCCAGTTGTGCAGAGCTTGGTAATTTGACAGTGGGGGAAGGGTGGCAGTATTAATTGCCACCACCACCCCATTGCCAAATTTCCTAACCCAGTGGGGAGCCCTGTGGGCCAGATGCTATGGCTATGCAGGCCAGATTTGGTCTGGGGGTTGAGCACCCCTGGCTTAAATTAAACTTATAGAATCATAGAAGTAGGGTCAGATGGGACCTTGTAGATCTTCAAGTCTGACCCCTTGCTTGGGCAGGAGAAGAACTGCGCTCAAATGACTCCAGCCAGGTAGGCATCAAGCCTCCTCTTAAAGACCCCCAGGGTAGGAGCCAGCACCACTTCCCTTGGAAGTTGGTTCCTGATCCTAACTGCCATGACTGTGAAGTAGTTCCTACAGATGTCTAATCTAAACCTACTGTCCAACAACTTGTGGCCATTATTCCTTGTTATGCCAGGGGGCGCTAGGGGAAACAAGGTCTCTCCCAAACCCTTCTGGTCCCCCCTAGTGAGTTTATAGATGGTCACCAGGTCCCCCCTCAGCCTTCTCTTATGAAGGCTGAACAGGTTCAGGTCCCGCAGTCTCTCATTGTAGGGTCTGCCCTGTAGTCCCCAGATCATGCGGGTGGCCCTCCTCTGGACCCTCTCCATGTTGTCCACATCCCTCCTGAAGTGGGGCGCACAGAACTGGACACAGTACTCCAGCTGCAGCCTGACCAGTGTCGCGTGGAGGGGGAGGATCACATCCTTGGTCCTCCTTGAGATGCACCTGTGTATGCATGACAAGGTTTGGTTAGCCCTGCCAACCGTGACCTCGCATTGTCGGCCCATGTTCCTCTTGGAGTCAGTAATGACTCCAAGACCCCTTTTTGCCTCCGTGCTCTCAAGAAGGGAGTTTCCCATCTTATAACTGTGCTGCTGGTTACTACTGCCCAAGTGCAGCATCCTGCACTTGTCAGTATTGAAACACAACTTGTTTTTGTTAGCCTACCCTTGCAACCTATCCAGGTCTTGCTGCAGTCTTTCCCTCCCTACTAGCGTACCCTCCCTAGCAGACTAGCAGTCTTTCCCTCCCTACTTCCCTCCCTCACCCCAAATTTTGGTATCATCAGTGAATTTAAACAGGTTGCTTTTCCCTGTCGTCCAAATTGCTGATAAATTGAATAGCGCAGGCCCAAGGACCGAGCTCTGGGGGACTCCGCTGCCCACTTCTCCCCAGGTCGAATATGACCCATCCACCACCACCCTCTGAGTGCAACCCTTCAGCCAATCTGCAATCCATCTGACTGTGTAGGCATCAATGCCACAGTCACCCAATTTCTTAATGAGGATGGGGTGGGAGACGGTGTCAAAGGCCTTGCTGAAGTCCAGAAAGACTACGGCCACGGTGACACCTGCATCCAATACTTCTGTGACCTGTTCATAAAAGGCAATCAGGTTGGTCTGACATGACCTGCCCCTAATGAATCTGTGCTGGTTGCCCTTGAGCATCATTCCTAAAGTTGTCCCATCACAGATGTTCTCCTTGATGATCTTCTCAAAGTGTTTCCCTAGGATTGAGGTAAGACTGATGGGCCTATAGTTGCCCAGGTCCTCCCTCCTCCCTTTTTTAAAGAAGGGGACCACGTTGGCTATCTTCCAATCATCTGGCACCTGGCCCAAGCACCACGAATGCTTGTAAAGCCGTGCCAGGGGCCCTGCAATAACCCCTGCTAGCTCCCTCAACACTCTGGGGTGGAGACTCACTGTTTTGAACATGTCCAGCCCCTCCAGAAGCTCCCTAACCCTGTCCTACCCAACCTGAGGTCTGGAAGCGTTCCCCTTGAGTCCATCTTGCATCACGTTGGGGAAGTCCCAGTCCCTGCACAAGAAAAGTTAACTTTCACCCGTTCATTTGAACACTTGAATGTAACCTCTGGGACAGACAAACCAAGAAACACATGTCAGGAAGCCCACTAGACCAAACTTTGATGCAATGCTCTAACAAGTTTTCTCTATGAACCTATTCAGTTGTCATATATGAAAGTCAGAAAGGAGTTAAGGACTGTGCTCACTAAGATGACCAGAGCATCTTATAAAGAGGTCTTTCTATTGGGGCAGAAGAGGAGGATATGGATTTTTCCTAAGGAATCCCAATAAGCTTCCATAGCTGCAGAGCATAAGCAGTTCATGGCATATCTTCAAGCCAGCAGCCGTATGCTTCTGAACTGAATTCTTGAGCTTGGAAATGTAGTTAGTGCTGACACACTCTGCTCACTCTTTAACATGTAGGCCTTGAAAGGGCTTTAGAACAGTAGGTGAACTTACTTAGTATGCTGCAAATCATACGCACAATAAAAGAGGTGAATATTGAATTTCATCCCTAACTTTGAATCTCCTTGCTATTGAACATTTAAGTTCAACAGTTACCATTCCTTGGATGTAGTTTTTGTGATTTGATTTCATATAAATCATATGATAACTTTGAGTACGTGAAGAACTTGACATTTCTTGGGTTTTATGCATACTGCAAAAGAAATTAGCGTGTGAAATGTGTTAAAAACATTAGGTAAGCCTTTTCCAACTATTTCCCCTTCAGTAGAGGTTCATGGATCCAAAAGCCATTAGAATTTAATGTCTACTTTTAACATTAGTCAGATGGTTTTTTGTACCAGTTTGGTTCTCCAGAAGGCTTTAAAATATTGTTTAATAAATCCTCTTTTTAAACATTGACTAAGAATTTATTTTAATTGTTTAAATGCCATTTAAAATTCATATAGATCTACCTGGAAGGGCTGCAGTCTCCTTCTAGTCACAATTAAGATCTGTTACGGTATTTCTCTAGAATAGTTGTACAATCTGTGGCTACAGGACGATTTCAACGCTGCCCACCTTGTATCCAGTTTGAGATGTTATGTACAAACTGTTTCTGAGATAGAAGATGTGAAAAACGGGTATCAATCATGGTCTAAAAATTCGTCTTATTTTTTGGCCACTTTTTGTCTCAGACTCAGCCTATTCCGGAAACTTCAAATGAGACTTATTTGAAATATGTTGGTAAAATCTAATTTGAGATATGTACGGCTTGTTTTGAAGTTTCTACCAGGTTCTGATAAACTTTTACAAGACACCAGGACTGGTGGAGACCTAAATTTTTAGGTAGCCTTGTATAAATGTATGAAGAAAATAAAAATAAAAAAGCTCTGAATTAGAAGGATTTTTTTAAGAGGAGATTCAGAAGAGGAGAAAGGAAATAAATTGGCTTAGACTATAAATTTAATTAATATATGCCAGAAGTAAATACAAAGAAGCAGTCTGTCTCCGTTTTAATGAGTTTGAGCAGTACACAAATTCCACAGCTACTCCTTTCTTTTTCTCTGTTAACAAACAAACTAATGCAAATTTATTTTGTAAGTAAGTTAATATAATGTATTTAAAGGGAACAAGGCAACTTTGCTTTTAGCAACTCTTCCTCTTCTTACTCCATAACGGAGCCTAATGGTATTTATAAATTTATTTCTGGAAATGTTAATGGACTTAAGGTACAGACAGAAGTGACAATTTTTGCCCAGTCTGGCCATAGAAAGCAGTTTATAGCTGTGACCAAACACAAGTGCATGGCTGCAGGTCACTTAAAAAATGGCCAATCATGCAAAGATCTGACTCCTCATTGCACGAGGGGTCAGATGAAGATGTTTCAAAATAGAGCATCTTCTGTAACTTGTGTCTCCGCTGCCTCCCAGCCTGTTGCTGTTTTCAGAATGGGAGGGGGGAAAGGAAGTGGAGGGAGTTTGATCTGGTGTTTTTTCAGCCCCTGCTGGTGGGTGTATTGGAGCCACCTCCAAGGTGCGGGGGCTGTAATTCTTCTACTCCACCCTCCAGCACGGGCTGGGGACCCCCTAGAACAGTGGTTCTCAACCTTTATTTATACCAGGACCCATTTGTAAACATTGATGGCCAGTCCTGACCCAGTGCCTTTCACCGTGTGTGGGGCAGGTGGAAGGTGTATAGGACCTTGTGGGGGGGGGGGTTCAAGCAGCCCCTTGCAAGCTGAAACCCTGCAAGGGAAAAGCCACAGTATCCCATGTTTTTCTCCTTTAAGGGAGAATCCATTTTTAAAGTTTGTTCATGCCCCTTTCATATATTCTTGCAAACCCACTTTTGGGTTGCGATCCATAGGTTGAGAAACACTACCCTAGAACAAGCTCCTTCTGCTCCCTTACCAACTTCCCATTCTGAAAACAGCACAGACTGGGAGAGAGGAGGGGCCATTGCTAAGGGGAAGTGGCTGCAGACTCACAGCCAGCAGCTAGATTCCTCTTCCCCCCTGGAACCAACAATAAACTTCTGTTTGGTCCAGGGGATTGTTGTAACTCAGAACGCTTCTTGCATGGCATTCTGAGTTACAGTGGGGAGCTGCATTTCTGTCTGTGCCTTTAAAAACCTAGTAGTGCAAAATTGTACTGCATTTAGCATGTAGACGTTGTATGTCTATAAGTAGCTCATCTCTTCAGAGAACAGACACATAAACTGAAATGAGTTGGATTCAAGACATGCATTTTACACTGTGTAAATATAAAATGGAAGAAAAATAGGTATTCTAATCCGAAACAATATAGCAATTGCAAGTAGTACAGACTGTATCTGATAGACAGCAGTTAAATAATTAAGTGAATAAGAAACTATGTGTGTGCATGGTTTCTTTTGTGTGTGTGTGTGTGTGTATAAAACTAAATAGTAAATGTTTTATTGAGAAAGTCAGTTTTCATATGCTAGAATTTAATTCATGCTTGCAGAATATAATAAGATTATAAAGTTGATATTGACAGCATTACTGACTGTTCCTGTAGAGGCTGAAAATTAGGAAAGCATTGGATGTTAACCGATACCTTATTATAGAACATAAAGATGGCAGCACAAATTGAAGCACATATAAAACTGAATGATGTAGTGCAGGGGTGTCCAACCTTTTTGAATGTGGGGCAGGATCACAAACTCTTTATCATCCAGTGGGCCAGCAAGCCATATTCAAAGACCTCACAGGAAGTGGTATCACATCAGGAAGTGATGTCACATGACCTTTGACACCAATGAAGTTGCAGGAAGTGACAATGAAATGGGTCTGGAAATGTGGTTTAAAATCCAAAATAAAAACAATATAAAAGCAAGAATGAAATAATACCAAACACTTAACTAAA
>NW_017728910.1:7365789-7370478 GCF_001723895.1 Crocodylus porosus | reverse complement strand
CGCCACATGCATGCTCCCTACACCCTTCCCCACATGCACCCCCTTTTCATCCCTACACCCACTCCTAGCCCCCCCACATCACTGTGAACCCCCCCCACACGTACTCCTTGTTGACCCTTTCACCCCAACGTTGCCCTCACATATGGACGCCTGCACCCGCACCCAACACACATACAGGCAACATTTGCCCACCAAAGTGTCAAGGGACCTGCATGCAGCCTCTCTCCCTCATAAGATTCCAGTGATTCAGTTGCTGGCAGCCTGCTTTGGAGCAAAGCGCATCTAGTGTAGTCCTCACGGTGCACCAGACCAGCAGCTCCCGCCTTCAAGAGCAAGTTGGATGCTTATCTTGCTGGGATCCTATGACCCCAGCTGACTTCCTGCCCTTTGGGTGGGGGGCTGGACTCAGTGACCTTCCGAGGCCCCTTCCAGCCCTAATGTCTATGAAATCTATGAAATAAGGGCTGGGGCATTAGGATCCCAAGTTGTAGCTGGACATAGGGCGCCTCTGGGCCGGGCTCCTCCTGCCTCCTGCCCAGCCTGGCTCCAGCAACCATGTGCCCCGCAGCCCCGGCCCAGCCCCGAGGCGCCCCCACCTCCACGCGGGAATTTACCCGTGCCTCTGTTCACCACACACGCAGGCAGGGCACGGGCCACCCTGCAGCTCCCTTGGCCGCGCGGCAGGGGCAAGGGGCAGAGCCAGAGAAGTCCAGGCACTCTCCGCAGCTTGTTCAGTCACGGCTGGGGCAGCCCCACACCGTGCAGCCCTCAGGGCAGTGCCGGCGGGACCCGGCTCACGTGATGAGCCCGGCCGGATGGGGGAAAGCAGCTCCCCTCCCCTCGCTGCCAGCTGGCGCCCACAGGTTGGCCCTGTCCACCTCGCCTCACTGCTGTCCCGCCGCCGCCGCCACTGTGGAGTGCGGAGCAGGTGCCTCGGGCCAGATAAAATGGCTTGGCGGGCCGCATGGCAGCCTGCAGGCCATATGTTAGATAAGCCTGACATAGTGTATACTAAATGAATGATACACATAATTCTAGTGGTACTTCCTTGTGGAAGCAAGGCGGTAATACAGAGGAGATACCTTGATGTACCTGTAGTTCATAACCTTAAGAAAATAGTATGGACAGACTTACTTTTTTTTAAAACAAGAAATGCATTTATTGAAAAAAATTTCAGACGAACACTGGACACCAAAGTAATATAGGGCACTTACAGGAACAAGTTAACATGCTCTGAATGGAAAGGGAGAGGTACATAAAAGTAGCTAGAGCTTTTTATGAAAAGGTCAGCAAGACTGATAAAGTATTAGTTTCTCCTTAGAAAGCAAGTAAAAAACATTTTTCAAAATAAAGATTGAATATTACCCATTTTCTTACTAGCAGAGGAGATACTATTAGATTAGAATGCCCAATAACTGAAATGGACAATGAAAGAATTATGGAAAGTTGGAGACTGGGAAATGCCCAGTAAAAGATAACTTTTAAAAATTGTTTAAAACTTTTGGGCAAGAGTCTATTCCTCTAGAACTGTCATGAATGTCTTACTTTCATTTTATGCAATTATTTAAGTAGCCCCATTGAGTCTGGTAAGACTACTTGCCCACCAATAGAAATAGTGAGTTCACAATCAGGCACTGACTAGATAGAGTATTTGCTGTAAGTGTAGAAAAAAGTGGTCTCCTAGCATGTCTAAATTACCATCATGCTAACATAGAGATGGTAAGCCGTTCCTTTAAACTTCAAACCTGGTAGAGTAAGTTGTAATACACAAAAATGGCACATGTAGGACATCTGTTTACTTTCCTTGTTTTTTCCTTCCATTTGCATTTCCTGCTTAAATGCATCTCTTTATCCCTTTTGTTTGTTCCCCTGGTTTAGTTCCCTGTTTGGCCTCTCAAAGGCTGTGGAATGTGGTAGGGGTAGCTTCTGTTGTCTTCAGGCTAAATGTAGCAGCAGCAGTACTCAGAACATCAGAAAAGTGGCTCTGAAGGGTTCCAGGCATGTTCAGAGTTACTTAGTCTTTGGTAAATAGTCCCTTTGAAGCTGCTCTCCCAGCATATCTGCCTAACTATTATAGCAGCTGCTTTGGAAGGGCAGTATAATGATTTTGGTTTCATCAGATCATTTCTGTGCTCTCTAAGTGACAAATCACTTAAATTATCAACGAACATTAAGAGCTTCCTGCTATTCCAATGATTTTTGGACTTGTATTAAAAAAAACTGATTAATGTGCTTTAAGAGAATATAGATAACATAAACTAGTAGAAGAAGATGAAAGAATGTCAGCCTCATAAAACCTTTGAAGGTTTTCCAGTCACTTTCCATTGGAACATATTCTTTGGGAAGTCATCCAAATGGACATTCCCACCTGAGAAAACTCCTATTAGCAGGAAGGTGCGTAATAAAAAATAATGGCATTTTGTCTTCTGTTTGAATTGCTAGCACCTTAAGAAAAATGGTTTCATTATTTGTTTTTAATGGATAACAAAACTTTGAAATACGTTTTTTAGGCTTTGCCCATGTCACTTTAGGCTCTTTAAGCTAAACTAGTCTTACTCGCTTTTTAGATTTGAAGATCTGCAAGGTACTTTCAAAGTTAGTGATTCAGTATTGTATAAAAGTATTGCGTGCCATTACAGTGAGTAGAAATAATATAGGACACACTATGCATCTGGATGTTTTATCTTTGAAAAGAACTTTGATACCATTTGTCCTTACCACTGGTATTCATTTACAAATACTGTTGCAACATTTTCAAAAGCAAGTCTTGTCTTTTCTTGATAAAATTCCAGTGTAAGTGTACTTTCTAACTAAACCTTTCTTGTAGTTTTCTTTCTGATAAGATATTAATTTTTGTTCTAAGATATTGTGAAAAGTTGTAGTGTCCTGTTCTGCTATATTCCACCTTATATGTTTGGTTATATTTCGATCGATAGTTACTTGAGTACGTAAATTATGTCTGAAATCAGTTTACCAAACAGGGTGGTTTGGTACCTCTGACTGTAAGCCATTATAAAGCTTCCAGCCCTTATATTTTGTATTTTTAACTTTAAAGTTTAGGTTTTTATTGGATCTGGACTGTGTAAAGCAAAGGTGTCAAAGGTACAGCTTATGGGCTGGATCCAGCCCATGGAACTCCATGATTTGGCCCCCTGTGCTATCCTTGGGTCTTAGTTTGCCCACACACCAATGGATCAGCCATATGTACAGGGCCAGAAACGCACACTTCATGCAGCACCCACCCTAGTTCATCTGAGACTGTGCTGCATGCAAGTCCCACCCTGGGACCCACACTGTACATGGCACCTGGTTCAGGATGCATGCTGTGCATGGCAAAGTCCCAAACCAGCCTGGGAGAAAAGGAGGTGGCAAGGGGCCACAGGCTTTGGTGGGAATGACGTGTGGTGCAGGTCCCAGAATGAGTACTGTGGGCTCTGGATCCAGTGGGGGTGGGAGTGGGCAGGGAGGTCCATGGGTCCAATCGTAATTTGTTTAGTGTGGTATTTGTTGAATGTAGCAGACAAAAGCACATATAAAAATGTCTTTAAGATATGTCTTCTTCTTTTTTTAGTGGTCATATGCTTTGGAGAAACCAAATACTGGCAGCATATTTAATATTGCTTGGTCTATTGATGGTACTCAAATAGCTGGAGCTTGTGGAAATGGACATGTGATTTTTGCTCATGTTGTAGAACAACGCTGGGAGTGGAAGAACTTTGAAATAACATTAACTAAAAGAAGAACCATGGAGGTAATGGTAATTTTAGCTAAGCTGTTTGCATTAAATTTCAGGGCTTTTTTTAACAAGATTCAGAATTATAACTCTTTGGACATAGAAAATAGTGAGTGTACAATTTTGTCTCATGAAAATGGTAAAATTATTTTTAATTTATGCATTTTGATTTATAAAATGATCAGAATAACCGAGTGATATAATTAATGGTCAATTATATAGTAGGTCTGATCTGGATGTAATATAGGTCTATAAGACAACGTTTCCCAGCACAGCCAGTTAGCTTCCATGAACCTCACAGAAATGAACTCAACTGTAGTTGTAGGTTGCAGTGTAAAAGTGAAGGAGTCTTAGGGGAGATAGGAACACAGTTAATGAGTCTGTGAACACCATTAATGCAATGGCCAAAAATACAGAATCATAAACCTCACTTACATTAGCAATAATGTTACAGTAAGTCTCAACAAAGGCATTTGGACTGCTATAGAATGATGACTATAAATGATTGTGTAGATAGAGTTTAAATAGTTTCATTATCTTGTCTACGTTAGTGGATTGCTACTTGTGATCTATACTAGCTTGGGCTTTTTATAGTATAGAATACAAATTTTTCAACTATAGCTTTGACAAGGATAGACGGTTCATTCTTTCGGATTTCTAGTTGATGTCTGAGCCTAATCAAGAAGAGTTGCAGTGTCTTTGGCTGCTTTGCCCACCCTATTATAGCTACAAGTTCAAATCTTCCAAAGCTAGAGAGATTTGTTAGCTATTGAAGCAGCTATTCCTGCTAGTATGTAATATAATTAGATTTCACTATGGCCAGGTACAAATGGTCTGTGTCTACCAGGAAAATCCGAACCCCTGCCATGACAGGAAAGAGTACTGGGGTCAAATGACCCCAGCAAGGTGTACATCTAACCTCCTCTTAAAGACCCCCAGGGTAGGAGCCAGCACCA
>NW_017728910.1:7364318-7365689 GCF_001723895.1 Crocodylus porosus | reverse complement strand
CCCCAGTGCCTGCTGGTCCCCTCTGACTAGTTTGTAACAGGCCACTAGATCCCCCCTCAGCCTTCTCTTGTGGAGGTTGAACAGATTCAGGTCCCGTAGCTTCTCCTCATAGGGTCTGCTCTGCTGTCCCCTGATCATGCGAGTGACCCTCCTCATGAGGAGGACCACAATACCTTCAATACCTAGATTCTATACCTGGAAAATTATAAGGGTGTAGGTTGTAGCTGTGTTGGTCTAAGGACATAGGCAGACAAGGTTCTTTGGGTGAATCTG
Source organism: Crocodylus porosus (assembly GCF_001723895.1). Classification (NCBI taxonomy): domain Eukaryota; kingdom Metazoa; phylum Chordata; order Crocodylia; family Crocodylidae; genus Crocodylus; species Crocodylus porosus. Next base: position 7,365,416 of record NW_017728910.1, on the reverse strand, counting down.
AATATCTTTTAATAGACCAACTTAAATAGGCGGGGGGGAAATTTAGCAAGCTTTTGTATTTAAATACCCTTTGTCAGACTCACGAAATCTCTGCAGTTGGTGTATGCTCTTCCTGGATGGAATGAATCTATCTATTCAGATATCAGATTTACCCAAAGAACCTTGTCTGGAAAACAAATTTATAAATTTTCTGTATATATAATCTAATTATTGGGGGGGTCATTTTATGGGCAGGGTTGTCTTATTTTTGAGTAAATATGGTAGATATTTAGACGTCTGTGAAATCATGTAGAAATTTGAATGTTTAGTACTAATTTGTCCTCTGTGTTCCGAGACACTGACTCATAACATCCTACTCAGTAAACAGTGGGATAGTATAGAATTTCCATTCTTACAAATTTTCCCAGTTACACAGTGGAGCGCAGGCCAGCATTTTCAATCTTGAAGTTAGCTTCCTAAATTCTTAATTAAGCATCTAAATATCTTTTGGTCTGAACTTTTTAATGTAGAATATGTAATTTGGAAAACTTGTAACAGAAATTCTATATTATCCCTGTCTTTACTGGGTACAATATTATGAGTCACTGTCTGGGAACACAGAAGACAAATTAGCAGGTAAAAATTCATAATCCTGCATTCATTCCCAGACATCGACTCGTAACAGATGTACTCTGTCTTGTACTCTGCAAAAAGCTAAGAAATATGACCAACTGTAATCTATGGTTAGAATTTATCTTCATTTACTCTTGTAAATTTAAATAAGAAAAATACTTCTATATGAAATCTCTGGGCACCCTATCAGTCTTTTCATAGTTTAATAGTTTCTAGGGTCAGAAGGGACCTGAGCAGATCATCTAGTCTGACCACCCCCCGCCATGGCAGGAAAGAGTACTGGGGTCAAACGACCCCAGCAAGTTGTACATCTAGCCTCCTCTTAAACACCCCCAGGGTAGGAGCCAGCACCATTTCGCATGGAAGTTGATTCCAGATCCTAGCCGCCCTGACCATGAAGTAGCGCCTCCTGATGTCTAGCCTAAATCTACTTTCTGCCAGCTTGTGACCGTTATTCCTGGTCACTCCTGGCGGTGCTCGGGGGAA
>NW_017728910.1:7355717-7363938 GCF_001723895.1 Crocodylus porosus | reverse complement strand
AATGGAGTTCCCCAACCTGTAGGTATGGTGCCGGTTGTTCCTCCCCAGGTGCATCACTTTGCACTTGTCAGTGTTGAATCCTATCCTATTCTTATTCGCCCACCCCTGTAACCTGTCTAGGTCTGATTGCAGCCTATTCCTCCCTTCTAGCGTGTCCACATCCCCCCCACATCTTAGTGTCATCAGCAAAAATGACATTGTACATTATGACAGTGTTAAGACCACTGAAATACATTTCTTTACAAACTATTTATGAGTGCCCTCTTAAGTTTGGTAGTTACTGCATTAAGCCCTTAGTTTGTAGCTGATTGAAGAACTGTCAAAGTCCAAAATTAGCAGTAGCACAGTATCTAAAATACCTGGGATGAAGGATCACTGTCCTCAGTAAATTCATTATTTTCTATGTGAATCTTTAACCCAAAACATGACATTCTCTCAATTTCCTTAGGTTTTTCTCGCATCCAAACTTCCTTAGCTTCTTAGCAGGCCTATGATTAGTTGACCAGGACTTATACTGATGAGTTGTAAGTCCTACTCACTTTCATCTCTAGGAGAAAATATTTGAATCATGCTATAACTCTCTTATTGCTTTTTAATTCAGGATATTGTAGGCTTTTACCAAAAGATAACACACTGTTTGTACTAAATGAGATACTCAATCCTGACAGGCTGGAATCCATAATGAAAATAAATACATTCCAGATGCTTCTGATGATGATTCAAGCAGCCCGTTGTGGAAAATTATGGACTAATCTGCTTACAGGACAAGTTTCTTCCTATTTCTATTAATATTTTGAAAAATAAGCTTACATTCCCTATTTAAAGATTTTTGTATTATCTGATATAACTATTATAATTTTATCTTGTCTTGGATCTTACTAAACTTTCATCCAAACATCTTATCTTTTCTTGGATCTTACTAAACTTTTGGCCTCTGCCTTGTGGTAATGAGTTTCATGGACTAACTGTGCACTGTATTAAAAAAAATCTACCAAATGTATCGCCTTTCAGTTTCACTAAATAGCAACTTTTTCTAATTATCGGTAGGGCAATACAACTGGGCTATTGTTGAGATTTGATTGATACTTCTGAATTAATGTTCTGTCTTCAGCTGATTATAACTTTGCCAAACCGTAACCATTTGGGTTGCAGTTTTCCAATATATATATATATTGGGGTTAGGGGGTGGAATGTTCACCAAATACTTAAGCCATTTCTGAGAACTAAGGCAAATTACGTTGTTTTGTTCATATTAGAAATTCTGGTGATTGTTTCTTTAAGATGCTCTAGTCTCTCTGCACTTTGGCAGGGAAATGTCCTTGCCACATGTGTTTTGCCATATTTTAAGCTTGTTCTTTCTTGTTAATCACACGAGATGAATACGAATTTAACAGGTCTCGCACATTGCATCCTTACATGAGGGTAATAGAAAACTTCTTAAAGAAAATTTCACCAGATTTTTTTTATTATGGAAAATAAATGTATTCTTCCATTTTTGGAATGGCTGAATCTTTTGGTGGTAATCTTTCCCAGAAAATAGAAATTACCCCGAGGAAGACACCCATCATGGAAAATTTCAGCCCAAATGGTTAATGTTTGGCAAAGTTGTAAGTAGGTGAAAACAGTGTTATAATGCAAAATTTTGTGCCGAGCTTTATCTTCTTATCTGTAATATTGTGCATACATAAATAATACATTCTAACAGCATTTCAGCTGACTTTTTTCTTTTATTGAGATAGGTTGACCAAAACTATTTGTAGTGTTCCAGATGAGGGTATCATTTTAATTTGATAATCACATCTTCTAGGAAGACAGATATGCATTTTTTATAAACCAAGTATTTTAATATACAAAACAAATTAGCAAGTAAAAATTCATATTTAATATAATCTTTTTCTTTGAAAAACTATGTTGGTGTATTTAATTTAAGTTCAGAGGAGCTTTTATGTAACCATTCTTGTTTATTTTCCTATAAAACAGCTCATTCTTACATAATTATATTTTACTGCTAATGGCAGAAGAATAACAACCATTACATATAAAAATTAGTATAATGTTTAGTTTGTTTTTCTTTCAATAATTTTCATTTCATGTTACCATAAACTTCTCTTTGTTAGGTACGTAATGTTATTAATGATGCAATGGATTTACTAGAATTTCGTGACAGAGTCATCAAGGCCTCTCTGAACTATGGACATTTAGTTGTTTCAACGTCTCTTCAGTGTTACGTGTTTTCGTAAGTAATTTGAATTTGCGAAGTATCAACTGATCCTTCTAGAAATTTTAAGAATGCTGGAGTTTGATTTAAAACAGGGATGGCCAGCCTGTGGCATGTATGATGCAGATGGCACAGGCACCTTTTGTGTGTGGTATGGAGCAGATCAAGGATGAGACAGGCAGCACAGCAGCATATAGAGTACTTGCAACTGTTAACAAAAAAAACGGTGCCTTAATTTAAACTTGGCAAGTTCCTACTCTGAGTCCTGCACGTGCCCAGAAGAGGAAGTGCGTTACTTCAACCCGGCTTGCCCGATGTATGTAAAGATCAGGCACTTTAGTGGGGCTTTTTTGGTGCTTTTATCTAATAGCTGATTGAATCAGCTTTAGCTAAAACTGCCAAAAAGCCCTGCTGAAACCCCTGGTCTTTACAGATACTGCAGAGCTGGATTGAAGTAACGCACTGTTTCTTCCAGTAAAGCACATTTCTGGAGGGGTTTTGTGTTTTGGTTTTTTTAACATCTGCAAGCAGCCAGAGGGCAAAGCAGTTTGTCATATCTAAATTCGGAGTGGCCAGTTTAATTTTTTTGGCTATATGACTTGCTTGTATTGGTTACTGTTATGGTGACCACTCCTTTTGCTGCATAGACATAACTTCTTCTAGGGAGCCATCACTTCTGCTTTGCAGAATAGCTAGTAGATTCTCAAAGAATAAGATTTATTGAGCCATATATTGCCCTTTATAAGTAATCATGTCATGCCTACAATATATTTTACTAGTCAGGGATTTTGGAATCCGGAGCTTAGCCTTAGATGTTGCTTCCGTGCTCAGCAACATGATTACTGTTGAACCAACAGTCCGGAAATAAAGCATAAGCTACGGGATAGAAAAGGGTTCTGTCCTACCCACAGACCATCAGAGAGGAATTAGCCCATACTGTAGTAAGTGCTATAAAGTTAAGTTGTTACTACTTAGACAAGTTACTAGATATGCTATAGTGCAGGGGTCAGCAAACACCAGCATGCATGCCATACACAAAGGCATTCTGCTTGGTACATGTGCCTTGGGGCAGATGGTGAGAAAAGACCTGGGGCTGCACTGCCACAACAAGGATCAGGTTCCTTGCAGCTCCCCTACCATCTACCTAGAGGCACATGTACACCCACTGCCAGACAAGCTGGGCTGAGGCTCTGCAAACCCCAGTGGAGCTGCTTGCAGCCCCCCACCCCCTTCTCCCCCAGGCCTGCTGCGAGCAGCCCAGGTTCTGTGGCGGGCAGCAGGGGCTTCTCTGGAGCTCAGGCCAGCTGTGGCAGGCAGCTGGGAAGCTGCAATCAGCTGCATTGCGGTCTGTGGAGCTCTGGCTCAGCTTATTGCTGGTGGCAGGTGCATGTACACCTGGGGCAGATGGTGAGGGAGCAATGAGGAGTCTAATCCTTGTGGGAGCACAGCCCAGACCCCTTCTCTGCCATTTGTCTTGCAGCACACGTGCATCCACTACCAGCAACAATTTGGGTGGGGGCCCCGAGGACCCTGGTGCAGCTGCTTTCACCTCCCAGCCTCCTCAGGTGGCTTGGGCTCTGGGATGGCTCTTGCTGCTGTTCACAGAGCATGAGCTGCTCACAGCAGGGACGCTTGTCTGCAGAGTCCCAGTCCAGCTCATTGCCAATGGACACATGCGTGCCTTGGGGTAAAGTGGGGAAGAGGCCTGGGGTGTGCTGCCACAACAAAGATTGGGCCCCTTGCAGCTCTCCACCATCCGTCCCTGGCATGCCAATATCTTCCAAGCAGAGGTTGCAGGCATTTTTGGCACTGTCCAAAAACTTTGCTGACATTAAATACGTGCAAAAAATGTAACACTAGTGAGTTGTGTGAAGTTATCAAAGGCATAAGTGGTAGTTATGTGCTTATCTGTCAAGATTGATTTTTATACTTTTGACAATATATCCTTATAGATATTTTCTGACAGTATGTCTAAATGTATGATTTATGGGGAGGCTGCTGCCTGGGAGTGTGCCTTGGCTCTTATGCTGTAACTGTTATTCATGCATGATTCAATAGCAATACAAGTTAGCTAAATAACCCTAACTTTGACCATTAATGTAGCAGGATTAAACTTGAAGCAGTTTTGCTGAACGGATATTGCTACAGAATAATGAAGATGTAACAGTTGTATCATAACAGCTTGTATTGGTATCCTTTAATTAATGCTACAATTGTTAAATCTATCTGTATCAGTTCTGGCCGGCCTTTTGGCCCTGAGGCCCAAATAAATGTAGTATTGGTCCACAGGCTGGCCCCAACTCTGGATCAGGCCCTGCACCCACTGGATCCAGCCCCTTGTGCCCGAATCTAGCCGCATGCTGGCCAGTTCCCATAAACTGAGATTGGGGCCTGCCCAGGAGGGATCCAGCCCTGCTATCTAATGCTCAAGGCCATGTTACCCAGCACACACAGCTTCTTACTTGTCAGAATTTTGGCATCAGGGGAGCTCTAATGAACACTACCATCGCTCCCTGCTGCCAGATTCTCAGACTAGTGCACAGCTCCATGGACCAGATAACAAAGCTCTGCAGGCTCGATCTGGTCTGTGGCCCTAGTCTGTACCAGTGATTCTCAACCAGGGTGCAGCAGCACTGGGGTACCTTGAGATCCTTTCAGGGGTGTTGCAAAGTGCCACAATATTATACAATACTAGCACTTTATACAATACTAGCACTTTTAGGTGTGCAAATATAATTCACAAGATAGGCCGAGAGATTTCAAATTTCCATGATGTTAAAAGCATTCTGACCTGTTGTGGGTTTTGAGTTCTTTGCAGGAGAAGAATTGCTCTATTTATTTTCTATAGTCAAAAATCAAGTGAAAACTAATAACTGACATTTTCCAAAGGGTGCCTGGAGTCTTAGAAGGTTGAGAACCTCTGGTTGAAAAATCCTTTCTGTACTTACAAACATGTATTTTCTTTGTTATGCAGTTGGGTGTTTTAATGAATGCTAATTTTATTACTCTTGTAGTACAAAGAACTGGAATACTCCACTGATCTTTGACCTCAAAGAAGGAACAGTTAGTTTAATTCTACAGGCAGAAAGGTAGTTTATTTTTATAATGTTCAATATATTTAATATCAATTGTTTGTTAAAATGTATGTCCGTAAACAAACATAATTTGTGTGCGTGTGTGTGTGTGTGTGTGTGTGTGTGTGTGTGCGCGTCTTTAAAAACTGATAAAACATTAAGTAATGATAAGTAGTGTAGCAGGATTACATCATGTAAAAAAACAGGCCTTTTTCCTATGTAATATCTGATAAGCTTGCAGTACTAAGTGTCTTCAAACCTTACATCTGTGCTATATCATTATGCTAGTCTTCTGTTTACAATAAAAAGTAAATCTTCAGCTATATTTCACTGCCATCTGTTTTTGATTTTTTATATTGCTTTTTTTAAGTGCAACACATTTTATAGAAGTAATCTTCACTAAAAGTTGGCCCTCCACTTACTAACATTGTCAACTATGCTGAATAAAAAATATGCCATTTTATCTTTTGCCTTATTTTCATGTTCAATAAGAAGCTGCTTTTTCCAATTTTAAATGTTTATGCGAACGTCCTATTTGAAAACGATTCACCAGAGACCAGTTTTTGTTTGTAGCTCTGCAATATTGTTTAGTGGACAAAGTACAGGATTAGGGATCAAGAATTCCTGAAGTCTAATTTTAGTCTTGACTCTGCTTTGCTGTTTTCTTGGATAGGTAACTTAAACTCAGGTTTTGAAAAGTATGCAGTAGTTACAAGGGTGTTAGTTGTAGCTGTGTTGGTCTAAGGACATAGGCAGACAAGGTTTTTTGGGTAAATGTGGTATCTTTTATTAGACCAATTAAATAGTTGGGAAAATTTTTCTTGCAAGTTTGCAGGCACGAACATCCTTCTTCAGGTATAAAGAGATTCTGCTGGTGTTTTGTGTTCTCCTGGGTGGAATAGAAGGCAATATGCAAAATGGAGCTCTGTGAAAATGCAACTGTGTGGCAGTGAGGATCAGAGATGATGGGAGACAGTAGGTCTTGAGACAGGAAGGTGTGGGGGGAAATAGGGGGAATGTCAACCTGACGATAGAATGTAGCTAGTAAAATGTAGAGAGGTTACATGCAGTTATCAGATGGCAGGCAGGTATAATGTGCCATAACATCTATCAAAATTATCAAAAACAAAAATACCCAATTACCGGTGGGTACACACACCTCACAAGACAACCACGCTGTCTCCAGTCTCTCAGTTCTAATCCTCAAAGGGAATTTACAGAGCACCTTTTGTAAATAAACCTGCAAACTTCACTTTATAAATCTACTGCATACAAAAAATCATGTACTACATATAGACATTAGATTTATGGCACATTATAACCTGTCTGCCATCTGATAATCCCAGGTAACCTGATCCTTGCTGCCACGCATTTGCATTTTAACAGACCTGCATTTTGCATATTGCTTTCTATTCCACCCAGAACACAAAACACCAGCAGAGACTTCCTATGCCTGAAGAACGGTGTTTGTGCCCGCAAGCTTGCAAAGAACAATTTTCCAACTATTTAGTTGGTCTAATAAAAGATACCACATTCACCTTGCCTGTCCATGCTTTTAATTGTTGAATGACCGACTTTCAACACCTTTGACATCATTTTCAGAGCAGCTGCACTTTTATAACTCCATACATATTCAGTGAGTAGCCAGTATTTTTGAGGCTCTCATCCTTTGTTTAAAGTTATGTACTCAAAATTAGAAGCCACTTTTGAAAATTTGGGAGGAATTCAATCCAATGGCCTTTTAGCTTTCTATTTATGAATTCATGTATCTATATAGTATGGATAACACCATCTACCTAGCAGTAATTTTTATTTGGTATTTTATTATTAATACTAGCCCACAAATAGGAATATGGAAAGAAGCCATTCCTCTTTTGGGAGAAGGCATTTTAATAAATTGAGGTTAGACTCAATTAAAAAGGAACGTTTTCTAAATATCTGCATTCCATCTACCTTTCATGACAGTTCAGTCATGATGAAGAAATAGATACAGTGAGGTATAAAGAAGGCAGTTGCAACTTCTGAAGTGGTTTCTAATCTGTACATCCAGTAAGCTCACTGTGAGACTCCCAAGCTTCTATGTGCTGTTTTGTGTACAGGACTAAAGGTTTTAGCATCTTGAAACTACCTGTAAATGCATGCTTTATCTTCATGATGTGCAATTTAGGAGTATTAATTTATAGCAGATCCTTACTTAAAGAATCACAATAATAGATGTACCATAGCTTTATACTTATATTTGAAAAAAAAATGCTGCCATTAAAATTGAATTAGTCAGTATAGAATTCTGTTTTAGAATATTGAATTCCAAATGTAAAATTTATAAATATCTTAGTTTTCACACAACAGCAATTGTAGTATTTTGGAAAATTGTCTTACAATTACTGAAAATTTTACCAGCTTTCCATGAAAACAGGTAACTTATGATCATTGTTTGCTTGTTTTATAGGCATTTTCTTCTAATAGATGGTGGAGGGATCTATATATATTCCTATGATGGACGATTAATTTCATCTCCAAAATTTCCAGGAATGAGGACAGACATACTAAATGCGCAGAGTGTATCTCTGAGTAATGATACTCTAGTAATAAGAGACAAAGCTGATGAAAAAGGTATGTTTACAGTTCTAATTGTTTCTATTTGACTATCAAATTTACCTGAAAAGTTGTTGAAAAGCTAATAACTGGCTTTGCATTTGGTATCTTTCATTTGAGCTTAATGCAGATATATGTTAAAAATGAACAAATAACTATTTCCACATAAATTTTAAAGTAACCTTTTAAAAATATTACTGATTTTGTAATATTTGCTAACATGAGATCATTTCTTTATGGAGACCTCGTGAGGGGGCTGCGGGTGCTCGACCACCTGGGTGACAGCGATCATCGCCTGCTGGAATTCACCATCCAGCGCAAGGTGGCAAAGGCA
>NW_017728910.1:7327577-7355617 GCF_001723895.1 Crocodylus porosus | reverse complement strand
CCCCAGTACTCTTTCCTGCCATGGCAGGGGGTCAGACTAGATGATCTGCTCAGGTCCCTTCCAACCCTAGAAACTATGAAACTATGAGAAAATAAACCTTTTTTTTCCCAGATTGCTTTTTTGTTTATATAATATCTTAAAAAAGAGGTCATTTACAGTTAAAATTTGAATGATATGTCCTAAAATATTACTTGGTTTACTGTAGAAATACCTGTGCAGTTCCTATTTGTCCAACCTACTAATTGAACTCAGGAGCTGAAGTACTTTAATTGTGTTTGACTGTAAGGCCCCCTCTAAACATGTAGGTAAAGATACAACTGGATCTAATGCATAATCCACACAGTTGTGCCTCTTGCCATACTACACGTGCATGGCAGGAGGCACAATTGTGGAATTGGGCTCCCACTGCCCTGGCAAGAAGCAGGCTCCCATGGCTGGGAGACCTCGCTGCATGTGACATGCAGCCAGGGTATGGAGATGCGAGGCTTTCAGACCTGGCTGCAAGTGAGGCAGAGCCTGGGCTGGAGGCGCCATCAGTTGCAGGGCTTTTGGTCCCAGCTGCAAGTGGGGTGCAGCCAGGGCCAAGAGCCCTGTCAGTTGAAGGACTGAGGGCCCTGCGTAGACTTGGGGTTTCACATACCCCCCCAAGCCTTAGGGATCATGGCAGCCATGATCCTTAGGACTTGGGGATTAAATGCTGGGCAAGATGCAACCCTGCAGCTTGGAGCCTTATCAACTGACGGGCAAATTAAATCTTGATAGCAACCAGCTATGAAGTTAGTACACATTTTCAAGGTCTAACTGTACTGCTGTTGGAGCTTTTTTTGGTGTGATTGCTACTTTGCACACAGGGGTGACATGTAGGGGGTGCATACAAGTGCACGTGCACCCCCTGAGCATGGCAGTGCACCCCTTGCAAAAAGTGGCGCCTGCAGGTGGACACTGCTGGCTGCCATCGACACTGCCGGCAGTGCCTGCAGATGGTTGCCACCCCCTGGTTGGCACTCGCCACTCCCCTCCCCCCACCACTGATAGTGCCGGTGACATCTGTGGGAACTCCAGCTTACTGCTGCTGCGCTCCTGCTGGCGCAGCTGTGCCACCCCAGCCACTGAGGGCATGTGCAGTTCATGTTTGCACATGTAGCTGGTAACCAGTTAATTGCTCAATACCTGTAACGTGTAGAGGGGGTCCAGCGTTCAGCTGTTCTCTGTTTTTTTTTTTGGTTTACACTTTTTCAGCATTTTTAGCTTTCTATCCAGTTTTTGTGGACACTTTTCTGGCTTCATTATGTTCTCTTTCAGTGCAGTATTTTTTTTTTAAATTGAATGTGGAAAATCCCCTTTACAATTCTGGCTTTAATATCTTAATAATTTATCACAAAATATTTTACTATTTCCATGTGAGCAAGCAAAAATCAGGCAGCTCTTTGCATTTAAAGAGATTTCAAGGATATCTTATTAGACTGCTTCATTCTTCTTTTAAAAGCTCCAACTTTTGAAAGGACCGATGGTAGTTGTCTGTGCAACTATTGCATTTTTATGAATCTACTTGACAAGGATTTGGGAATTCTCGTACATAGGGTCAAGTCCTTTTCTATGAATATGCCTACATTATATATTGCGGTGCAGTATAGATATAGCCAAGCTTTTCCAAAAAGCAAAGCCAGGCAGTCGCTTTTAAATGTTTTAGTGTTGACTTTTATTGCTAATATTTATTTGGCTGCCTGTCAAACTTTATTTAGGGTTCTGAATGGATTTTTTCCCACATAGCAAACTTGGCAAAATTCTCTGTTGGCTTTTCTACCTTTCATGCACCATCTCTGGCATCCATTTTGGGGGATTAATTTTATATTGCCAGTGCAGTTGTTGAAGTAAAAAGGGATCAATGTAAGTTCCCTGAAATCCAAAGGTTGCCTAGGCATGGAGCCAGAGCATGGCGTTGTCCAGAGAAGAGGGAAGTCTTCGTTTCTCATACTGTATATTGCACCCTCATCTCAATTCTCCTACCTTCTGCATGAAGGAGGGGGATGGTCTGAGATCCTGATTTCCTGTGTGGGTTCCTTTGCAAGCCTGATAGTACAGAGAGGTCATAATCCTCATTCTTGTCCTTGGGTTTATAAAGCCAAAAGCCATCGAGACACAGTTGGAACCCACTTCGGAAAAACCCTGCTGCATAGTTGGGAGTCGGTCCTGTTGGTTAAATGTTTTAATGAAGTCTTCATATATGATCATATTATCCTGCATGTGTCTCATTTTTTCAGTATGTATATCAACATAGATTTTTAAAATTTTTAAAAAGGAGTCATAGTTACTAGAGCATAAGTTTACAGTTTACATCCGGAACATCAAACATTAAGGATACATTGTCCACATGCTTTTATATCTTGTTATTGGTTCTGGTCAGAATTAAATTAGATTATCCCTACAATTGGAAAAGTGTCTTTTTTTCACAACACTATTGCCAAATGGAGGTGAGCAATGGAAATGTGCGCATAGAAGTCATTAAGCAGTCAAAATGAACTGTCCAAAAAGGCGTATGTTTTCCAATTATTATGCTTAGAAATCTTACTGAAAACAATCTCAGTTGATATTAGCATAACCTGTATAAGCAGTCCCTTCCTCCACACTTGATGAATTTTATTTTCAAGAGTGGTATCAGACTGTCTTTCATTAAAGATCACCTAAAATAGCTGTGTAAAAATTTAAAATTAATTTTTATCAGTAAAACTCACATATTTCACTATAAATTATTCAGACCAAAGCAGTTGCTCACAATAAATTATATATGGGTAAATGAAAAACACATTTGACTTCTGATACAGTATTTTCATCATGCTATTATGCTACACATATACACAAACTTTATTTTATTGTTGTACTGTCAGTTTCAGTAAAGCAGGGATAAATGTGATATCTAATATTTTAAAATACATTGCATATTAGTAAATGAAATGTCCATACATTTAATACTTTATGTATGCACATACTTGCATATTATCTTAAGATCACAACTGCAAACTCTCCTATTACGTCTTGTTTCTTCATGTACCTTGATAAAGAAAAGGGGGAGAAGAGTAAGATCCATATTCCTTTCCTGACTAGGCCTACTTTGCAGGCCTTATCAGCCAGCTCTGGGTTGTGCTACTAAGTCCCAAGTTGCCAGTCAGCTCCAGAGAGAATTCTCTTAGCAAGAGCTCCAATGAAGGCAATGGAAAATAAGTTTTTACAGAAAAAGGTTGGAACTAGACTTACAGGTAGCCAGGAAAAAGAAAGACGCAACAAATTAGGCAGTAGGAGTTGTTGCTGGTTGTTGTAGGATTCAGCGGACAGGCTACAGGATGCTGACATCTGCTTCATTGGACCTTTCTCGTTTTCGTTACAAGCACAGAAAAAAACAAAGCTGGTTCATTACAGTGGCAGTCCTTCCTTGCACTTAGGAGGGAGAAGTCTCTTCTCAGATGTAGTCCTTTGTGATGTTTCCAGCGTTTTCTCCAGGAAAAAGGAATCTCTTTGTACCTTTGTTAACTCTAAAAGGAGCAGGGAGTAGGGAGGGAGTGGCAGCTGTGATTCTCTTTCTCCCATATATTTTCAGGTGAGAGAAAACTTGAGTTTGAATCCTGGTTCATTGTAGGATTTAATCATTTAAATTTAAATGATTGTAAAGAGTTATTGGAAAACTCCTGATACTAATTAAACTTTTTCTGAACCACTTAAAGATTGCAAAAATACATTGCTTTTTATTCCAGGCATGACATTAATGTCATATAGAGAACTATGTTAAAATATGAGCAAAATACCACCCAAGAATTACTTGTGTTCTTTGCATGTTTAACCAGCTGCAACATAATAACACTCATATACAACTTTTTCTTCTCTGCAAGCACAACTGGCAACCTCAGAACACCTGTTCTCTCAACCTTTTTTTTCCTTTGCCAGCGCAACCATTGACCTCAAACCAACATCCTGTATCCTACTGAAAGAAACCCACAATAATGTATTAATACATTAACAGCGCCATCCTTTGGAATTATATATACATCACAGGGCTTAGGTGACAACATATGTATAAGGGTAAAGTTCAAATGAACTGGGATGTCATCAAACCTCTAAGAAGTGCCTCCTGTTGTTCACAATCTGAATTTGTGCAATCATGTAGTTTTATAGTAAATGCTCTTAATAATAAAATGTTACTACTCTTGAAGGGTTTGTTTATTTGTACATTCCACTGTGGGTATGAATGCACTTTCAGCAGCCTGTTTACCGTACAGCACTCTGGTGCCTTGCACCTCTGTATCTTTAATGCCAGAGGGAAAAATGTAATCCATGGTTTGTGTTCTTATTCTCATCCATTGGATTGAGACAGAACTTCTTTGGCCTGTTTCAGACAACATGCTTGACATACAGCCATATTCAAAACCTATCTTTTCTTCATCTTTTCTTCCTTTCTTGCCCTGGGACCCTTTTTAGCATGTTTTTCCTGACTTTTCTGTTGTTGTTATTGCTTTTTTAAAATCTGTTCTCTGTCAGTTTTTCAGCAACACCTGAGATCCCTTGGCCTTTACTATTTTTAGCTTCCCTTTCTGAGAAAAGCTTCATTTTTTTCCCTTCTGTTTTACCAAACCTCTCAGATGACAGGTCTCCCAGGTCACCTGTTTTCACCAGGTTTCTGGAGGGACATGACTGTGAACAGACACATGCTAAATACATTTGCTGTTTAGGGAGTCTTTTATCCCTGAGAAATCTGCTATCTACAAGTCATTCATTTCCTGATTCAGGAAGGACTGTGAAGCTAGATTTTAGGTTTATCTCCTGGGTAAATCTATAGGGTTAGACATCAACCCTGGAGTGCAGAGGTTGGAGGGGCAGACTCTAGGGGTAAGAGCTGCCCCTCAGAAAGATCCCCTTTTTCATCAGCATCAGGAACATCCTAAATGATCATAGGCTCAGAGGTGTCTCCAGAACAAGATCCTTGTCCCAGCATTCTTTGAGTATGTGTTCTTCACCTTTTCCTTGCCCTTCCAGTTCTGAAACTTTGCGGGCTGTGTAGATCCTGTTATTAAATTCCCAGTACCAATGCTTCATTTTGAACAATCTACTTTTTCAGTGCTTAGGAAGTATCAGGCAGTCCTTTGACATCTAACTGTCACACATCCAGTGCACTCACATTGACTTCCAATCTGGTATCAAATGGTTTTGGCACTGACACTGATTCTTCCCCAAGCCACCACAGATGCAGCTGATGCCACATCTTGGTCAGTGGTTGTAATGAGGTGGACAGCCTAGCTCCAGGGATCTGGGAAAAAGCAGACCAGTCAAGTAGATGTTCCCTCCAAAGGACCAGAACTTCTTAGCTTCAAGAAGGAAAAGGCCCTGCATACAGTTCTCCCTCTTTTCACTCTGGAGGTTGGCTGGCCCGTTTCCAGTAATCTTAGACATGATCACAGCTGGTCGTACCATATTTGATCAGCCACTGAAGATTTCCATATCCTCACAAGGCCTCTTTTCTGGTCATTCTGGATTAACTACCAGAGCTGAAGCATAATGGGATGTCAGCTGCCATCTAAGCTCACCACCCAACTGTGGAAAGTCAGTCTGTCTTTTCCAACCCCGTGTTATTTTAAAGTTCTTTAAGGTTATGGCCTAAGTATTCCTTCCCATGCAAGGTCCAATTTCTCCTAGTCCTAACTGCTCTAACTAGGCCATCGTTCAAAACAATGGCCATCTACTTGCTATTACATCGTGCTGTCACTTTGGCAAGAAGGGTAAGTAAAGTCCAGGTACTGATGGTACATCCTTCGTATGCAGTAGCCTACCCTGACAAGGTCTCCCTGTGGATTTGCCCCGAGTTTTTACACAAAATTCTCAGTTTCACATTGTTAGCAGCCTGACTCACTGGTTGTCTTACTAAAACTTTACTCTTAAAGAACTGTGGCATCTGTACATAGGCTTGATGTAAGAACTTCTTGTACTTTAATCTGCAGAGGACTAAGCCTTTCGGGAACTCTGAAGGCTATGTGTTCCCATAACCACAAGATCAAAACACATAGAGTTTTCTGTCCAAAGACTTTTTAAATGGATCTTGAACTCCATGAAATTGGGCTGAGTTCATTAAGTTTGATTCATTGATTAGAATTTGCTGTACCAGAACCTAACCTACTTCTTTGGTCTCCCTTCAGGATGTACCTATTCTAGATATTTGGAATTTGCAAGTGGCTACTTGGCTCCATAGATGCACATGGCACCAGGCATTACACCATCCTGAAGACTTTTAGAACATGTGCTGTTTGGCAAAGCAGTTCATATAGGACCTTAGGTTCTGCTTCTGGTTGAACAGGGTACTGCTTTGGAGATACCCAGAATGAAGGACTCGAGAAAGAAAGTTACATACCAGTTTGTGTACCAGGATATGTTGCCTGTATGCACACTCTGCATCCCATGTTTTGTTCTCTCTTGCTTTGCATGCCTGGCACTCTGGGATGCTGTAGTTGATAGAAAGTTGAAGAACAGGAAGTGTGCATTGATGTTTGTGCTTGTAGCATACAGTACAGCATACAACTCTGAGCTCAAGTGCTTGAGGTGCATGTACACCCACACTGAAACAGGTATGTGGGCAACACACTGTGAAGAACTAAGTTGTTTGTAAGTAGCTTCTCTTTCTCACCAGCTTTGAGTATCCCAGTCTCTCTCCTTCTCAATTTATATAAGTTGGTGCCTAATTTTTCTGCCTTCAGAAATTATTTTGCAAAGCCATACACATACACACACAGTATACAGGCATTCAGAGATATTATATAATATAAAACAACATCACATTTATGAAATATTTTAAGCAATATATAATTATAGAAATTTGGTAGGTAGAAGGTTTCTGGATCACAAAACAGCTGAAACTTTCCTTCATAAGAATGGCTGCACCAGTGATCCGTGAGAGCTTCAATATAGCCATAGACATTATAAAAGAGAATTTCAGCTTAGGCCACGAACAGGCATCAAGTTTCTGCTAGGAGAATCTGTTTTTCCCAATAGAAACTACATGCGTACAAGTGTTCATTAGTTTTTCAGGGGAAAGAAACATGTCCCCTCTGGGGGAGAGATTTTCCAGATGTCATCCTGGAAGACGTCCTTTGCGAGAGAAACTCTTGCAAGAATTAACACTTGCTTACTCCCCGGTATAGTTTTTTTAAAGCTATTTATAACCCTTTTACTTGTGATGATTACCTGAAGAAATAAATGGATGAATTTTTAGCAGGAGTGAGAAGAGACTGAGAAACTCAATGGGATTTTTTTGCTAAGGAGGTTTTACAAAGTTCATGTATTCTGATCAAAGCAGAATATTTTTGAGAAGCAACTTGTTAAAATTTCATCATCAATTGGATGACTGATCTAGTATATCCTCTAACTTGGATAAAACTGATGTGGAAGAGGAGAGGACTAGGACTACCAAAATATCAGAGAGTCACCGTCTTGCACATGGTCTTCTGCACATAAGGTTCTTGGTTAGAGAATTCTCAGCACTAGTTTTTCTAAACTACATTCTAAGTGTCCAGTCGACAGCCTTGTCAAAACTATATTACTAAATCTTATTTTTTATAGATTATTATAATCAACACTAGTACTAGGTTCTTCAGGTAAGTGTAGCGCCCCATCAAGGGGACTGTTTTGTACTAAGATTTATTCAGGTAACCTCAGGTAACATTAATTTTTTGTGTTGCAGGCTCCATACCCACATAACTGAATCAATTCAATAGGAGGTAAAAAGAAGGTGCCAGATAATGTGGGGCCTCTGCAGGACATGCTTGGTAATCTGGTGGTAGCACCAGATGACAAAGCTAACCTCTTTAACAGATTCTTTGCTTCCATTTTTCTGAGCAGGGACAGGGACATTCCCCCCCACTGGGATCCCAGATGGACCCAGGGGAGGCGAAGCCAGGCCCAGGGTCAGTGAGGACCTCGTCAGGGAACTTCTGGAGGGACTGGATGTGTTCAAATGAGCAGGTCCTGATGATTCCACCCCAGAGTGCTTAGGGAACTGGCAGAGGTCAGTGCAGGACCCCTGGCACTTCTACGACCAGGTCACAAAAGCCTTGGACACAGGTGTTGCGGTGGACGTAGTCTTCCTGGACTTTAGGAAGGCCTTCAACACAGTCTCTCACCCCATCCTCATTAAAAAATTAGGCATCTGTAGTGTTGACGCCTACACAGTCAGATGGGTCGCAAATTGGCTGGAGGGCCGCACCCAGAGAGTGGTGGTGAACAGGTCATTTTTGACATGGAGGGATGTGGGCAGTGGGGTTCCCCAGGGCTCGGTCCTTGGGCCTGCACTGTTCAACATCTTCATCAGCAATTTGGAAGAGGAGGTGAAAAGGACCTTGTTCAAGTTCGCAGCTGACACTAAGATGTGGGGAGAGGTGAGCATGCTAGAAGAGAAGGAAAGGCTACAACTAGATCTCGATAGGTTACAGAGGTGGGCAGGTGAGAACAGGATGGGTTTCAATACGGACAAGTGCAAGGTGCTGCACCTGGGGAGGAAGAACCAGCAGCATACCTACAGGCTGGGGAACTCCCTTCTCGTCAGTGCAGAGGCAGAGAAGGATCTTGGAGTCGCTACTGATTCCAAGATGAACATGGGCCGCCAATGTGGGGACACAGTCAGGAAGGCTAACTGCACCTTGTTGTGCATCCACAGATGCAGCACAAGCAGGTCCAAGGAGGTGATCCTCCCCATCTATGCGACATTGGTCAGGCTGCAGTTGGAGTACTGCATCCAGTTCTGGGCACCGCACTTCAGGAGAGATGTAGACAGCATCAGGAGGGTCCAGAGGAAGGCCACTCACAAGATCAGAAGGCAACAAGGCAGACCCTACAAGGAGAGGCTACAGGATCTGAACCTGTTCAGCCTCCACAAAAGAAGGCTGAGAGGGGATCTGGTGGCTGCCTATAAACTTGCTAATGGGGACCACCAGGCAATAGGAGAGTCCCTATTCCCCCCGAGCTCTACCAGGGATAACAAGGAACAATGGCCATAAGTTGACTGAGAGTAGATTTAGGCTAGATATCAGGAGGCACTACTTTACTGTCAGGGTGGCTAGGATCTGGAACCAACTTCCAAGGGAAGTGGTGCTTGCCCCTACCCTGGGGGTCTTCAAATGGAGGCTAGACAGCCACCTAGCTGGAGTCATTTGACCCCAGCATCCTTTCCTGCCTATGGTGGCGGCGCGGACTAGATGATCTGCTGAGGTCCCTACCAACTATGAAACTATGAAATTAGGGGTCACGATAATTTTTATATATGACACTGATGAACTGTGGCAGAAATGTTAAATTTGAATGTTCCCCCTGAATCAGAGATATATAAGGGATGAGTATCATATTTCAACATTGTGGCTAAGATAATAACTGATTAGGCAGACCAATGATGACTATGAAGCTAATAGAATAATCAAATCTTGGTGTTCAGATTGTGATGTTTCATATACTTAGCAGCACAAGTGAACACCAGTACCAAATTTTAAGATATTAGTTCTGTGGGAAAAGCATCAATATTATAATAGATACAGTGGACATCTTGGACATCCAGTATAGAGCTTGAAGATAATCTTGAATTGTTGTACTGCAACAAGTATGAAATGTTAATATTTTCACACTAAACCTTTATCTTTTAAGTTATCTACCTGTTTGAAGCATTGACTGGGAAGCCATTGGGTGATGGAAAGCCTCTTACCCACAAGGTACTTTACCTACTGTATTTACTTTAAAATTACATCTTTATATCAGTAATCTAGATTAAAGAAAGTATTAAGGTAGTAGGATACTCCATGTGGAACATTTGGACAAGCCTGACTTTTACATTACAGCATAAATTAGTCTTTGTACACTGTGTTGACATATACAGTCATGGAATGTGGATTGTCAACCTTGGCTTTATATAAATTGTTCTTACTTATCATAGTATCTCTCACATACCTGAAAAGATCAAAGCAAGAGGCTTGAGAGTTTCGGGAGATTTGCAGGCTGGCATTTGTTACAATAAAACTCATTACCTGAAATCCTTCAAGCTCACTCACAAGCCACTTCATTAGCAAGTGCCACTTTAACACTGAGGTGCCTTGCTGTCAGAAGGGAGAAATGAAAGAATGGCATTTGACTGTAGGCTCAATCCTGTCCTTAGTCTTGCCTTCAGGAATGGTTGAATGAGGAGAGACTTAACATTCTTCTGTCTCTCAGTGGTACAAGAAAGGGCTTTTGACAATTGGCATATGCTAATCAAATCAGGCAGCTTCTGTGGGAGGCACAGGCATTCAAGCTTGTCCTCTTTTTGGCTGCTGCTTGTATTTATGCTCTTTAAAACTATAAATAGACTCACCAAGTGCTAGTACTTTTGCAATATATGGTGGCTATAGTATACTATTTAAAACTTGTTAGAGAATTAGCATTTCTGTCAGTAGAACAAGTAGGAGTGGGCCAGCAGGGTCCCAGCCCTGGGAACGGATTTAGAGGGGACACCAGAGCCCATGCCGCTTCAGCAATTGGTGTGTTTGGGGGATCTTGCACTGCAGCAACAGCAGTTTATATTGGCACAGTTCATAAACTCTTGGGCAAGAAGGTAAGTTCTTGGTACCACCCTACACCTTGCTGCCCAGGTTGCCAAAATTCCTAGGTATGCCTCTCTTTTTGTAATGTTTCTCTTTTATAAAATAATTGTGGCACTAAGAAATACAAGAATATTTAAAAACCCTATTTTTATTAGTAATGAATGTTAATTTTTTTAGTAAATCATCTATTTCTCCTAGATTAATGCACAGAATAAATAAACAAGTGTTTTCTACTTCATTTTAGACAGAGATTGTGGAAATTGCCCTGGACCAGAAGGGGCTTACAAATGAAAGAAAAATTGCTTTTATTGATAAAAACAGAGATCTTTATATTACTTCAGTGAAGAGATTTGGAAAAGAACAGAAAATTATCAAAATTGGTAAGAACCAAGCCAAAATCCCATTAGCCTGCATTTTGGCAACAAAATTCATTTTTATTTTCAGCAAATGTAATGAAATCGCTGTTTCTTTGATCAGTTTAAAATTGGATCTAACAAAACATAGGGGAACAGCCTACTGGAAACAATTCTGCTATGGTTCCATGGGAAAGATGAAAGGAAAAATATTGTTTCCATCTCTAACTTTTTTTACATTCAGTTACACTGAATGAGTAGGTACTTTTTATGCTGATTATCAATCAAAGAATTAAATGTTGCCTTTTAAACTGTAAGCAATATATCTGAGTGAACATCCCAGAATGGATTATGGGAAGGTTCCCCTAGAACTATTGGTTCATGCAGTCTGACTGCAGATTAGGATAGCATTTTGTTGCAAAGGTTTTCCTCACAATTTCAGGCATTAAAACTTTTTTTTTTAATGTGATTGCTTGCCTCTACAGTTTATTCAGCAGCAGTCAAAAAACAATTATTGTTCCCAGAGTTGTGCCTATTGCTGGTAATAAGGGTTGACAGACAAAGCATTTAAAAAATGTAAAAAAATGCTAAGCTGTTATATATTTTCCTATTAGAATGGGACTATAAATGTCAGAAAAAAGTGTAATAGAGAAAATAAATATATGTAAGTTCATAAGAATATATTCTAGCTCATGGGCAAGGATGAAATCCATATAAAAGGGCCTGTTAATGACTCTTAAGAGTTACTTCTATGCAAAGCTGTATTTCAAGAACTTTTACATTTTTGACCATTTAATATATTTTTGAAATGCATAATATTCTTTTTATTTTTAAATTAAGGAACAATGGTCCATACTTTGGCTTGGAATGACGCAGCTAATATACTTTGTGGACTTCAAGATACTCGTTTTACAGTCTGGTACTATCCTAATACAGTTTATGTAGACAAAGATCTTTTGCCAAAAACACTGTGTGAAAAAGATGCAAGGTAACATAGATTTTTAATCAGAATAATGTGACTATATACTTGAAATTCTGTTCTGAATTTTTCACTGAAATTGTTTCTGAAATGCAATATTAATTAGCCTGCTTGAAACCAGACCACACTGTTCCTACTTTCAAAATTCTTATCTTGTTTCACCTTAGGCATTATCCATTCAGGGCATACTATAAAGCTTTCAGAATGCATCAGTGGCCATGGACAGACATTATATTTGTAGTGCTATATATGCCCTTGTTGCACTACAAAACTGCAGGTGCACAGTCATGCATCCTACCTGTAGTTCTGCAAAATTCGCATAAGCACTACAGAAATGTTTCAGTTTTAATAGGAGCTTCTCTGTAGAACCACATTTTGCAACACCCGATGTCTTGGAGGTACAGTTACAAGTAGCACTACACAGAGGGCACAGACAGAGGTGCAACTCCCTGTTGGAACTGCGAATGCTTTTCAGGAAGTGTTGTGAGTTACAGTGATCGCCTGGACCAAACAGAACTTCACTCTTGGTGCCAGGGAGAGGAGTATCTAGCTGCTGGCTGTGAGCCCGCAGCCAGTTTCCCTTAGCAATGGCCCTTCCTCTCTCCTGGCCTGTCCCTGTTTTCAGAACGGGAGTGGGGAAAAGGGATCAGAGGGAGCTTGTTCTAGGGGTTCCCCAGCTAGCGTTGGAGGATGGGGTGGGTGAAATGAAGCTTCCCCCCCCCGCTTGGCAGCAGAAGGTGGGGACTCCAGTACACGCTGAAAAATACCGCAGGCCTAACTCCCTCGGCTTCCTTACCCCATCCTATTCTGAAAACAGCAACAGGCTGGGGGCAGGACAGATACAAGTTACAGAAGATGCTATGTTTTTTAATGTTTTCATTTGACCCTCATAACGAGGGTTCAGATATTTATTCAATCGGCCATTTTGGGAAGAAAAACCCTCAGCATGCTTATAAGCTCGGTAGTGCTACGCTTGCTAGCACCACAGGTGAAAAGGACTTGGGAGTCATGGTTGACCACAAGATGAATATGAGCCACCAATGTGATGTTGCAGCTGGCAAAGAGAGCAAAACTCTGGCTTGCATCCATAGGTGTTTCTCCAGCAAATCCCAGGATATCATCCTCCTGCTGTACTCAGCCTTGGTGAGGCCACAGCTGGAGTACTGTGTTCAATTCTGGGCTCCACAATTTAAAAAGGATGTGGAGAAGCTTGAGAGAGTCCAGAGGACAGCTGTGTACATGATCAGAGGGCAGGACAATAGGCCTTATGATGAAAGGCTGAGAGCTATGAGACTCTTCAGCCTGGAAAAGTGCAGGCTCAGGGAGGACCTGGTGGCAACCTATAAGTATATAAGGGGTGTGCATCAGGATCTGAGTGAACGCCTGTTCACGAGAGCACCCCATGGGATGACAAGGTCAAACAGTCACAAACTTCTCCAAGACCGTTTCAGGCTGGACATAAGGACGAACTTCTTCACAGTCTGAGCCCCCAAGACCTGGAACAGACTGCCACCAGAGGTGGTGCAAGCACCTACTCTGGATTCCTTCAAGAGTCAATTGGATGTTTATCTTGCTGGGATCCTGTGTCCCCAGCTGACTTCCTGTCCCTAGGACAGGGGGCTGGACTCGATGATCTTCCGAGGTCCCGTCCAGCCTTAATGTCTGTGAAATCTATGACATTTTTTAAGCAGTCTGCAGCCGTGCACTTGTGTTTGGTCATGACTATAGACAGCTTTCTGTGGCCTGATCAGGCAAAAATGGTCACTTCTGTGTTCACCCAAACGGTTTCTTGCTCTGCCAGCATCCCTCATTGTTCTGCTTCCCTGTCCTCCAAAAGTACAGAGGGAAAATTGGCTCCATTATAGCCTGCCAGAGAGCAGAGCTGGAGCCCAGCACAGTCTGGGGTTTGCAGCTCAGTTGGCACAGCAGTTCCCTGTCCCTGTGGGAAGAGGGCAGGCTATCAGTGAATGGGCTCTGGAAATGTTTTACAAGGTTCTTAAGATGTTTTACAATGAGATTAAACCTTGCCACACCCTAACGAGGTACAGAAGTGGGATATTTATTAAAATATGCCATCTACCATAAATGATTTGTCCAAAGATATAGTGAATGTCTATCCTGCAGTGACAGCATGTCCTGAGTGGGCCATTCCATGTATACCACTGCTATCTGCTGGCACACCCTATGCCAACTTCAGAAATATGCCAGAGAAATTCTTCAGGGAACCATCACAGGTACAACACTGCTACAGTTCAGGTAAAAGGGAGGGAACAGCAAAGCAAAGGACCCGGTGGTAGGTGGGTTCTATTTCTTTGTCCTGATATGCTACGAGTAAGTCTACACTGCAGTGGTAACGTATCCATGCCAGGCTAGCGTTGAACATGCCTCAGCCACCTGGTCATGCCACCTGGTGTGCCACCTGGTGTGCCTCTTCCAAACCTGGAAATACACTGGTGAAGGTGTGCTGAACTAATGGTTTGAGATAAACCACAGAGGTGTTTCATGAAGCATCTTCTCTGGCATATTTCTGAAGTTGGAGTATGTAACTAAAATCACGTACCCAAAAGTTTCTGTAATGGCTTTTCCCTTAGAATTATTTCAGTTTAGTTTTCAACTAACACTTGGTTTTTCAAAGCTATTCCACAGCTCTTGTTGAATAAGAACTGAAAATATTGCAACCACTCCCATTGCCAGTTATTGCTGTGAATACTCTGACACGCCAGAATATCTAGAAGTTTGGTACCGTGTTTTGTATGTTCAGAGCTTAGAAGCTCCAAGCACTATAAACTCTAGTCATCGCTGTGTTCCCATACATACTCAGATGCTTCAAGTCATTGTTATTTCTTTATTAGGGCTGCCAGGATTAAAAATATAAATACATAATGCACAATTGTTTTAGCAATTACAGTGAAAGCTAAACTGACATTTTTTCACTTACCCTCTGAAGCAACTCAATTGAAACGCAATACAATAAGAGTCTTGCTGTCCTAATAGTAGGACAAGACCTCTGACCTCGTACTGCAGTTACTGGAAGCATGAGGGGTATATTTCCCAATTCTTAGCCTTCCTGTTCCACACTACTAGCTGCTCAGTCTTTTCTCCATAGTCATCAAGCTGCATTTTCTTGTATGCTTCTCTTGCTTTGACTCAGCCTCCAGCTCTTCCATGAATCTAGGGTAATGCAGTTCTGAATTGTAACTAGAACTATCAAAGATTTTATCTGAAGAAATTTGTGGTCACCTTAGTATAACATTGGGTTATTATTGTTCTAGTGCAGCATAATGGTATTTTCTGCAACCTGGGAGATGATATAATGTCTACCAGTATAATAATAAACATAATACTCTTATAGTCCTGTCTTTGGCATATAATTACACTCATGCTCTGAAAAGTACACCTAACTTCATAATTTAATTTAGCAGAGCCAAGAGAATTTTACCTGTATCTGTATATATATGAGCACTACTTGTATGTGTAAGTCCAGCTTATGCACAGATATCCAATTGGTATTTGCACTTTTAGTCAATGATTGCATGTGATAGGTTGCATAATCAATTTTGATTGCTGGTCACTCTCTTTAAAAATCTGACCCTGTTTTCATTTTTAAACTCTACTACATATACTTTAGCAGTTGAATGTTAATGTTTCCATTTAGATCAAAAATAAAAGAAGTTTACAATATAATAATTATTAACTAGTTTTAAAACTACCAGTTGCTTTAAATTGTTATTTTTTAGCATGAAGGATTATAAAATATACTTTATCTACATTTCTTTCAACAGTGAATTTAGCAAAAATCCCCAGATTGTACGTTTTGTGGGAAATCAAGTAACAATTAGAAGAGCTGATGGCTCACTTATTCATCTCAGTGTATCACCTTATCCAGCTATTCTTCATGAATATATTAGCAGTTCAAAATGGGCAGATGCAGTCAGATTGTGTCGATTTGTTAAGGTAATTCTTAATAATATGTGGTACAATTACAATTGTTTGTTTTTCATTTACATTTTAAGGATTGTTTTATGGGACTGGTAATTATATAAAAAATGCTATAAATTAGTATCTTTCTTCAAGTAGTTTGTTTACTGCATAGTTTTTCCTTTTTATTTTAGAGATGATATTGAAAAAACTTATAAAGTCATGTATTTTACTCAGCTGTTCACTTACTACAGCTATTCAGCATGGGAAAGTTACTAATGAACATAATTCTTTTCAGAACTGAACTTTACACAGTTGATATTATAAAAATGTTTTGTGACCCCATACAGTTGCCTAATATTGTAGAGTAGCATATCTTTTTTACATTTCTTTTCTTTCATTTTCTTTTTCATCACTTTCTGCTAATTTAGACAACAACAATGGATGAGGTGAGTTTGGTAGTGTTGTGTGTGTACATGTACAAAAGAATATATATTATCATGATTTAAAACTGATACTGTGTCTTAAAACTACAGTGAAGCCTGGTTAATTAATCACTGGGATAACTTCTCACTATGTGTCAGTGCCCTGAATCCCTGCTAGAATCCAGTTGACCTGTGTACAAAACACTTTGCTTAAATCATTATTCATCAAGCAGTTTGTAAGTCAGTTTGTGGGTCAGTCTGCCAGTCCCTCGTTGAAGGGGAGCCTTTGCTCTTTCTTTAATAACGAGTAGCTAACCTACATATATTTAGTGTAAGTAGCGAAAACTCAGGAGTTAGAGCAATACTTAAGCCCTGTGCTTAACTAGAGTTCTGAGCGAGGGGGAGTTTGCTAGGGGGTTTGCTTGGAAACTCTCTCTCATCTTCCTTCACTGTAAGCTTGGTAAGAGGAAGCAGGGAAAAGGGAACCTTTTGGAACTAAGAAACAGAAAACAGGCTGGCTTACGGGGGAGCTTGCTTGAAAAGAGGAAGAGGAAGAGAGAGGCAATGGTTTAAGAGACCTAGAGAAATGGCTGGAGGATGTTGCAATGCCAAAGCCATTGCCACTGCCAGCTTTTCCTTTGCTTACATCCATGGGCGACTGGTGCCTCCCGAGTCTGAGGGGGCACCAGATCACTGATGAGGGGTCCCCCAGAGGCCAATCACCAAGTGCGAAAGCACCAGTGGCAAAACCAGAAGTGCACTTCTGCTGGCACTTCTGGTTTTGCGGCTGGCGTTTCCAGGAGGTGCACGGCAATCTCAGGGGTTGCACGTGCACCCACATGCACCCCCTACACATTGCCAATGCTAGGTTCCTGTCCAGGAAGTGCTGCTCACTGTTGAGGCTTCTGCCCAGGTCCTGGTTTGGTGCTGTGGTGACTATGGCTTGCAGGTTCCTCCCAGTGACAGCCATGTAGGGGAGTGCCTGTGATGTTAGTGGTATCTCCTAGTAGTGTTCTTCAGGGATCAGGCAAGAGAATTACAGGAGGAGGTGGCAAGGCTCTGAAGCATCCTCTGCCATGAAAATGTCATTGATTCAGTGCTAAAGGAAACCTCCAGAACTGTGGAGGAAGAACTGCCAGAGGCAGTGCTAGAGAAGGAAGAAGACATGGACTTCCAGGAAGATGGAAGTTGGAAGCTTGTGACCTCTGGCAGCAAGCAGAAATCTTCATCTCCAGCTGTAACAGGTTGCTTAGAGAACAAGTATGGAGCCATAGCAGCACAGGAGGAGGAGCATGTTCTGTTGGTGGAGGCAGCCAGACCAGGCATCCCCAAGGTTGGGAAGATCAAGACCACTGCCACCAAAAAAAAATGATGAGTGACGGTGGTAGTTGGAGACTCCCTTCTGTTGGGGGATGGAGGCATCCATTTGTTGGCCTGACCTGTTGTCTCTGGAGTTCTACTGCTTGCCAAGAGCCCGGATCCAAAATGTCACAGAAGGATTACCAAGAAGAATTGCCTTGTATGATGATCGGTTTTGTGAATGCTGAGAGAGCAGTGGACACAATATACTTTGACTTTAGCAAGGCTTTTGATACAGTCTCCCACAACATTCTTGTAAGAAAGTTAAGGAAGTTAAGGAAGTATGGATTAAATGAATGGATTGTAAAATGAATAGAAATGTGGTTGGATTGTAGGTCTCAGAAGATGGCAGCTGACAGCTGGTATCAAGTGAAGTGCCCCAGGGGTCAGTCTTGGGGTCTGTCTTGTTCTGTAACTTCAGCAACAACCTGGAAGATGAGATGGAGTGCACCCTCAGCAAGTTTTCAGATGACACCAAACTATGGGGAATAGTGGTAGAGGGTAGGGCTACCATTCAGAGAGGATTGGACCAAAAAAAAAAAATCTCATGAGGTTCAATAAGGAGAAGTGCAAAGTCCTGCACTTAGTCCTGCACAATCACATACACAAGTACAGCAGCCTGGGGACTAACTGGCTAGGCAGCAGCTCTGCAGAGAAGGACCTGGGGTTACAGTGGATGATAAGGTGAATATGAGTCAACGGTTTGCCTTTGTTGCAAAGAAGGCTAACGATATATTGGAATGCATTAGTAGGAGCATTGCCAGCAAATTAAGGGAACTGATTATTCCTCTCTATTCAGCACTGTTGAGGCCAGATCTGGAGTACTGTGTCCAGTTCTGGACCCCTCACTACAGAGAGGATGTAGACAAATTGGAAAGAGTCCAGTGGAGGGCAACAAAAATGGTTAGGGGACTGAGGCACATGACTTATGAGGAGAGGCTGAGGAACCTGAGCTTGTTTAGTCTAGAGAAGAGAAGATTGAGAGGGGATTTTATAGCAGCGTTCAGCTACATGAAAGGTGGTTACAAAAAGATGGAGATATACCAATGGTCTTCAGCCTGTGGTCCACAGAATCCCAGGGGGTCTGCAGACTGTCTAAGGGCTGCACAAAAGATGAATGTGATCAATAAAAAGTATGTGTATACCCACACTTACAATTCAGAGGGTCCATACCTCCATTCAAAATATTTTAGAGTTCCACAAATGACAAAAGTTTGAGAACCATTTAGTGGTGGCAGATGACAGAACAAGGAGCAATGGTCTCAAGTTGCAGCAAGGAACATTTAAGCTAGATATGGGGAAAAACTTTCTCATTGTGAAGGTAGTAAAGCACTGGTACAGGTTACCCAGAGAGGTTGTGGCATCTCCATCCTTGGAGGTTTTTTAGACCCAGCTAGACCAAAGCCTTGGCTGGGATGATATTTTTGGGGATGGTCCTGCTTTGAGCAGAGGGTTGGAGTAGATGACCTCCTGAGGGTCCTTCCAACACTAACTTTCTATGATATACTTTAAAGCATAAGTAATCATTTCCAAATATGTACATGTACTAAATTGCAATGGAATTTATTCCTGATAAGTAGTTGGTTTATAGTTAGTTACTTGTTCTCTGTGATACTTGCTAAGCAAACCCTCTGATGTTCTACAGCTTTTCTTAGCTCACCAGACATAGCCAATCTACTGTTACATTTTGTAGAATTCTATTTTGGCAATTGGTATATGTAAAGTTGTAAAGCAAAAAGCTTTGACTGATTATTTTATTTCATTGTAACCATGTAATTCTTGCATAGTGAGCCCTTGGAATTTTATGGTGAGGAATGGTACAGTGTCTGTTTATCTCTGTAATCATACAGTTTGCGTATGCAAGCCAGAATATGTAGAACTTATACTTGGATTTTTTGTATATCTAGTTTTCAGCATTATAAAAGTCAAATCATACTATT
Organism: Crocodylus porosus; assembly: GCF_001723895.1. Classification (NCBI taxonomy): domain Eukaryota; kingdom Metazoa; phylum Chordata; order Crocodylia; family Crocodylidae; genus Crocodylus; species Crocodylus porosus. The sequence continues at coordinate 7,336,051 of NW_017728910.1, read as the reverse complement.
ATTACCTATGACTTAGTATAGTATGCAAGATACATCTATGAAAAGTTGAAAATCATAGAATTGTAGAAAAATGGAGCTGGAAGGGACATCACAAAGTCATTTAGTCCAGCCCTCTACTGAAGGCAGGATCATTGTTGATTAAAGCCATCTCAGCCAATTTTCTGTCTCACATCCTCTTGACTAATTTCCAGTGATAGAGATTCCACAACTTCTCTAGCTAGATTTTTCCAGTGCTTGGCCACCCTCATAGTCAGAAAATTCTTCCTAATCTCTAACCTGAATTTTCTCTAGGCCATTATTCTTGGTTCTGTCTTCTATTCCCACAAAAAAAAGCCCATCTCCATTCTCACTGTAATAGAACCTCTGAAGTATTTGAAGACTGTTTTCAAATCCCCACTCATTCTTTTCTTCTTCAAGTTAAATAACCATATTTTTTCCAGCCTTTCCTCATAAGTCTTGCATCCCAAGCCCATAATAATTTGTGCTGCTCTGTGCTGGATACAAACTGTCCACAGCCTTCTTGAAATGTAGGACCCAAAACTGGACACAGTGAGGTTTCACCAGTGCCAAATAAGGTGGAAGAGTCATTTCCCTTGATTTCCAAGTAACATTTATGTTAATACAACCCAGTATACTTTTGACCTTTTTTCTGGCAAGAAGAGCACACTCTTGACTCATATTCAACTTATAGAATACTGTAACCCCCTGGTCCTTCTCTGCAGTACTACAGCCTAGCCAGTCATTCCCCAGTCCATATTTGAGCATACAACTATTCTGTTCCAAGTGCAGGAGTTTGTTCTTGGCTAACTGCAAAATAGCTAACTACACAACATTGGTCACTTATGGATAATCAGTCATCATTACCTATCCATTTGGAGTGATGAATTAATCAGATTTTCCTGTGTTTCTGTAGTACAGTAAAAGCTCCATAAACCGGCACCTTACAAGCCGGCATGTTCTGTTAACCAGCATGCCAGCTTGTAAGGTAAAGGGCACTGCAGGCTGCACGGGGCTCACCTCCCTGTCCCTCAGGGCCCAAAGGGAGGGGTGGCAATGCTGCGGGAGGGGCAGGAGAAGCAGCGGCCTGAACAGGCAAAGATGCCTGTTTGGGCCACTCACTGAGCGGCTTGGGTGCCAGATAACAAAGCTTTTACTGTATTTGGATAAATAAATAGGCCAATAAATGTTAGATATAGATAGATATCTATATATAGATAGATATAGAGGGTTAGATATCTATATATATATCTATATATATATATAGATATATATATAAATTTTTTAAAACTTTAAGTCACCATTTGCTTTGGTATTTATACTGAGGTTTTTTTCCAATATTTGATGGTTATAATTTTAAATGCAGTGCTTAATTAAATGACTGTGTAATTTCAGTGCACCCCTTCTTACATCTGCCGTTCTCTTGAAATTTTTTAAAATCAGTCTAAATCATGAGCATATATAAGCCATTTATTATAAGTGGTAAATTTTAAAATATTCTTTCCCTATATATTTACATTTTCTAAAATCTCTTTTCATGTAATTATAGTTTCTTAATCATATAGGCTTTTGATAGTCATAATTTCTTGCAGCTGTTTACTGTCTTTGCACTGCACATGTCCAGTGAGTTTAGGTGTGGTTAAGCATTAGGACTGATTAAAAGAGAAATTGTTTAAAAGCTTCAGAGCTTTTTTCATCCCCTTTCTGTCTGTCTTTTCTTACCTTCCTGCTCCCTTTCATCATCTTTCCTTACCTGCTCCTGCCTGCCTACAAAGCTGTCAGGAATAATACAGTTTTATTTACATTGCATTTCAAAAGTTGATCGGAGGCATAAGTTTGAGCATTTTCTGAGTGAAGAGACATTTAGGGCAGTCTTGCCGGGGAAATTCCAAGAAAGAGAGAAATTCTGATACAAGCACAGACAGACATTTAAATTTGTTCTTGTTTAAGGTAATAATAAAGAAATGATTTAGGAACAATGTAAGGCCCAAGTCTTGCAGGTAGGAGGATTAGCTTTATGCACCCTAGTGAACTCAGCATGACTCATTTATATAGTTACATGCCAAAGTATCAGTGATCTAAAGAGAGTAGTTTGGATATACCTAGCATATGTGTTTACCGTATTTTAAGTAGGTAGGATTTTCATATTGCTTATAAGGGCCTGTCCACACTATGGTAAACAATGCATTTTAAAATTGTGTTAACAAATCTATTTTAATTAAGATTTAAAACAACTGCAACTTCTTCTTGGGTATTTCTGTTTCTTTTAAATATGAGATATAACAACAAGAGTTGAGAGATTTTCATATTTGTTATTTACAGAGACATAGGCATACAATTATGCAAAACTATGCTCCGTAGTTGGCTGTAAATCAGTATAAGCTCACTACAGCATAGAAATTTTTGTATTGGTTAGTAACTGAGAAATAATGTAATGATTATACTAGTGAGATATCCAGAACTAGTGTGTAGGGAACTGAGAAAACTTTCACAGTTATGTACCCATGCATAATTTTCACCAGGTGAACAAACATCCTCCCTGAACTCTTTGAGAGAACTGTGTTTCATTATAATGTAGAATTTAAGAAATTTTAGGGCTTTTATTTTGTTTTAATTTTAGGATCAAACAATGTGGGCATGTTTAGCTGCAATGGCAGTTGCTAACAAGGACATGACAACAGCAGAAATAGCCTATGCAGCAATTGGTGAGGTAAGTAGTTGGGGTTTAACTATTCTTAGCTAACTGATTACAGTGCAGATTTAGTTAGTTTATTTCATTAAACTGTCACACTTCTTTGTAACAGATTGACAAAGTTCAGTACATCAATTCAATCAAAGATCTTCCATCAAAAGAATCAAGGATGGCTCATATACTGATGTTCAGTGGAAATATACAAGATGCTGAAACCTTGCTTCTACAAGCTGGCCTTATTTATCAAGCTATTCAAGTCAACATTAATCTTTACAACTGGAACAGGTAGTATTTCTCTCAACATACTGCTGCTGTTAGTGTTAATAATCTTACTGAGGTGACATTTTAAATATTTAAAAAATTAATATTTTTTCTCTATAGTTGCCAAGATCTTGAATTAAATCATATATCAATTGTTCAGTAAAGAAATACATTATTATAACATTAGATTTCTTGTTTTTAAAGTAAGTATTATTTCTGTAGTTAAGGGACTATGCCAGTGTTTCTGCCCCTTCATACTGTAACTATCTACAGTACCCTCAGAGACGCTTTTGAAAGGCATTTTAACTTTTTCATAAATAGAGAGGGAAAAAATGAGTCATCAGCAAAAATTTATGATTTATGTGGGTGTCCAAAAATTAAAGATGTTTTGAAATATCTTGCTTAAAGCAGGTATATGGCTTCACTAGCTGGTATTATGTCATTGGGAGAGAAAATATGAGTTAAGAATTTTTGTTCTTAAAAAATCAAACAATTTCTCATGTTTGCTCAAGGGTGTAAATCTCATCGCAGGAGTGTTTGAGGTTTACATGTTCAGCAAACCCTTTAAAAACTGGTGCTGCTATCAAAAGACAAAGAGTCTCTAGAGGGTTTTGTTCTCATTCTAATTGTCTCATGGTGAGAACAAAAAGCCCACAGGAGTAGGGAAAGTTTCCAACTTCTCCTGTCACCACAAAAAGCTCCTGCTTCTAGCTGAGGGTGTATGGGGAAGACTGTGTGCAGCCTGCCCACCCATTTGGTTGCTTGTAGTCTTCCTGCCCACTGCTGCCACTTACCTTCAGCTCTTGCTTCAGCCTCTACCTGCCTGGAGCTGGATCTGGAGCTGTGCCCACTGCAGAAGTAAGTGGCAGGGGGTCAGGGTGTGAGAGGGGCAAGCATTGCAGGCAGACAGGCAACAGGGAGTCAGGAATAGGCATGGGGAGCCAAGGGGTGGGGGAGAAGGGAGTAGGACATGTGGCAGGGATAAGTGGTGAGGGAGCAGGCACAAGCATGGAGCTGGACCCAGGCAGGTAGGAAAAGGGCAGGCAGAGGTCTGGCTGCTTTTCCTACCATAGCAGTGGAGGGTGGGGGTTATGAATGTAAGGTGATCCTCTAATAATAATATTCTATGCATGGAAACTCATAATAAATTTATAATTTTCCATGTATAGAATCTAATTATTGGAGGGCCATCTTAAATTTGAAGTCATCTGGAATTTGGGTAAATAAGATACATAACAGAAGGTAGAACAAGGGACTTTTAAATCACTTTTCAATCTGAATTTGTAAATGTACTTTCTAGGAAAAAATAAGCAATTGTAGTATGTTGGTAAGTTGGTATGTTCAGAATTTCATTTGCATATCTTATAGTAATTTAGAAAATATTATCACAATGAATATAGTATAAATATTCATAAGTATTCTATCCCACTCAACTAATCAGATTTTTTTTATCTGGCAAGCACATTATCAGTCTGATATTGGTAGTGTTGCCAAAAATATCTCACCTGGACAAATGTTTGAACTACCCATTTCTAAGCTTTTACAATTATTTTTATATCACTTAGAAATTATGCCCAGATTTATGATTTATTGTTGCAGTTGCTGAGCCTTCCCATCTTCATATCTTTAAAAGTGCTGACTTGTATATGCTATGAATATGTATGGTGATACTATTCAAGAGCCAAGAGATTCTTTTTTATTCACAGCAATAATTAATTAATTAATTATTGACTCTTATAGAGATTTTTTTTTCATTTTCTGTTTTTAATAAAGTTTCCTGTTGTCATGTGTCCATAATAGGCTTAGAAAATGTACAGAAATAAAATGTTAGTTGTCATAATGAGCAACATAAAATACACTGTCCATTTCAGAGAAGTTGGCTACTTTCCACCACCTTTTATTAATACTAATGCAAAAATGCTTGGCACTTTGCATCAGCAAGATCTGTCTATCACTGTAAATCATATATTTTTAGAAAGCCAAAGAGAATATAGCTATGCCTGTGTGTTGATACGATATGACAAGCCCATTTTTGTTTGATTTTAGGGCACTAGAACTAGCGGTAAAACACAAGACACATGTTGATACAGTTCTGGCTTATCGACAGAAGTTCCTGGAAGATTTTGGTAAAAAAGAAACTAATAAACAATTTTTACAGTATGCTGAAGGTGTAAGTATTCTCTGGGGAATTTATCCTACATTTTCAGAAGGTCAGCTTACTTTTTGTAGTCATAAAATTGTGCACATAAGAAAAAGTGTGTACACATTTATGTCTTTCAATTCAGTGTAGAGCCAAATCTTTGTTGTTACACATTGATGTATCTGACTTTGGGTATAGATTAATAGTTTAATTCATAACTGGTAACATTTGTGGACAATATTTAGTAGAGGACCTAAAATGTGTGCGTGCAAATTTTGAAACTTGCAGGGACTGTGCAAATGCAGGAATGAACAGGGAGTTGGTCCTGAGTTTGGTGATTATTGTACAGATATTAACAGTGATTAATCTCTAAGGGTATCCAGACAAAAAAATAACAACCAGTCTTGAATTGTTACATTCTATATGATAAATACATTACTAAAATAGATTTCATAGGTATACAATTTTATAGAATCCCTATAATTCCTATTCAGAATTATGGTAGATCAGGTTAGTTGAAAACAAAGATATTAACCTCAGTTGGTTGGTTGATTAGCATTTTGTATGTTCTTAAAGGCTAAGAAGGAACGATTTTGATCATGTGCTAGAAGCAGGCATCTTCATGTATCTTCAGCATATTTTTACATCTGGGATGTACCAATGGTACAAACTGTAATAGTGGGACCTTTTAATAGCAGTGTTCTTTGGACTGTGTTCCTGACCCCTCCTGCCACTTCCTGACTGCTCCCGAATGTCCTGAGTGTGAAGTTATAAATGGGGTTCAGATCACCTGACCACTTCAGTTCCTTCCAACTACTGTGTCCAATGGATCGCATATCAGGTCCAGGCTCTTGACTCCAGGTCCTTCGTTTGGATAGTGCCATTTTATTAGTGTGCTTAGCTTTCTATGGTAATTAGCTTTTGGCATTTAAGGGTGATGTATTAATTTAAAAAATAAGCAAGCAAGCAAGTAAGTGTAAGATACCTAGCTGGCTGGGAGGTTCACCTCTCTTCAAGATAATTCAGTCTGTTGTACTTCCACTTCAAGAAGGCAGAAAGAGCAATAGAACAGATTCCACACACTACTGCTGCAAGAGGTTCTAGCAGTCAAGGCCTCCTAATCCAGTACATCTTGTGGATGAGTGCGCATAGACCTGGGGGGAAGAGAGAAGAGACCACTGAAACAGATGGCTTTAAGTTCCAAGCACTAAGAAACCTCTTATAACTAAACATGATTCTGAACTTTTGAATCTATTGAGAATCAAGCCCACCATGATAGTCATAAACTCTGTGAGGAGAAGTTAACACCCCCAGACTTAGTTCTGAGAAGCTTAGGAAGTTCCGAGCAAAAATCTAATTTGCACATTTTGTGCCAAAACCTGTTCAGTTACCATAATGTATTGGCATACTAAAAATAATGTCTTTAGACAAAGATGGCTGTATTTGCAAAATTCATACCTAGAGGAACAGCTTGTTGCACGGCTAGAAAAGGTCAGTCTTACTACCCAAGAAAAGATTCCTTTTGTAGGGGCAGTTTGGCTTGCAGAATGGTACAGCTTTTCTGTCAGAAAGCCACTGCCAGGTCCCATATCAAAGAGTGATATTCTTTCTCAGATTAATGGACCTTATCAGCAGGTTGTGCCCACACTCCTGCTCTGACTTAAAACAAGAGGTTCCTGGCTAGAGGGTCTTGCCCCTCTGCTCAGGGCCAGATTGATCGCCGTATTTGGGGTCAGGAAATAATTTTACCCCATGGTGAAATCAGTACGGACTGTGGTGGTTTTTGCCTTCCTTTGTAGTGGGGGTGTGTGGTCCTCTTCCTTGGATCTCCTAAGTGTGTTTTAACGACCTCTGCATCAGCAGGACATTGGCTGCTGTGGTCCCCCTGCTTTACATGTGGCAGGTTCAGGTGTTATATCTTGTAGTTGTGTCAGGGCTGATTGTGTAGTTTGCCTGATAGTTTAGGTAATGATTTGTATAGGATGTTGTGGATAAGGATGATCCTTCCTCAGGTGGGGGGTTAGGCTAGATGACCTATGGAGATCCCTTTCAGCCTTACTTCTCTGATTCTGCAACCTCAGTTTTTTATGTACTATCTTGTGCTCTGATGCATTCCTAGTCATATTGATGATATCTTTCAGGCACCCATTCCACTTAGAATAATCTGCAGGATTGCAATGTAGAGCTCCATAGAGGTGTTTATAAAACTAGTTCTTGGACTGTATCTACGTCTGAGGTTTAATTTGGCTAAGTAATACTTTGGTCCTTTTTTTCTTGAAGGGAAGTATTGTTTATTAAAATACCCCAAGAGTTGGAATATGCAGAAGACACTTGTAAGTAGTGTTCTTTAAGATGTACTTTGTGTATTCATGCTTGCTGCTCACCTTCCTATGTTCCTAAGAGTTCTAATTATAATCTCAGACTTGCAGGCAGAAGTGGTGGGAACTGTAGCTGAACTTCACCCTCAAAATATTCAGGAATAGAGAAAAGAGGGTCAGGGAGCAGGTCAGGAATAGAGAAAAGAGGTTAGGGAGCATATCAAATGTTCTACTGACGCATTCCAGGAGTGTAAATATACATAGTACATAGATTTCATAAATTTCTAGGTTCAGGAGGGACCTATTATATCATCGAGTCTGACCCCCTGCTCTGGGTAGCAAAGAGCATTGAGGTCAAATAACTCCAGCCAGATGCTTGTCTAATCTCCTTTTGAACACCTCCAAGGTAGGAGAAAGCACCACCTCCCTTGGAAGTCTATTCCGTACTTTGGCAATCCTTACCATAAAGAATTTTTTCCGGATGTCCAATCTAAATCTACTCCCTTTCAGTTTATGGTCATTGTTTCTAGTAACCCCGAAGGGGGATCCTGGTAAACAGAGTACCCCCTATTCCCTGCTGACCCCACCCCGATGAGTTTGTAGACAGCAACAAAATCACCTCTCAGCCTTCTCTTGCGGAGACTGAAGAGATTCAGGTCCCTCAATCTGTCATCATAGGATCTTACCCACAGGCCTTCAACCATACGAGTAGCCCTCCACCGAACCCTTTCATATCCATATCCCTCTTGAAGTGTGGCACCCAAAACTGGACTCAGTACTCCAGTTGCAGCCTCACCAATGCCGCATAGAGGGGAAGTATCACCTCCCTAGACCTGTTCGTGATGCACCTACTGATGCAAGACAGCGTGCGGTTAGCCTTACTACCTTGTCACTCTGTTCATTTTTGCATCGACTATGACTCCAAGATCCCTTTCCACTGCTGTGCTACTTAGAATGGTATTTTCTATAGGTCTATAGGTTTCTACAGTCTATAGGTGTACTGGTGATTCTTTCTCCCCAGGTGTAGCACTTTGCACTTATCTTTGTTAAATTCCATCCTATTCTA
>NW_017728910.1:7304373-7327102 GCF_001723895.1 Crocodylus porosus | reverse complement strand
AGTGTGTTTTAACGACCTCTGCATCAGCAGGACATTGGCTGCTGTGGTCCCCCTGCTTTACATGTGGCAGGTTCAGGTGTTATATCTTGTAGTTGTGTCAGGGCTGATTGTGTAGTTTGCCTGATAGTTTAGGTAATGATTTGTATAGGATGTTGTGGATAAGGATGATCCTTCCTCAGGTGGGGGGTTAGGCTAGATGACCTATGGAGATCCCTTTCAGCCTTACTTCTCTGATTCTGCAACCTCAGTTTTTTATGTACTATCTTGTGCTCTGATGCATTCCTAGTCATATTGATGATATCTTTCAGGCACCCATTCCACTTAGAATAATCTGCAGGATTGCAATGTAGAGCTCCATAGAGGTGTTTATAAAACTAGTTCTTGGACTGTATCTACGTCTGAGGTTTAATTTGGCTAAGTAATACTTTGGTCCTTTTTTTCTTGAAGGGAAGTATTGTTTATTAAAATACCCCAAGAGTTGGAATATGCAGAAGACACTTGTAAGTAGTGTTCTTTAAGATGTACTTTGTGTATTCATGCTTGCTGCTCACCTTCCTATGTTCCTAAGAGTTCTAATTATAATCTCAGACTTGCAGGCAGAAGTGGTGGGAACTGTAGCTGAACTTCACCCTCAAAATATTCAGGAATAGAGAAAAGAGGGTCAGGGAGCAGGTCAGGAATAGAGAAAAGAGGTTAGGGAGCATATCAAATGTTCTACTGACGCATTCCAGGAGTGTAAATATACATAGTACATAGATTTCATAAATTTCTAGGTTCAGGAGGGACCTATTATATCATCGAGTCTGACCCCCTGCTCTGGGTAGCAAAGAGCATTGAGGTCAAATAACTCCAGCCAGATGCTTGTCTAATCTCCTTTTGAACACCTCCAAGGTAGGAGAAAGCACCACCTCCCTTGGAAGTCTATTCCGTACTTTGGCAATCCTTACCATAAAGAATTTTTTCCGGATGTCCAATCTAAATCTACTCCCTTTCAGTTTATGGTCATTGTTTCTAGTAACCCCGAAGGGGGATCCTGGTAAACAGAGTACCCCCTATTCCCTGCTGACCCCACCCCGATGAGTTTGTAGACAGCAACAAAATCACCTCTCAGCCTTCTCTTGCGGAGACTGAAGAGATTCAGGTCCCTCAATCTGTCATCATAGGATCTTACCCACAGGCCTTCAACCATACGAGTAGCCCTCCACCGAACCCTTTCATATCCATATCCCTCTTGAAGTGTGGCACCCAAAACTGGACTCAGTACTCCAGTTGCAGCCTCACCAATGCCGCATAGAGGGGAAGTATCACCTCTCTAGACCTGTTCGTGATGCACCTACTGATGCAAGACAGCGTGCGGTTAGCCTTACTACCTTGTCACTCTGTTCATTTTTGCATCGACTATGACTCCAAGATCCCTTTCCACTGCTGTGCTACTTAGAATGGTATTTTCTATAGGTCTATAGGTTTCTACAGTCTATAGGTGTACTGGTGATTCTTTCTCCCCAGGTGTAGCACTTTGCACTTATCTTTGTTAAATTCCATCCTATTCTAATCCACCCACTTGCCCAGTCTGTCCAAATCCACCTGAATTTGCTCCCTACCCTCTAGTGTGTTTACTCTACAACATAGTTTGGTGTCATCTGTGAATTTGGACAGGGCGCTTTCTACACCCTCATCCAAATTACTGATGAAGATATTGAACAGTACTGGTCCAAGGACAGGGCCTTGGGGGACACCACTGCCCATGTCTCTCCAGTTAGAAACCGACCCATCCACCACCACTCTCTGTCTGCGTCCCATAACCAGTTTTCCACCCACCTGACTGTGAAAAAATCCATGTCACAGCTACTTAGTTTACTTGTAAGAATTGGGTGTGACACTGTCGAAAGCCTTTTTTAAAATCCAAATGAATAACATCTACCTCTACTCCTGCATCTGAGCACTTTGTGACCTAGTCATAAAAAGAGACCAGGTTAGTCAGGCAAGATCTGCCTGCTAATAACCCATGCTGGGTGCCCCTTAACATAGTATTACCTGCTGGCCCCCCACAAATATGATCCTTAATGATTTTTTCTAAGGTCTTGCCAAGAATAAGGTGAGGTTAACTGGCCCATAGTTACCACGGTCCTCCTTCCTCCCCTTCTTCAAAATAGTGACCACATTTTCCCTTTTCCAGTCTTCTAGGACCTGTCCTGAGTTCCATGAATGCTCAAATAGTTGCACCAGTGGTTTCGCTATGACACTGGCCAATTCCTTTAGTACCCTTGGGTGAAGATCATCAGGGCCTGCCAACTTAAATACTTCCAACCCCTCCAAGTGCCCCTTCACCAAGTCAGCACTGACTCTTGGTGGATTGGTATCTTTCTCAAGCCAGACTAAAGTCTGGTTGGGAGGTGTGTTTGTATCCATAACCAGGAACACAGATGCAAAGAAACTGTTTAAGAGCTCAGCTTTGTCCATCCTATCTGTTACAAATTGCCCTAGTCCATCCTGTAGTGGCCCTATGTTACCCTGCACCTTCTTCCTGCTCCCTACGCACTTAAAGAAGGACTTTTTGTTACCCTTAATCTTTGTTGCCAGCTTAAGTTCTGTTTCTGCTTTGGCCTTCCTCACTGCTTCCCTGCAAGCATGAGCCAAGCACATATACTCCTCCTTGGTGGCTGTCTGCTGCTTCCATCACCTGTAAGCCTCTCTTTTCCCCTGTAGGCTCTCCTGGATTTCCATGCTCCGCCAAGAGGGTTTCTTGGCTCTTTTGCCTCCCTTTATATGTACTGGGTTGGTAGCCCTCTGTGCCCGCAGGAGCAGTCCCTTGAGGAACTCTCACCCTTCCTGGACTCCCATGTCACCCGATGTTATTACCCCTCAGTCCTACTCTAATTAATCTCCTGAGCTTGTTGAAGTTGGCCTTCCAGAAGTTCTAGCACTTCTGCCCTACTAGTTATCTTTCCCACCTTACGACGCATAGTGAATCCTATCAACAGGTGGTCGCTATCTCCTAGGTTACCTTGTACTTGCAGATCTCTCACCAAGTCTTCCCCTGTGGCCAGGACCAAGTCAAGTAAGGTATATCCCCTAGTGGGACTGCATACCTCCTGTGTTAGGTGCAGGTCCTTACATCTCTAAGACCTCCAGTTACAGCTGAATAACCTTTATTTTAGGTTCTGCTGGGGTTCAAGCCCAGAAGAGTAACCATGAAAAGTTGTTGAGCAACCAAAAAAAATGTCATGTGCACTGCAAGATTTGAATGTGAATCACATCTATAGACCAAAACGTTACGTGCGACTGTATGTACCACACTGCATGTATTGGATGCACAGTGGTAATATTAATCAGGAGTACATAACAGTTGGGCTGCTGAATTATGAATACAGTGAGAAACACAAGTGGCCGGTATTGGAATACCAGTACCAAAATTCATTACGCTGATTTGATTTAGAGGTATTCATTTTTTGAAATAGGAGTATTGAGGGTGCAGTCCATTGTGGGCCAGCATTATGACTACTAGGCATCAGTTAGTATTACTTTTATCATAATGGCATTCTGATGTTCCAGTCATGTGCGACAATATAAAAATATAGATAATTTGAAAAAAATTACCTGTGTCAAGTGGTGTGAAACTGAATGGCTCTAGGAGGATTGAGAATAAGTAGGTTGTTTATTTTTTTGGCTATGTAGCTGAGTTAAGTTGAAGTAAGATTGCCATTGAATTAGGGGCAATTTGTTTGTAATACTTCTTGGGTAACTTATCCTCATAATCAGTCTAAAATATGTCTTGATTTCTGCATCGTTTCCTTCTTCTGCCTGGGACTGGGAGCAGTGCAGTAGGGCAAGGGAAGTGCCTTGAATTAGCTGCATAGACTGGGTTGTCAGGAAAGCAGTAGAATAAGCAATTGCACTGCACTTTTAATCTTATAATGGTTCTTCATAACACCTTGTCACTCCCAATTCACAGGTCTTCTCCATCCCTCCAAGCAGACTATTGCAAGAAAGGATTTTCTCTGATACTTAGCTCAGCCTGCATCTCCCTCTTTCTTACATGTGAGGACGGGCATTTCATGCTTGAAAGCTTGTCCAGTAGCTCTCCCAGCTATACAGTTGGTCCTATAGAAGATATCATAAAAAGTCCTTGCCTCTCAGACATTTCCAGGACTGTCGTGACTAGAACACTCCAACACTGATTTTTTCTCTAAATGTGACAGTCACCAGTGTGCATGAGTTCAGCTATTAATGCATATCAATCCTGGCCTGAAATCAGAAATCTGCTAGCAGAAAAAACAAAAGAATGAGATAAGATGCTGGTTTGGACAATGTAGCTGTATTACAGTCAAAAATGAACAGCATGCCAACAGTGTTTGACTATGAGAATGAGACATACCTACCTGGGAGCCAATCTGAATCCTTTTCATCTGTCTAGCATTCATAGTTTCACTGAAACAGGGTACTGTCACATATGATGTTTTTCAGCAGGTGGAAAAGTGCCAAGCCATAGCTGAAACATTTGTCAATACAAAAAACAAGTATCAAGTGGCAATCTTATTTTTCCATCAAATGACTAATGTAGATACCATCAATTTGCTTGATGGACTATTGGTATAGGAGAGGGAAGTTGCTTAATGTACCATTAATGAATGGTTCAATTCTGAGTGATGTGACAAATAGATTTCATTTGTTTTTAAGTTGGAAGAAGGCCAGTGGGCTCATCTAAATTTGTTTCCTTGTATCAGTATTTTCTCCCTACATACGATATTTGTTGTTGCAAAGTTTCAACTCTGTTTAATGTCAAAAATGGGAACCTGAGAGATCATACTCTTTATCAGAACATGTGGCATAGGCCCCTCCAGGTAATCTACACACATAGCTTCCATTAGTATTAACTGTAGCTATTTGTGTGCATCAAGAGGGGGCTTATGTAAAGAGTGAGCAAATTGTTTTGTAACTTGTACCTTAAAACACTCATGTTCTTCATTAGTAGACTTCTAATAAAATGTGAATGTGAAAATTAGTAGACTTCTAATAACATGCAGCTACTGTCTTTCCTATTCTTACAGCTGGAAGTTGATTGGGATAAAATCAAGGCCAAAATAGAGATGGAAATTGCTAAAGAGAGAGAACGAGCAGCAAGCACTCCACCGGTCAGGACCAGCGTGACTGTTCAGCACTAAGTGCCATACTGATCACATTAGTTAGTTGTTTTATCAGACATTAGTTACATCTGTGTATTAAAAAGTATAAGTAAGAATTAACATTATCCACAGAGTGAGAGAAGGAATTGGCAGTTTTGCTTTTGGACAATGTGCAGAATTTCTCACCGATGCGTTGTCAGTGCCCCTCCTGCTTCCCTTATCCACTGAAATCTGTGGAACTGTGTGAGCAAGGAAAGAGAATGGGGCTGGTCCTTGTCTTAATCTTTCAGCTTTTCATAGCTTTGGAGTAACCGTATTTAGTCTTTGGATACCTGGAGTTATACCGTGATGTATATGTTTAAGCTCCTAAATAAGCTTGTCTGATTTGCCAGCAGCTGCAGGGCTCAGGTACTTGCCCAGCTATGTGAAAAATGCAAGGCTATATTTGTAAACCAAAAAAAAGGAATATTTCATTTGCAGTTAAATGTATTAAACCATGAGAAGACTGTCCCAGTGTTGAAGTATTTTCAGATAATACATATAATTTATTATTTCAAATTAGTTGCTTGCAATTACATATTATGTTGTTGGGTAGCTTTTGGGAAAAAAGATTATCATGGAAAAATCATCTCACATTTAATATAGCATGGAAGGTCTTTTAAATTTTAACAAAATATGTGTTTTCTGAAAATACCGAATATGCAATTAGCCATAGTGTTCAGAGCTTCATTTTAAAGTAGAATATCCTATCTATTTAGCTGAAGAATAACAGTTCATGTTTGTATGCTGTCCAGCTCACTTGGTTAAAATTTTAGTGGTGTTACACATATGCTATTTCATCAAAGTATACTCTTCTTTTTTTCCTGTTACATGCATATACCGCGGTTTGTCTGCATGATTCCTTTGCAATATTGGGATGTTAATGGATTACTGGTAGCTGAAAGACGTTAAAGTAATTATATATAATATTTATCTTTCAGATGTTAACACTAAAATGTTTTTACACATTCTGTGAATTTTTATCTGATTTAAATATTTTGTTTTGTAAATCATTATGTGGCAGGTATAAATCTTCCATATATTTCATATATTTCTTAATAAAAAATCAAATAAAGTACTTTATACAATTACCTGGTGTATTTTATTGATTTTCTCAGACTACTAATTAAAGCAGATAAATTCTATCTAGCACCTGCAACCCCTTTAAAGGCCCATTTCTTTTGTATGCTGAGCATGTCCTGCAAGCTGAACACCCTTCTCTTCCATTGACATATGAGAAGCACTTACTACTTGCAGGGCTGAGACCAAAATATCACTAATAGCCAATGTTTAATGTTAAGTTTATGGACCTTGGCACCACTTCATAATGCTATGTAAGTAAATTCTGAAGGCCAATCTAGTGGAAATGCAAGATTTGAGATCTGAACCCAAGCTTGCGCTCTTGTTCTTGAGCCAGCTGGGGCTAAGAGTACTGCAGAGACAGCAAATTCACCTGGCTTCCTGAAAATGCACAATGGAATTATTACCACAAGGAGGTTTTTTTTAAAATAAACTTTGTACTTGCAAAAGTTGCTAGTGATCAACTGCACTGTTACCTGTTTTATCCTCAGAACAAAGTACAGGCCATACAGCCGCAGAGCAAGCTGGCTCACTAATAAATGTCAAGATCAAGTGAAAATTATTTCAGTTATTCCTAATTGTATCTTGAATATTTTCATAGAACATTGCTTATTGTTTAGTTTAGTTGGATACTTGTGGCCAAATTCCAATTACTGTCTCCTTAGGTGCCCTGTAGTAAGTTGTTCCAATTCTGTTTTTTGATTTAGTTAGTGTTACTCTTAGAATCAAGTTTTCAGAGAGACTTGATGTTTATGAATCCAGAGTTTATTTTCTGTGAATATTCTTCAATATTTGTTAGCTTTGTAATCCTTTTCTTCGCCAGACTCAACTACTAGAATATTTACAGACAATAAACAAGCACAAATACTGTAAAAATAAATTAGTTTAAAAAACTAACATATAGTAAGGTAATCTTTCTGCAGTGTTTATCTAGTGCTACCCATATATATAGTATGCGTCAGCCTTTGGTGGGCATCAAGCTTTGGGTGATTGAAAGGTGAAATCCTCTTTATTAATAGTCTACAGATCCATCCAGTCTTACTGCTACAAACAATATGGCAGAATTAATTTATGGGACTGCCAGATCCTCATCAGGGTTTTAGATACTCCAAAAGGTAATTTGAGCAAATTCTTTTGTTTTTACAATCCTGTTAAATTATTTTTTAGGTTTTTTGTGTACAGCAAACTGATTCTTGGACAGAATCCAGTCCTTGAACCGATTTATCTAGAGGAGTTTGGGGTGGGGAGGTTCCACATTGCAACTGCAGTTCTAGACTTTTGCCTTCTCTGCTTTGAGATGCTTTGTATTAATACAGTACACAATAGCTTTTGACTTTAGACGTCTGAGGTTTTCAGACAGTCTATATTGTACTTGTCCTTAATTATTTGCAGGTACTGTAGTACACTATATTACACTTGTCCTTAACTATTTGCAGAATAAAGAGATTTGCATATTACCAAGTACTATGGTAGGACCAGTACAACTTTCCTCCTGTTATTCCTGTCAAGTTACCTCCTCCTCCAACTTGTTTGTATTATGTAACTTCCACAATCAGAGTTAAGACAACAGAAAATTAACTAGTGATGCAGGAAGACCCTACACTAGATGATCAAGTACCCATTTTAAAAATAAAGTATCTGCCTGCTAGGTAACTACTGTATTTTCATGGCTGCACTTATCAAAATTTCCTCCTGTTGTCTGAGAAGTAGAAGTGAGTACAACTGAACTATAACTGTTCTAGTCAGTGTTGTGATTGATTAGCCTTTCAGATATAAATACAATTTTGGTGTAGTAGTATAAGCATCTTAGTAGTCCATGTACCGTACCTTAGCACTTATCAATATCAATCCCCATTATAGTTAGTTTATTTTGCATATAAAGAACTTGGTTAGATTGTAAAACTGTAAGATATACAGTGTCACGCTAAGTGAGAGAGAAGCTGATCAGTGCAATATTTAAAGGCCAGGAGTCAGTAATGAATATAATGAGAAAGTCTCATAGCAATGTCAGTTTAGTTCAAACATCCACAAATTATATTTAATTGCCATTGCACATGATCTTGTAAACCTCATCTGAAAAAGTTACTTATTGAAAATTGGTACTTTAGGGTTTGGAGGTTGGGGGGTTTCTTGGTGGGGTCAGTCTCCTGATGTAAAAATTAACAACTGAAATAATCTGTCAATGTAATGTTAGCACCCTATACTATAATGTTGGAGCCCTGGATGCTCTGTTGACGTCAGTAAGATGCCCCACGCATCAGGAAAGTACAAGGATATTACATTGTAGTAAGGGATGGAATATTGTATGCACTACTACCGTTATCTCTAGTTGTTCAAGGGAGGTCACAGCATTGCATGTCAGGAAAGTAGGAGTCTGAACACAACTTAGGAGCCAGGAACTCCAGAATTTGACTGGGAATTCCCTTATGACTTTGCATAAATCAAGAGGGCTTCCTGTCTCAGTTTCTCCTCTGAAAATTAGAACAATCTGTATTTGCTTACTTTGCAGAGTTGTTCTGCAGATTAATTATCTAGTATTCATAATACACTTTAGTAAGGAAGTGTTAGTAAGTACTAATTATTGTGAGTTTTATAATACCTGGCTTTTCATCCATAACTCTCAAAAGAGTTTTATAAAGAAACAATATTGTTATTCCTACTTTATAGTTGAGACAAAAGGTGAACTTACTTGCTTGACATCACCCAGTAGACCATGGACAGGCAGGAAATAGAAGCCAAGCCACTTTGGTCCCAGTACAGTGTCTTGTTCACTATTTTTTTTAAGCCCACTGGACACCAAAACACTTTATATAAGCCACTGGAATACCAGGGACTAGATTTTCAAAATGCTACTTGCCATTTTCCCACTGGCAAAACAGTGGGAATAGCTTCCCAGGATCTGTCTGAGTTACTCCAGGGTTTCATCCAAATCTACAGGGGCTAGAGTGGTGCAGGCACTAAGCTGCGTGGTTGACAGCTCAGAGGTCTCAAGTTTGAGGTCACAGCAGAAGGGCTCACAGCGCAGCTCTATCAGATTCCAATGAATCTGCAAATTTTGCTAAATGCCTTGTGACAAAGACACAAAAATGAAAAGATCCAAATCTATCAACTTTCATTTCTGAGCTAAATTTCAGCACTGAACAAAACAAAAAAATGTTCTGGAATTTCCTTTGAGACTCTCAGTCTTTGCTATTTTTTCATAAAAGTATGTAGATCATAACAAATTGTGAAGGGAAATATTGGTGGTAGAAAGAAAACTGATAAGAGAGAACCTATTCACATATAAAATTATCACACATCAGTATTTCTGATTCCAAAAGAAGCGAAGTGAGAAGCAAAACGCTGTGTTCCACTGATATATCTTCAGGAATTTCAAGCACCACGTAGCTGCTACATAGACTATATTATTTTTAAAAAAACAAAATAACTGCATCATGTTGGAATAAGGCCAGCCTTCCATACTTCTTGAAGCATACCTGGCAAATCTGCCTGAAAAGTAATATAATCCAAACACACTTGCTTTGGAATGCTATACTGAAATGAGATATGGGTTTATCGATAATATTTTTCAAACAATTAATTGGGCACTTTCTTCATTTATACATAAATGTATTTTTCTGTCAAAATATGTTCTCTCCTGTAGGAAGAGCTGCAAGGTGGGATGTGCTGCAAATGTTTGCCCATCACAATAATGCTAGGGCCCCACCTTACTGTTGGTGAAACTGGATGGTGGAGTTTTGGGCTGCTTGTCTGAATTAAAAGTGTTCACAAGTGTTTGGCCCTGTAATAAAAGAGATACTTTTGCTTTTGTGGAGCTAACATACCACATGATCAAGACGTTAAACCACAGACATGGATTTCATGTTACTTTACCCTTCATGTAATTCCTTTAATTTAGAAGCTTAGTGGTGTGGTTCTTGACGGTTGCACATGCCAGTGAGAATTGAGTCCTGTACCCCACAACCTTCCAAGGTCGAGTGTTGAACAAGAGAACAGTCGCCTGGAGGTATAAGATGCGATTTTGAATTTCTTCTGGCTGAAAATGGCATTGTATCCAGATCCTCTGAGTCCTGAGAGAATGCTCTAACCACTGGGTTATTACATAAAAGGTGATAGTGACAATGGCCTGTTTTTAAATTGAAAGAGGAGATTGTGAGGGACTCAATCCTGTTAGTATGTGTTACTATTGCTTCAAGCACACCCACTGAATGGGGTGTAAACTCACTGATGTTCTAGTTCCCAATCAGCTCTGGTGGAAAACTTTGCTTTCTTTGTGGACTTACATGGTGCTCAGGCCTTCTGTAGCACCTCTACAAAGGTGCTACCCATATCAAAAAAGTGGATGCCCAATATTGGATTATAAAAGTGAAAAGGGAGATGAAAAACAACAGTGCAAATGGATACCATCATCCTGGATAGAAAGGAAATACACAGAGAGGCAATGTTTTCTTCACTTAAACATGAAATTACAAGCCAGACAGACTCAAGGAAGCTTCCAAGTGGAAAACTGCAGGAGTAAACTGTAGTCTGCATGTGTACAATGGAGTGGCTCAACAATTCCAGGATTTGCTGAGGGAGGATCTTGCAGAGCTGCCTGCAGT
The DNA here is from genome assembly GCF_001723895.1 of Crocodylus porosus. Taxonomy (NCBI): domain Eukaryota; kingdom Metazoa; phylum Chordata; order Crocodylia; family Crocodylidae; genus Crocodylus; species Crocodylus porosus. The sequence continues at coordinate 7,316,259 of NW_017728910.1, read as the reverse complement.
TAGCAAACTGTTGGTTGAGGTAGCAGGTAAATGATATGAGCTGCATATAGACAAATTTCAAGAGAGTTCTGATAAGGGACATTATCTTCCTTTGGATGCCTACCTCTTTCCATAAAGAGGATAGATTAATTGCTGAAGGGATGGGAGACACTTGCAAGTATTTCCATTGGTCTTGTGGGAAGTTAAAAATAACAAGATCTGCTTGATCATCTGACATTTTGCCATCTTCTTTCCTAGTATGGCTGCTTCCATCCCAGACATGAAGGATGGGGGAAGTACTGAAAGTAACAGAAAAAAGCAAAGGTCCCTTGAAAGGATAAATAGAAGATACTTCAGCAAACCAGAGTGACAGCAAAGTGGGCCATAATATGGCTACTGAGAGGTAAGAGGATCAAACCTTATGGAGTATAACATAAATACAATGTATTTTAACTAAAAGCTTGGGTTTGCCAGAAATCACGATAATAGGCTCTATCAAATGCTCAGAGTCTCGTCATAAACTTGTTATAATCAATACAACAGACTCTTCATAACCTCCAAAACTAGACTACAGTTAATTACTGGCTTGATGGGAAAGCAAGCATACTATGACAAGTTAAGCAATAACTTTAAATCCTAGTTTAAACGTATGACATTAAAATCTTTGTAAACTATGTCGTGTAGATGAAATGGGGACCATAAATTGAAGCGATAGATTGTAAAACACACCATTTCAACTTAGGGCCAATTAAACCTCCGTCTCATGAGCACACTCCGCTGACTTACCTCCCTCTCTGGTGGGGAGGGGAGGGTGAGCTGCCAGCGGGCGTAGCGGTCCCTGTGCTGCTGAGGGGTGGGGAGGGAGCTGCTGGTGCTTCCCTCTGTGGCAGTGGCGGCCCCACGCAGGCAGCACCTGCCCACAAGCACCCAGCTCGCGCGATCCCAGTGGGCACTGCAGCTGTGGAGCGAAGCACCGGGCTGCTGCGCAGCTCAGGCAGGCTTGGTGGGCAGAGATCAGGTTCACCGCTTTTCTTTGGCAGAACCTGCTTTCCCAGGATACTGCCAGGCTGCCTGCCAGAGCCACAGAGCTGCATGGAGCCCGATGCTTCACTTCACCACTGTTGTGGCAGCAAACTAAAACTCCTCAAGGGAGTTTTAATTTCCTGCACCCCAAGTCATTTAAGGCGCGTTATGCTGTTGAATTTCCTACAGTGGCTGGAATTATTGTGCAATAGGCCGCCAAGGTGTGCAAACACCGACACCATTAAAGTAGTGCAAAAGCATTTAGCCCACTTTAAAGTGTCATGGACACATGCCCGTTTCATCTACACACGGCCTTATGCCTTAACTAAACACTTGTAACCTGCCGTTGTGGTTCAGTGGTAGAATCCCTGTCTGCCCTGTGGGAGACCTAGGTTCAATTCCTGAACTACAGCCATCAAGGCACTGAATGTCTGGACTCAGTCTGACCTTTGGATACTGTCTCAATGGTTTAAAGTGGGAATGGAAGTTCTGGGCAGCCTTCACACCTCCATACTCTTGTCTAGGTGTACACGTCAAAGGTCCAGGTGACCTCTCACACATACACCATGATCCAGAAGGAACAACAGTTGCCTACTATTTCTAGATATTCCTATGTTATTTCTGACTATATCTAACAAGAGAAGTTTAGCATGGTATTAATTGCTAATACTAGAAATTATTGTAATCTCAAAGGGTCAGATTCTGATGCATCATATTCAGCATGAATAGTCCCATTGAAGCCAATGCTACTAAGCTGGAGTTGAGTTCAGAATTTCTCTGAGAAAGAGATAAACATCTATATATGGGCGTGCAAGTATATCTTATGCTACTGATTCATACTTTACTTTGTTGCATGATCTCATCCCTATTTTTACTTTTCTAAAGGCTTATCTAATGCTTGTGCATTATGGAAAGATAATTTAATATTTACTTTAACTTTGTAAAAAACTGTAAAAGATTTGTGATCTTTCACACAACAAAATTATCTGTTTGTAAATGCTATTTGCCTGTCATAATTAATATTAAATAGGAACTGAAATGCATAGTAGGTGAGTATTTTGTGTGTGTGCAGGGAGAACGAGAGAGGGCCAAATAGGAGTAATGCACATGCCAAAAATAGTAATAGATCTTTACGTCACCAATTAAAGTAGATGTGATATTGTAAAAGAGGCCTGAACATTTTTAACACATAGTTTCCAGAGGTCATTGCAGAGAGAGCTGCAAATAAAGGAACTATACCACTGAGTTACCTTCTTTCATGGAGCACTGTAAGCCAACACTTTCTAAGAAGATCTTAATAATGTTAGCATTTCAGTGAAAAATATCTGGCAAGGAGGACGTAACAAACAATATCTAGCTGTTTACAATATTGAATTCCCAGGATATGGAAAAAATTCTTGAGACAGCTGAAGGATGAACTTGCAGATGAGAACCAAACCATTTTCTTAAGTTGCAATTCATAGATGGAATAACAGTGACTAATTTGCACTTACAGAAGTTTTTTCACCTGAGGGTCTCAAAACTCATTGCAGACTTTAGTTAATAACTTTCACAGATTTGCCTTTCTTAGATAGGCAGCGTTACAGCTATTTTTTAGATTGGCAGATTGAGACCCAAAGAAGTTTAAAGGCTAAGTGTTCTATTCCACCCTTTATGCCTAAGGGGCACATCTAGATGAGCACACACATGTGGTTTGTGGTGCTACCCAGCAAACTGCATGTGCCCCACATGCAGGTGTTTGCCATGCTGCTAATTTGCAGCGCGGTGGGGTTTTTTGACACCAGGAAGTCCTCCTCACTGCTTTGTTGCAACTTCATCTCAAGGATCAAATGATGGGAAGTTACGCAAGAAGATGCATTAATGGATTTTCACGGACTTGAATTAGGGTGGAATAGAATTGCATTTACGTGCCTAAGTCCATTTAGACTCCAATAGAGTCTGGCCCTAAGTGTCCAGATTCACAGTAGTAGGACTGATGGCAGGAATATGGACTTTATAAATGTTCTGGGGTGCAGGTGAAGTGGGTTTTATTCACACTTTTCTAGTACAAAATAAAGAAAGAGTGCCTGTGTTTCAGCCACAATGATCTGTCTGCAGCATATGGTATAATACAGATGGATTTATTATACTTTATGTATCTGAAAATGTAAGTAACTTGTACTCTACCACCTTTATAGTTTGTCAGCTACTATTGAAACAAGTGGTTATTTGTTAGTGAATACTACCTTAGGGAAAACTAAAATATACAGATTTTGCTTTATGTCATTATTAGTAACAGGGATAATACTTGTGCTCATATAGCTTATTTCAACTTTGAATCCCTGCTAACATGTCTACTTGTCTAACAGTCTGTCCTTAGACTATGAATATAGTAACTGTTCCTCTTGAACATTTAGAAAATGCCCAGCTCATTATGGATGCTACCATAAATAAAATATCAAGGTATTTTACAAAAACATGAATTATGCCTACTTGGATCTTAATCGGTTTAATGAATTATATGGTGTGATTGCCTGCAGTGGCCAAGCTGGCATTAATGACTAGGCCTGTCCAAAGATTTGGTAGCTATTCAATGCAGAAGACATTCGGCCCAATTCGGGGACCAAATCTCTGAATCCCAATTGGGAGACTAATTAAAAGTTCTGAATTGATTTGAAGCATCTGAATTGATTCAGAAAAGCTTTGGAAAAGATTCAGCTGCTTTGGAGATTTGGCCATAAACTAAACAGGCAGCTGACAAGTCTGTTGGGGTTGGGGTGAGGGGAAGGAAAGGACATGGGGGAGGGAGGGATTGGGATGGGGGCTGGGACAAGCTGCCCAGTTGGGGCAGCAGGGTGTGTTACATGGGGGCAGGGGGGCACAGGATGCAGGCATGGTAGCGCTGGGAGTGGGGGCTCTGCCCTGCTGCCACTTGCCCAGCTGGGGCCGGGGGGTGGGATGCAGGTTTTTTGTTTTAAATAAAGCTCTGCACTCACCAGCTGCAGCAGCAGAAATTGGGGCTTCTGGGTCCTCGTGGCAGAGCCCCCCCCACCCAGTGCAGTGCAGTGGGATGCAGCAGGGATCACCCCCTCCGTTTTGGCACCTGTGTGGCAGCTGCTCCATGGTGCAGGTGCAGCATGACTTGGCAAGACACCGCATGCTGTCTGGGAGCTAGGCCAGCTCCAGCAGTCAGCCAGAGCCCAGCAGTGCTCAGCCACAGCAGCCCCAGCTCCTAGGCAGCATATGGCACCCTGCCAAGCTGTGCTGCACCCGTGTCATGGGGCAGCTGCCACACAGGGCAATCCCCACTGACCCCCACTGCATGGGGAGGCTCTGCCAGAAGCCCTCAGAGGCCCCAGTGGCTGTTGCCAGAGCCAGTGAGTGCAGGCCTTTTTTTTTTTTTAAAGGGCTGGGAAGCTGAGCCAGGTGGGGGGCTGGGGCTGGGCAGGGCAGCCATAGGGGCTCCCCCGCTGGGGAAGAGGCAGCCACAGAAGAAGTTTTTAAAGAAGTATGCACTAAGGGTCAGAACTAATTAAACAATTCTGAGGTAACTTGGTGGGTCAGTCATACAACCCAGAGCAGAATGCAGGCCTTTGTGTTACCATATGTTCTTATCAAGGAAAATTAACATACTAAGCTTAATGTCTAAACAGAGACACAGCTAAAGAAACCCAGAGGATGGTCATAACTTTTTTCCCCCCCTTTTTTGTTTTGAATAAACTGGTTCTTGGAGATGGTGCTGCATTCATGGGGATAATGTTTCTTGCCCCATATCTCACACTTTTAATCTTTAATTACTAGAGAACATAAAAAGGCGCACCAAGTTCTTAGAGTGATTGTCCATATGTCATTCGACACCTCTGTGTATGCACCCCAAATGCTGCAGACAGGAATGTCAAGTTCAGCACTATGTATAGGTAACTGTGGTGCAGGTTGGGGCCCCCTCGCTCATCCATAAAAAAGTGTAGAAGAACAGGGTGGTACTAACCACCACTCTTTCTTCTAATCTCAACCTTGGCTGAGACAAGAATGATTAGCAGTGTCCTTTCTTAAAATTAGCTGTACGTTTTGATATATGTCTAAATTATGGGGTTTTTCTCTTGCATATAGCTATCAGTAGTGTAGCTTTTTGTATAGAGTAGATAGAGTAGTTTTTAACTTGAGTTTCTTGAATTATTACCCAGCATTGAGTTTTCCATTTTCATAGCTGAACAGAAATCATGCAGTTTCAAATGCTGTCCTTTTGTCAAACAGTCATTCCTCTGAATGATGATCACATACAATGTTTATTTTGTTTAGGCAAAGGACATATTTTGTGTAAATTTTTAATATGAGGGTCATTCTCACAGTGAGCGTAAAGGTCTAAAGCAGTGTTTCTCAACCTTTTTAGGCTCAAGGCACCCTGTATTTGACTTACGGCACCTCACCATAATTTTTGTGAATTGAATGGCTCCCCATTTAAAAAACTGATTTATTACAGTGCTTACCTCCTTGCAGTGAGCCTGGGCTGTGGGGTGAGGCACTATGCAGGCCAAGGACAGACCTAAGTTTGCACTTAACACCCTCCTTTCCCACTTAATTATCTCTTCACTTCTCTCCTCACGCCTTGCAAAATCTTTCAAAAGATCTCATGACACCCAAGGTGTTGAGAATAACTGAGACAACTGCAGTTTCAGTGCCCCAAAAGTCAGTCCCTCCTGACCCCTCAGTAGACTTTGTCAAAATTGTGATGTCAGGGTAGGACATATCACTTCAGGAAACAAAATTAGTGATGACAGCCTCAGTGGGCACATCTACACAAGATGCTTAATGCGCAGTAGCCTAATAACACTGCAGTAGCGTGCCAGGCAAAAAATGTGCTAATATGCTACTGCACAGTAGTATTTAGGCTACTGCACAGTAAGCATCACAAAAAAACCCATGTGCTGGCACTACTGCACAGCAACTGTAGTTATTGTGCATTTCATTAGTACTTCATTAAGCAAGTGCTAAACTAAATGCACAGTAACTACTGTGCAATAATGAACATGTAAAAGCACCCAGTGATTCTTGAAAGAGAAAGGGATGCATTAAATCCTGCCAGAGACTGGATGTAAAGGGTAATTCAAAGCCTATCACCTGTGCTGAGTTCATAGCATCACCACTGAAAATATCAGTATTCTCACCAGTGCAATCAGTCTTAGCCAGTGGTCACCAACTCAGGGATCCTGATCGACAGGTAGATCCCAGAGCCTCTTTGAGTCGATCCTGGGCTGAGGGGACAGCTAAGTGCATGTGCACACCCGCCCACCCCCCACCGCCAGCTCCAGTACGTAAATCTGTAGGGAAGGGAAGGGAAGGGAAGGGAAGGGGTTCAGATTGAGGCCCACGTGGTGAGCAACTGTCTCTGTGGCCCAGGTCCAGCCCAGCTGGACAGTGGGAGGATTGGAGCCCAGGGGACTCCTCCAAGGGCGCAGGGTGGCTCCCTCTCCATCTTTGTGGGGGCAGAGGCAGCAGAGGCAGCTGCTAGGGGTGTGCGAAACAATCCATAGTCAATTCAGATTCGGCCAAATTGGGGCAGTGATTCGATTTGTTGATTCATATTACTGCCTCTGATTCGATTCAGCCAAATCCGAATCTGAAGATTCGATGCTGATTTGGAGAATCAGCGATTTGGCCATAGACACAGCTTTAAATGTTTTTTCTACATACCTCAAGGTACAAGGCATGGTTTATGAATGCTTCAGTGCTGGGGTGGATGCAGCGCTCCACAGGAGTGCGGGGAGACTCCCCGCTTGCTCAGCAGTGAACCCAGAAGTGAACCGGCACTTCTGGGTCTGCCGGGGAGCACACAGAAGGGGGGCCTGCAGCCCCCTGGCTCAGCAGTTGGCCACAGGGGGACCCCAGGTGCCCCCCCAGACTCAGGAGGCACTAGTTGCTGAGCCGAAATGCTTCTGGTCTACTTCCGGGTCTACTGCTGAGCATGCTGGAGACCCCTCTTGTGCTCCTGTGGGACACTCCATCCACCCCAGCATCGAAGTGTTAACGAGCCATTCGGTACCTTGAGGTATGCAGAAAAAACATTTAAAGCTGGGCCTATATCTGAATCTCAAGGGCCCATTCCTTCCCCCCCAACTGTGCTCTGGGCACTGCGGGCAACCTGCAGCAGCAGCAGCCTCCTCCCAGAGTACAGGTGGGAGGGGACATGGGCCCCTGGGGCCTCCAAAGCACAGGTAGGAGGGGGTATGGGCCCCTAGGGTCTCCAGATTACAGGTGGGAGGGCACCTTCAGAAGCTAATAGGATATTCCATCTCAATTTTTGGTCCATTTTTTCAAAGGCCCTTATATTAGAACCCAGACTTAGTACACGACGCATATGGAAGATTAAAGCATGGTATCTTATTGCTAGGCCTGATACCCAATTTGCAAATGGCCTGTACTCCTAGCCAATTTTCTGGGGTCCTCAATATTACAAAAGGCCATTATCAGCTACACAATCCAGAGGAAGGTCCCTTTCACCAGTTGAGCCTACCAGGTGTTCGTGTGTAAACTCACAGTGTGCTTTCATGAAAATTGATGCCTTTATGATCAATATGCAAAAATCAAGTATTCAAATAACATGGTAAATAAGTAACTCAGGATATCCCTACTATTACCACTTTTTCCATACTTAAGTGATCCCTCTCCTGAGATGATGCTACATCAGGAAGTTTAATACATGTTGTTCCTGGAAACAGGAGGTTCCTCCTCTAATATACGAGAAAGGGTTTCATAGTAATTTGTTTCTTATTCTAAAAAGGAAGTAAGGCTCGAAAGGTTCAGGAACCTAGTGGAGAAGCCCCCCAGGAGAGACCCGCCACAGCGATATGGCAGATGATCACCTCCAGAGCCAGAGCTACTCATGCTACCACAGTGTCAGCTCCCCAGGTACAGCTGGGAAACAGGTATGAGGCCCTGGCAGCTGTGGAGGAGGAGGTAGGAGAGGATGCCTCCAGAAGAGCTGATGCTACTCCATGCACGGCACAGACTGAGCAATGCCAGAACACCAAGAGGAAGAGATGCCGGGTCCTCATCATTGGCAATTACATTCTGAGAGGAACAGAGGGGCCTGTCTGTCACTCTGATCCCATCGTTGATTGCCTGCCTGGAGCTCGGATCCGGGACATCACGGAGATGATCCCAGACTTCATCCAACCCTCTGATCAATACCCCATGGTCCTCATTCACATGGGAATGAATGATGCAGCCAGGAGCAGCCCAGACCGTGTCATGAGAGACTACAAGGATCTGGGGGCCAAGCTCAAGGAGACAGGGGCACAGGTGGTTTTCTCTTCTATTCTTCCAGTGAACAGATGCAGGCAGCGCCACAAGGCATGTGTTGGTGAGGTCAACTGGCGGCTTCAGAGCTGGTGTTACTGGGCAGGCCTTGGGTTCTTGGACCATGTTCCACATTTCTGCACAGAGGACACAGAGGTGGGATGGGCTTCATCTCTCCCCAAAAGGTAAGTGTGTTTTTTCTTCCAGGCTGGCTGATCTTGTACCGTAAGCTTTAAACTAGGTTTGCCACGGGGTGGGAATGCAGAGGAGCATGAGGACACTTCACCGTCAAGCCAGGTGACACGCACAGGTAGTACCCAGGTAAGTGACAGGAGCTAGGGCAGGCTTAGGGACAAGGGGGTGGCACATGCACCCACAGGAGGCCTCAAATGCCTTTACACAAATGTTCAAAGCAGGAATAAGCAGGAGGAACTCGCCCTCCTACTAGATAGCAAAAACCCAGACCTAGAGGGGCTCATGATGACTGTTAGGATTCTACCCACAAGTGGGCACTGGACATCGAGGGCTACAAGCTGTACAGGCACACAGAGCAGGGAAAAAAGTGGGGGGGTGGGGGGCTGTAGCACTCTACATCAAAGAGCAATACATATCCTTGATGATCAGGATGGGGTCAGAGTAAACAAGGGGCTATCACCAAGGAGGATTAAACCTCTGTTACTTGTGACTGCAGGGAGGCTGGTAGGAAGGCCAAGGCAGAGATGGAGCTAAGGCGAGCGACCAGAATTAGGGATAACAAAAAGTCCTTTTTCAAATACATAGGGAGTAAGAAGAATGCACTGGGTAATGTGGGGTCCCTAGAGGATAGGCTTGACAATCTGGTGATTGCAGCAAATGAAAAAGCTGACCTCTCTAATGAATTCTTTGCCTCCATATTTCTGAACAGGGACCTGGACATTTCCCCCATAAGGATTACAGACAGACCCACGGGAGGCACCACCATACCTAAGGTCAGGGATGCCTAGTTGGGGAACTTTTGGAGGGGCTGGACGTGTTTAAATCAGCAGGTCCAGAAGCTCTTCACCTGAGGGTAGGGGTCATAGCGGGGCATAGCTTTATGAGTGCTTGTGGGGCACTGGCCAGGTACCAGAGGATTGAAAAAGGGCCAGTGTGGTCCCCATTTACAAGAAGGGGAGAAAGGAGGACCCGGGTAACTATAGGCCAATTAGTCTCACCTCAGTCCTTGGGAAGACCTTTGAGAAAATTATCAAGGAACACATCTGCAAGGGCCCAGCAGGGGGAGGTAATGCTCAGAGGCAACCAAGATGGGTTCATTGCTGGCAGATCCTGCCTGACTAAACTGGTTTTCTTTTATGATCAGGTCACAAAGTCCCTGAACGAGGGTATCATGGTGGATGTTGTCTTGCTGGACTTTAAGAAGGCCTTTGACACTGTTTCTCACCCCGTTCTCATAAAAAAAAAATTAGTCAAATGTGGCATTGGTGGCAAATTGGCTAGATGGTCACACTCAGAGAGTGGTGGTGGATGGGTCATTTTCGACCTGGAGGGATGTGGGCAGTGGAGTCCCCCCGGGCTCGATCCTGGGGCCTGTACTGTTCAACATCTTTATCAGTGATCTGGATGTGGGTGTGATGTTCGCTGATGATACCAAGATGTGGGGCAAGGTGGGCATGCTGGAGGGGAGGAACAGAATCCAGCTAGATCTCAGCAGGTTACAGGCGTGTGAGGATAAGAACAGGATGGAATTCAACACAAACAAGTGCAAGGTGTTTGTGCTGGAGAGCACCCTTCTTATCAACACAGTGACTGAAAGGGATCTTGGAGTTATTGTTGACTCCAGAATGAACACGAGCTGCCAATGCGAGGAAGTGGTCAGTAAGGCTAACCGCATCTCGTCATGCATCTACAGATGCATCACAAGCAGGTCCAGGGAGGTGATCCTTTCCCTCTGCGGCGCTGGTCAGGCCACAGTTGGAGAACTGTGTCCAGTTCCGGGCACTGCACTTCAAGAAGGATGTGGCTAGCATCGAGAGGGTCCAGAGGAGAGCCACTGGTCAAGGGGCAGTGGGTCAGGCCCTACGAAGAGAGGCTAAAGGGTCTGAATCTTTTCAGCCTCCACAAGAGAAGTCTGAGAGGGGACCTGGTGGCCGTTTACAAACTCACCAGAGGGGACCAGCAGAAATTGGATGAGGCTCTGTTCCCCTGGGCACCACGGGGGGTTACTAAGAATAATGGCCACAAATTGTTAGACAGAAGGTTCAGGCTGGACATCAGGAGATATTACTTCACAGTTAGGGCTGCCAGGCTCTGGCATGGACTCCCAAGGGAGGTGGTGCTCTCTCCTTTGGGTGTCTTCAAGAGGAGGCTGGATAGATATTTGATTGGGGTGTTATGACTCCAGCACTCGTTCCTGCCTGGGGCAGGGGGTTGGACCTGATGACCTGTTTAGGTTCCTTCTGACCCTAAGCACTATGACACTATCATCTACTTGTAATGCCCCCTCTGCTGCCTATACTAGACAGATGGGGAGATCCCTATGTGTAAGAATGAATGAAAACTGATTTGATATCAGCTCTAGAAAGACACAAAAATCAGTGGCAGACACTTTAACCCCCTGGGACATTCCATTGCTGTTCTTAGGCAGCACAACTTCAAAAACCAGCTTGAATGGGATATTGAAGAACAAGAAATCCTTCACAGACTAGATTGTGTTCTGTATGTTTTAAACAGGTATTACAGATTCTTATCCTATTATCTGGATTAGCTTTTGTGACCCCTTTTGTTTCTATGAGTTTATTACTTGTTTTCCTCTCCCAAGACTGACCCCCTTCCATCTCTCCCTCCCTCCCTTTCTGCCTTTTGTATTCAAATCACCCTCTCCATTTTATACACCGCCCTGTGCATGTCATTTCACAACATTTGATGAGCTGAGCTTGGACTCACAAAAGCTTATATTATATATCTGATTTAGTTAGTCTATAAAGTACAAATCTACTCTGCTTTTTTATAGTTTCATCATTCCTCTACTGAATTTCATCTTTGCTATTTATAGGATTGGATAAAGTTAGTTTATACCGTAGTAAAACATCAGATACATATGAAAATGAAGACTCCACTGCATATGCTGTCACATCTCTGCTCAAAGTTAAGTGTTTCCAGCCAAGCTCTGTGGACTAAGAAAGAAACTCATCTACATGCAATAAAAATCATGCAGCTCGGAGCAATATACTTGTATGTGTGGCCTTCTTTCATCTAATACAAGAAAAAAACAATAAAAGTGATAGTAAACAACATCAGCAGAAAGATTTTTATATAAATGCAAAGCAATCTATGGTAGGAATAATACATGAGTCTTCAAACTATTTTCAGAGAGGTTCTTCCACGATTGATGAATACTCTAGCACAATGGCAATGCCTCAGCACTGTGGGCTGCCATGAGACCCTTTTTATGGGTGCTGGGGGTAAAATATTAGCACTGTTAGGTGTGCAAGCAGCTTCACTGTTGCAGAGCACTCAGGTGCGCTGCGCCTGAGAACAGAGGAACAGCTCGGGAGAGGCCCTAGTGGCAAGAAGGGGGAGGCTCAGCTGCCAGTCACCAGGGCAGCCAAAGTCACAGGTGCTGGTTGCTAG
>NW_017728910.1:7287491-7303957 GCF_001723895.1 Crocodylus porosus | reverse complement strand
CGGAGGAACAGGTGAGGCTATTAGGGGTTGGAGGAGGCCTCATAGGAGCTCCACAGTAGCATGGGGACCCTGATGCCAGAGAAGGCACAGCGTTTGGGGTGCATTGACCCCAGCTCCAGAGCAAGGGGGGCAGTGAGGAGCTCCAGAGCAAGGGGGGCAGTGAGGAGCCCCAGAGCAAAGGGGGTGGCAGCAAGAAGCCCCCAAGGAGATAAAGGGAGGGCCAAGCCACAACAGGGTCCAGGTCAAAAACTACATCAGTGCCATCTGTGAGGCTTGGGCTGCAGTGTAGGGGTGGAAAAGGAGCCACAGATAGCGCCACCTGGTACCGGGATGCATAAAGTGGGCAGCCTCCTGCTAATTACATCAGTCAATTAATCAATTAAGATCAAGGTGTGGCAGGTGAGTAAGCAGGCAGTTAGCCCATAAAAGGAGGGCGGAGCCACCAATAGAAAGGCTCCAGTAGAGATACTCCTGTCACAATGGTGCATTGGCCGAGAAGACTTTATATGGCAGCATGCATCATAAGACGCTGGTTCGCCCATGTAAAGAAGAGAGCCCTTGGGCCCATCGGAGGAAGGAACAAGCATTGGATCAATTACATTGAACAGTGCAAGGCCTACTGGATTAAGCCAAAAGGCAACAGACCCTGTTATCCGCCGTGATTGAAAGCACCTGACCCCCGCCGATGATGCAGGTAGGACTGTGTGGCTATGGAGCCCGAGTCGATCCCAAGGCAGGAGATGAGCCCCCGCACTGTTGACAGAAGTAGTAGTAGAGGGGGAAAGAGTCATAGCTATACTGGACTTGGGCTCACAGCAGACGGTGGTCAGGAGCGATGTACTACCAACAAGAGAGAGGGAAAGAGGGAACCACGTGAGGACGCAGTGCTGGTGCAGGGATGCCCTCGTTTTTGACAGGGTGAGGGTCACTCTATGAATAGGCAACAAGACCTGCTGGATGCTAGTGGGGGTCTCAGAACATTTACCCTACTCAGTAGTACTGGACTGCGACTGGCTCGAGTTGCTAGAAGAGATAGTTAGTGTGAGGCGCAAGGAGACCACGGAGGGTTTCACGGGTGAAACTGAACAGAGGAAGCTGAACAAAGGGTGGATGTTGCCCATTTGTGGGAAGACGAGCATTTTCAGCTAGAACAGAATCAAGAGATGGATTTCCTGTTGGCACTACAGGAACACCTCGCTTGAAGAAACAACAAGGTATTGGGATTGGAACTGATGAGGGCAACCCCAAGGTTCAAGGTAAGAAATGGCCTCCTATACCGGATTGAGCAAGGGAAACCAGAAGGAGGGGAGGTCGCTCAGCTGTTGGTCCTGCGGCGATACCAACGGGCCTTATTGAAAGTGGCTCATGAGCTCTCCATGGGTGGGCATTTGGGCCAGGACAAAACAGAGGCACGCATCTGGGCAAGGTTTTTTGGCCAGGACTGGTGCGGGAAGTCACACGATATTGTGCTTCATGTCCCGTCTGCCAGAAAGTGAACCCAAGGCTGCCCCCAAAGGCTCCTTTTATTCCAATGCCTCTGGTAAAGGTCCCCTTTGAGAGCGTAGCGGTGGACATCATGGGGCCACTTCCCTGCAGTAGCACGGGGAACCAATATATACTAGTGCTATTAGACTATGTGACTAGGTACCCGGAAGCAGTACTGATGTGGACAGTGTCTGCACCGAATGTGGTGAATGAGCTGTTAAAGACATTCTCCCAAGTAGGACTTCCTAAGGAAATACTGACTGATCAAGGAACGAACTTTACATCTTGTGTGTTTGAAGCAGTGAGTAAAACCTTGGGGATCAAACATCTGAAGACAGCCGTATATCATCCCCAAATGGATGGGCTTGTGAAACGTTTTAATCAGACACTGAACTAAATGTTGAAAAAGTTCATGGTTGAGAGCCCGCAGAATTGGGAGAAAATGATACCACCTTTGTTTGCAGTAAGAGAAGCACCCCAGGCCTCGACTGGGTTCTCACCGTTTGAGTTGTTGTATGGCCGGCAACCAAGAGGAATTCTGGACCTAATTAAGGAGGGTTGGGAGGAACAGCAGAATAGAGACCAGAACGTCCTTCAATACATGATCCAACTGCGGAAACACCTTGAAGCGGCCCGGAACATGCTCGTGGGAAATCTTCGAGAAGCCCAGCAATGACAAGCGCAGCATTACAACTGAGGCGCCCAGGAAAGGAGATTCCATGTGGGGGACAGCGTGTTGGTTTTGCTGCCAGACAGCGAGAGCAAGTTACTTGCTCGGTGGCAGAGGCCCTACGAGGTCATATGCTAAATGCGGCCCGTGGATTATGAAGTGTACCAGACCGATAAGAAGAAAAAGAGGCAAGTAGACCATGTCAATATGTTGAAGAGGTGGGAAGACTGGGACTGTATGTATTTAGCCCCTCATCCTGAAGAGTTGGAATTGGGACCTACGTTAACAGAGAAAGTTGGCTGGGGGACGTAGAACTGGCCGGGCGACTGTCGGAAGTCCAGAGAAGACAGGCTGCCAAGTTGGTCAAGGAGTATGAAGACGTGTTCCAGGGAACCCCTGGAGAAGCCCGGGGCGTGGTGCACCAGATAAAAACTCTTCCGGGCCTGGTAGTACGTGAGAATTGGGAGACGGATCCCCCAGTGACTCCAAGACCTGATAAGAGCAGAGATTATAACGATGCTGGAGAAGGGTATTATCTGCAAATCTCACAGCGACTGGCAGAGCCCCATCATTTTGCCTGATGGAAAAATCCGCCTCTCTGTTGACTACTGGAAGGTAAATGTAGTGGCTAAGTTTGACGCCTATCCGATGCCACGAGTAGATGAACTGGTGGAGAGCATCGGGCAAACTAACTACATCTCCACATTAGACTTGACCAAAGGCTACTGGCAGGTCCCAGTGGCCCACAAAGATCAGGAAAAAACAGCGTTCACCACTCCGTGGGGTCTTTTTCAATTTCGACAAATGTCATTTGGATTGCACAGAGCTGTGGGCACATTCCAGCGATTAATGGACAGAGTTTTGGCTCCCCATGGGGGTTACGCCATGGCATACATTGATGACATCGTGATATACACAGAGGGCTGGGCTGAGCAGCTCACCGCACTGAGGGCAGTACTGTGAGATTTAAGAAGGGCTGGGCTAACAGCCAACCCAAAGAAATGTATGGTAGGGAAAAAGGAAATGCAATACCTGGGGTTCCTAGTAGGAAGCGGGAAAGTGAGACCTTTGTTGAGCAAAGTGGAGGAGTGCAGAAATATCAAGCACCCCGTACTAAAAAGAAAAGGAGGGCTTTCCTGGGACTGGCCGGTTATTACAGAAAGTTTATATTCCGCTTTGTGGATGTAGTGGTACATTACATTGACAAACATGATAAAAGCGGGGCTCTAACCAAAGTGAAATGGACATCAGAAGTGGAAGAGGCATTCCGAGCTGTGAAGGACGTGCTGTGCCTACAACCGCTCTTGTATACTCCGGATTTCAGTAAACCTTTCCTGGTGCAGACCGATGTGTCAGATGTGGCTATCGGAGCTGTGTTGGTACAGAAAGAAAGAGAAGAAGAACACCCTATAGCGTACATAAGTAGAAAATTACACCCCCCAGAACAAAGTTATGCCACAGTGGAGAAAGAGTGTCTGGTGATAAAGTGGGATATTGAGACACTGCGATATTATTTGTTAGGGCGGCGGTTCACCTTGGTTACCGACCACGCGCCCCTGCACTGGCTGCAGAGCATAAAGAAGTATAATATAAGGCTGATGAGATGGGCCCTTAGTCTGCAGCAGTATTGTTTTGAGGTAAAACACCACCCTGGAACCAAAAACGGAAATGCTGACTTCCTCTCGAGACAATATGAGGAAGAAGTGGGGCCAAGTAGAACAGGAGAATACCGGATAAGGAAGAAAAACAGAGGGGTGACAGGAAGGCAGACCCCCAACAACTGCAGTGATGTACCAGCCGCCCCCGTCAGAGAGGTATGCCATGGCCAGAACCTGGGAAAGAGCTGAGAGGAGTGCACCAGATGGATGGAGCACCAGGGGAGAATGAGCACTCAGCTCAGTGAGTCGGGAGTTAAGGGGGGGAGGTGTGTCGCAGAGCACTCAGGTGCGCTGCGCCTGAGAGCAGAGGAACAGCTCGGGAGAGGCCCTAGTGGCAAGAAGGGGGAGGCTCAGCTGCCAGTCACCAGGGCAGCCAAAGTCACAGGTGCTGGTTGCTAGGGTAACCAGTGGGGCCAGCTGACAGGAAGGGGCAGGGCCTGGCCCATATAAGCCCAGGCAGGAGGCCAGGAGGGCAGTTCCCCTCTGGCGACTAAGGGAGGAGGAGCTCGGCTAGTACAAACAGAGGGGAGAACTCTGACTGGGTGAGCATCCTCTGGTCGCTGCTGGGGTTGGAGCGTTTTCCTGGTAGGGATTGAATGCTGTTTGGCCGGATGGTCTAGTTTTTTATGTTATAGCCCAGGGGCTTTGGGTTTTTGTGTTTACAGTTTTAATCGGAGGACCGGGTGAGGCTATTAGGGGTTGGAGGAGGCCTCATAGGAGCTCCACAGTAGCGTGGGGACCCTGGTGCCAGAGAAGGCACAGCGTTTGGGGTGCATTGACCCCAGCCCCAGAGCAAGGGGGGCAGTGAGGAGCCCCAGAGCAAGGGGGGTGGCAGTGAGAAGCCCCCAAGGAGATAAAGGAGAGGGCCAAGCCACAACAGGGTCCAGGTCAAAAACTACATCAGTGCCATCTGCGAGGCTTGGGCTGCCGTGTAGGGGTGGAAAAGGAGCCACAGATAGCACCACCTGGCACCAGGGCGCATAAAGTGGGCAGCCTCCTGCTAATTACATCAGTCAATTAATCAATTAAGGTCAAGGTGTGGCAGGTGAGTAAGCAGGCAGTTAGCCCATAACAGAAGGGCGGAGCCACCAATAGAAAGGCTCCAGTAGAGATACTCCTGTCACATTCACATAAACCCAGAGATTTCAAGTAGCAAGCCATAGTGTGAAAACATTCTGACCTGTTGTGGTTTTTCCAAGTTTTTTGCAATAGAAAAATTGCTCTTTTTTCTGTAGTAAAAAAAATAACTGAAAGCTAAGAGCTGGCATTTTCCAATGGGTGCCTTGAGTCTCTAGTGGATCACTTGGGCAGATGCTTATCTGCTCCCGAATTTTCAATGAACATTTTAATTGTTCATCAGCTATTCCAAGGATTTACCCCACTATAGAGGTAAATGAGAAATCCAAAATCTTTTGCTTGAGTGGAGTCAGCAGTTGGGGTCTGTACCAAATGTTTTTCTAATCCTGTGGTTAGGAAAGCTAATGTATATATAACCATTAATTTCCTTGATACCAAGAATTTTAAGAAAGATCAAATATAATTAGGCAATGATCATAATTGCTTTCTCCTTGGCTCAAATATTTTGTTCCTATATCTTTTATCTCTTGAAATTCCAAATTCCATTATCTCTAATCTATTTAATTTCTCAATATAGAAGGAACACACTTCACTCAGCTTTATGCTCCCAGAAAAGTGTGGTGTGGATGATCTCTATCTGAATATTCATGATGAAAACTTGCTCCAGAGAGCAATAAAAATATTTTACTTAATGGAAGAAAAGATTCTGTTAAAAGCTACTACACACAAGGTCATGTAGAAGAAAATTATGGCCTATGCCCACAAGCATTATGTATCAGCACTTTTAACAAATGATCCTTTTATTTTAGACTCTCTATTTTCATTTAAACTCTTTGGTCTTCCTATAGGCTTCAGAATGGCTTTTCTGGATGCTGTGTCTGTTTTTCATCTACATGCTGAGAATAACATAACGTTTTCACACCTTGAAGTGTCAATATTTTTAAAGGGATTATTACAGATATTTCCTCTGATCAGAGAATTTCCTTCTTTGTAAGATTTAAACACAGAAGTAGCAAGTCTCCTGAGTCCTCCATTTGCAGCATTAGCCAAATGCCAGCTACAACACCTTTCTGAGAGAGACTCATTTCTAGTCACTATCCCATTGATATGTTGAATGCTGGGAATTTTAATGGCAGATGCACCATATACACACATTTTCATAGAGGCAATGCCTCTTTTCTGACTTGTCGTCAATTCATTCCAAAAGTTATGGTATCAGAATTAAATAATTAGACAGTTAATTTACCCACTTTCTTTCCTTGCTTCTCACCATTTTCTTACCTAAGCCTTATATTAGTATAGATATGGCAAAGGCATTGTCTATTTAATTGATATAAAATATTTGGAATATCAGCTAACGTATTCATAACTTATGCCCAAGGAATAGAAAGAAAAGCTCTTTCTTCCCAAGAATATCCAATTAGATATTCTTTGGAGAACAAATTGCCAAGCTATCACTCCCAGGCCTCAAGCTATCATGGCACTTTCATTTAGGATCCAGTCACCTTTAGGACCTTTATGAATCATTGTGCTATAGAAAAGGCAGCAAGAGCTTATATTTGCTTTTGCAAGGTGGTTCTTTAATCCCAACTCTCATAAGACTGTGATATCTCACCTCCTTGAGACCACTGCTTGGGAGTCCCTAGAAGTAGAATACTTGCAGACTACCACTCAAAGCAAAGGAGTTTTCCAAGTTACAGTATCCAGCGTTCTTCAAAATGTGTTGCCTATATGTTCCATCTTCCTAATATACAGGTCCACTTCCTGGATTTTGTTTGCTGAAGAAAATTAGAGGTATTTGGTCAGATCCTCCATTTTAATGTTCTCAGGATGACAGACGTGAGAGCAGCTAGGGTACAGGTATGGATCAGTGGGCATGGCTGATCAAAACATTCTGATCTGTAGGGATGTAGAAGCATGCAGGAATGGAACAAACATGGACAACACATCTCAGAGAACTCCAGTTAGTTTAAGTAATATTTTTACAGGAGTGGAGTGCAGGATTGAAACTTAAGTGTTTGCATATTACTGAGAACCACTAAGCTAGTTGCTTCCAGTCTAACCTGTGTGATTTGGTGCCAGCTATCAGTGCTATGCAGTTTCTGGACATTTAACAAGTAGGTTGTTACTAGCATGGAGACCTGGACACTGAGACTAGACATTGTAACAATAAGATGCCTGGAGAGTCAGATGGCGCTGAGATACAGATGTGGAAACTAAGGTTTTGTAGACAATGGTTCTACTTGTGAATAAAGGATTCAGGACCAACTGTACTGTCTAAAACCTAGCTAATCTGGCCAATTGCCAGAAGGAATCCTGGAAGGAATGGTAGGCCAGTTGATTAGGCAGTTATTCTAATGGAAATTTACAGTAGCATAGCATGGGTCTCCAGGGCCCAGGGGCCAATGCTTCCATTTGCACCCCCTTGTCTGCAGCCGATCACCGAGTGGGGGAGGGAGGGTTCTCCTGGTAGCTGATTGCCAAGCCTGGAAGCTCCAGGCTGGCACCCAGAGGCGTGGCCCCTTCCTGACCCCTGTCACTATGCTACTGGAAATTTATATCGACATTTTTAAATTTAAGAAAGTAAACTGTAGCTGTATATTTCCTTTTCATTTTTAACTTCTGTTTTTTAGAATGACTACTAAGATCAGGAAGGACATACTCTGTAGGACCAAAGTAATTACCTCTGCTACTGGTATATTTTAATGGCAGGAAATGGATTTGTGAAACAGTTATGGAAGCCATTTCAGTTTTTACCTGTGTACTATTTCTTTCTCTTAGAACATTAATAGCATTTGAGATGCTATAGATCTTCATCGAGGATTCTGTTGTGATATCTGTTTGTTGTATTTTCTTAAAAGGTATATACCTCTTACTAAATGGTCTTATGTCACAGAGACATTAATTAGCATGAGGAAAACAGGAGTTGGTGGCTGATGTAGAACAATGTACTGTAACAGCTAACCTCACACAGGTCTGATATCTGTGACATGACATCATCAGAATGTACTCCTTCCTCCTGGAGCCGTCTGAAACATCTGCAGTCAAACATACAGATGTCTGATCAGTTTCTTTGGTCATCTATAGACTCGCTGGGTGCGTCTACACATGCATATGATCTGGGATCAGTTTACTCATGAGTAAACTATTGGAGACTAAATGCTTCTGGACAGGCATCTACACATGCAAGAAAGTGGGAGCAGATTTGCTCCTAATGGCATCAAACTGATTCTGCTTCCTGGAACCCTGCAATGGGCCCCTGCCACCACCAGGGAGCGCTCTAGCTCCCCCTTCCCCTGCTAGCCCAGGGGTTGGCAGGGAGCACCAGGGCTGGGATATTACACCCTTTCCCCAGGGGCTGCCTGGAGCTCCTGACCACAGCTCTCCAGTGAGGGGCAAAGGACTTGGAAAGCTGCAGGAGAAGGGCAGGTCCCAGGCCCCTGCCCTGATCCACCGGTGGGGCAGCTAGCAGCTACCTCACTGCTAGCAGCTCCACCAGCAAATCACCCGATTGGGGCATGGGGCTGGGGCCTGCCTCTGATCAGAACAGTTCCCAGTCCCTGTGGAGTGGAAGCTGGGGAGCTTGTTCCCTGCTCAACTCCATGAGTGCAGAGCTGGGTGTGGAATAGGCTCCCCAGCCCCTGCCACCAGGGAACTCCCAGCACCAGCTCTACAACCGTGGTGCTGGGAGATAAGGATCTCCATGGTCACAGGGCTCAGGGTGGGCGATCCTTATCTCCCAATGCCAACTCTGTGGTTGCAAGGCTGGCATTGGAAAATAAAGGTCTCCCAGACCGTGATCATGATGGTGAAGTAGGAGCTGAGAGATAAGTATCTTCCAGCCCCCACTACCCAACTGTGATCTTGGAGCAGGGAGCCTGGAGCTCCCTACTGCCATGGCAGGGGGACATAGTCCTGGCCCAGGCTCTGGTGGCAGAGCCCACCCCAGTAGTAGGCAGCTTCTAAGGATAGGGAGCAATCTCCTACCACCTGGTGGCCAGTCAGGCATCTATATGAGTGCTACTGTGCTGTTATTAATGAAAGGTACATTTGCTATTTGTATTTGCAGATAGTAAATTTATTTGTGATTAGCGAGGTTTACTGTGCAGTAAACGTGTACGTGTAGATGCATATGCCTACTGCACCGTAAACTATACTCCTGCGCAGTAAAGCATCTCATATAGATGTGCCCACTGACCTCCCTACTTACTGGAATACTGTCATTCTTGTATTGAGGGACTGCTGCTGATGCCACTGGCAGTGAACATTTAACCACAACTGTAAACAATAAGTGATACCTGAGAAATTAGAAAAGCTGTGTAGGTGAGGGTGACATCAGAAAGTATTTTCCCACAATGATCTCAAAAACAATTAAAGATATTCACTAAATCAAAGCTAAATTAGATGGAAAAGACCTATTAGACAGAAACCTGGGGTCTAATTCTGTCATCCTCAAACTTCTGTGACAAGAACAAGTTAGATCCAACCTCTATGGATCTGTTCCCATTGAGGTCAATAGCAAAACTCACTGATTTCAGCCCTTCCTCCAATGGACAGTCCCTCTGAAATACTCCACTCCTTGAATAGGAATGGAAGAAATGAGCCTTTGAAATATTCAGATTTACCTAGATGGTATGGTGGTTTGTGGATTAATCAGGTCTGGTTTGGAGAATTGAGTCAGCTAGTTACAATTATATTGTAAATTAAAACAGGAAAAGCCTAGATTTAAATGCAATGACATGTATAAATAAAAGGTAAGGGTTAAAAGCATTTAGGAAGGACTGAATTTAAATAATAAAACATAAAAGAAAAAAATATATACTAGAACTAACAACTTATCAAACTTCAGAGCATTATGGCTCTTACGCTACCAGATATCCACGTTTCACATTGTGCTCTGTGCAGAGTCCTGGTGAAGTCAACAAGACCACAGTGCATGGAAGAAGATGTGGCCTGGAGGATCAGGGGATTTTGAATATGCTATATTCCATTCTGCTCTTTGCCTAGTGTTTGTCTCTCCAGATGGGAAGCCTTTTGGGAACCAAGAGTAAATACTTGAGTTGTTCCCTTTCTTTGTGTTTATACAATACCTAGGCTGCAAACAAATATCACATGTATTCCAAGATAAGCCATTTTATCCTGGGACAAAGTACAGTTGTACAGATGACTGTCTGTTGTCCTGGGATAAATCCTAATAAAGTTCCCTGGATAAGAGGTAGTAACAGTTTATCCTGGGTTATTGTGAAGTACAACAGTACAGTTGTCTTGGAATTGTATCACTGAATCAATAGCAGAAAAGTGGCACTGTATTTAGTCACTCACTAAACCCTGATTAGAAGAGTGATATGTGTACATGCCAATCCTGCAATGTTTTTGTTCCAGGACAAACAGGCATAATTGATTCAGGGGCAAATGTAACATCTATTCTGAACCCTAGTGTAACATGACACCCCCCCCCACCTCTGCTTCTTGAGCACGCTCACAATTAAGATCACGATCATAATTTCTTAAACCAGGGGCTTTCAACCTTTTAAATCAGTGTATCCCTGGAGGCCGGATGTTAAGGGTGGGGACAGAAGGGGGGGTGTGCGGCCGGACATGGAGCAGTGGTGGGTGCTGCATGAGAGCTTCCCCTGCCCCTGTGTCTATCCAGGTAGGTGGCACCTGCGCAGCAGTGCGGGATGGTACGCATACCCGCAGCTGACAACCCCTGATGTAAACCAGCTGTGTATTTTATAAAATATCGAGACAAATCTGAAGAGCATTCAAGCCTTTATCCTTCAATTGACACAGTTGATCTGCAGGTTCAGGCTCAACATGTTGACTATAATATCCATAAAAGAGGATGCAGAAGGTAATGAAGGTCAGTGGTGTAAACTTTTGCGAATGTAGCTCACAAACACACAGGACTACATTCTGCTTGTTCAGCACAACAAAGTCGGTGCAGTATTAAGTCCTGTTTAAGAAGTACATAGGATATATTAGGCTGTCCTTTTGCATAATAATGAATTTCATTACATCATTATCCACTAGAATGGGAAGCAAAATTTGGCCCATAAAGCTCTTCAGATTTCAGTTGCCTTGTTACACTTTGGAATAGTCACTAAAAAATCTAACAGCTCTTTGAAACAAACTGAATTTCTGACACATGGATGTTGACAAATGCTCAGAACAGGAAAAAAAGCGTCTTGATGAAATAATGACAAGTTACTTAAACCTTTGTATTTCATAATAGACATTTCAGAAAGTAAACGTTGAGAATATGAACTTTATTTTTGTAAAAATTAAAGATATCACTAATAACATTTATTTATTAGCTGCAAAATTAACTGGCATCTCATGTTTCCATAAAATACATTTTTGTGTTGAACAGGTGTAACTGAGTTTTATTACTTATATTTTTATGAAGCTAGAGGAATATATGGACAAATGGCTATAAAGCCATACGTAAATTTTAAGGTTCCAGGAATTTATTTTTTCAGAAGATGGTAAAATTAACTGGCTAACCATTTCACTTATGATGTCCTCTCACACCTGTCATGAAATATGGTGTGATAATATGTGCTGCACATTAATATTTTACTTCTTAAAACCTGAAGAAATTACTGTTTAGATCGTTTATTTCCAGTAATGTATATTTTCAGTGATTCAGTGCAGTCAAGAGCTGACAAATGGTATGAAGTTCAAAGCATACATATAAATTAGTTAGTTTTTAACATAGGTGCATTCACCTACCTGTTAGATGTTTATAGCTGCATGAGTGCTTTATATGAAAAAATAATGGCTTGCTATCATCAAAGAAATACCAAGCTAATCACTTTCTTTGCACAGTCCTGGACTGATTAGCCAATATGGAAGTATAAACAATATTATGTTTGATTACTTGTGTATTTATTTTAAAAGACTGCAGGAAATCTTTTATTTTAAACAGTGAAATAGACACAGCAGTTGGGACTTTGCAATCTACTGATTAGAAATACTGGTATTTCTAATCTCTTTTCTAAATGAGCATACCTTTTTTCTTGGAGATTAAGATGATATCCAGCTAAAAAGACTGTATACCAAACCTAAAGGATTATATTATCTATAATCTACATGCACTATCAGTGCTCTTTGACACCACTCTAAATCCTTTCTTCAAGATGGACAGATATTCTCTGTATTTGTTTACATGGAGATTACGGGCCTGATCCTGAGAGGTGCTGAGAGCTTTCAATTTTGAGTTATTTCAGTAGCTACTGGGGACACTCAGCAGGCAGACGGAACTAATCCTGTGGCAAAAAGCAGTAATCGATCACTAGTTTAAGACAGAATTAGACACATGGAGATGAATTCAACAGTGCCATAACTTAGGCAAGCATTGTAATTTAGGCAAGCGGTTTTTGTTCCCTGATCTCTTTGACCATAGTTGCAATACTGTAACTGTAAAGTAAACAGGGTGTAATCAGGAGACAAATTTTTAGAAAGGAAAGTTGACCGTATTCTTAGCAAATGTAATGCTGTGAAAAGCTCCCCCCAAAATCACTGAAAGCTGAAGTCCCTTAGCCACAGAGAAAATGGGTATAGTACAAACAAGTCCATTTAAACTTCACTGTTAATATGCTTCAGACTTAAACCTAGGTGATCACAAGTACGGTGAGGCATTGGCTCAGTCTTCAATGTCTGGTCTATCCTTAGCCTTTCTACAGGGAGTATCATTAAATGTGCCAATTAGTGTCAAATGCAATAATGACTTTTTACTGAGAGGTGAGGCTTTTTTGTGATATATTTTATTGGACTAAAGTAACTGTGCAGTTGGAAGAGCTCTTGGAAAAGCTTTCAGGCATCAAGTGCCCTTCCTCAGGTCACTAAGGACTTCTATTCATTAGGAATGGGAGTAAACCTTCATTTCATTTCATGGAGACAGCATTGATCACCAACTGGTATGGAATTGTAACTGCTGTCAGTCTGCTTTAGATCCGAATTACAATTTACAGGTGGATTCTAACTTTTCCATTTTTATTTCCTTTTTCTTTTCCGTCTCTGTCTACATATTTTGGTATAGAAAATCTAGATGAGGAGAAAATATTGCAAAATATGGTGTATTAAGTGCTGCTGAGTATTTTTCCCCGTTAATTTTTCATTTAAATCTGAAATAGATACAAACGACATATTGATGGTTCTTTATTTTTTTTAACAAGGTCAAATCAGTTCCAAATTCAATTGGACAAAGCCTAACAGTCAAGTTCCAAAATTTCACTGAGCAAAACTGAATCGCCAAGGCTGTGTGGCTCTGTCATTGGGCAATAGCATTCCCTTTAAGCTGCACGGTGTGCGCAGCTGCACAGGTGTGCCTAGCAGTGTGCCATGAATGCGGCTGCACACACTGCACAGCTTAAAGGGAATGCTGCTGGGCAAGTATCCTCCTTCCCAGAGCCATTGGTCTCAGGCTTCGGATACTCCCCAAATTCGGGCAGGCATCCTACATACAAGTCCCAGCCCTGAAGGTCTTGAGGTTCAGAAGCCCGCGGCCTTTCTTGATCTTAGCCAGAAGGCTGAGTTGCTTCCACTAGAAAAACTGTGCCTCTTCCAAGACTTCTTTTTCAGCTGATCAGGCTTTTAAATGACTGTGAAAAGAAGGTAGCAAGATTGTACAAATCTGGGGCAGGCACTCCTCTCTCAGGCTAAAAGCAAAGACTAGTTTATCTAAGGTCTGATTGTCCCAGGTTTGACTCCTGGGGGGCAGTCTTTTGTCATGCATCTCAAATGGCAGTTAACTGGAATTAGCTCCAGTTGTCCCAGAAAAAGTGCTATCTCACTACATCACAAACACTGGTGCAAAAGTTGGAGAGGCCAACTAGGGGTCATGGTCTTCTTGACCTGCTGGTCACAAACAGAGAAGAATTGGCGGGGAATGTAGAAGTAGATGACAACTTGGATAGCAGCGACCATGAAATGATTTGAATTCAGGATCCTGAGGAAAAGCAGAAAGGATAGCAGCAGAGTAAGGACCCTGGGCTTCAGAAAAGCAGATTTCAGACTCACTCAGGGAACTAATGGGCAGGATCCCTGGGAGGCCAATCTGAGGGGAAAAGACAACCAGCTCTCCTGGACTCATTTAAAAAAAAACAAAAAACCCCCACTGAGGGTGTAGGAACAAGCCATCCAGCGCACAGGAAGACTAGCAAGTGTGGCAGAAGACCAGTTTGGCTTAGCAGGGAATTCTTCAGTTGCCTAAAACATGAAAAGTAAGCTTACAAGAAGTGGAAACTTGGCTAAACAACTAGGGAGGAGTATAAGACTATTGCTTGGGCATGAAGGGATGAAATCAGGAAGGCCAAAGCGCAATTGGGAGTTGCAGGTAGTGAGGGATGTGAAGGGTAACAAGAAGGGTTTCTACAAGTATGTCAGGGACAAGAGGAAGGTCAGGGAAAGTGTGTATCCCTGACTGAATGGGAGAGGCAGCTAGGTGACAGATGATGTGGAAAAGGCTGAAGTACTTAATGTCTTTTTCACCTCAGTCTTCACAGGCAAGGCCAGCTCCCAGATTACTGCACCTGGCCCCAGAGTTTAGGGTGGAGGTGAGCAGCTGTGGTGAAAGAACAGATTGGGGACTAGTTAGAAAAGCTTAGATGTATGTAAATCCATGGAGCTGGATGCAATGCACCCAAGGGTGCTGAGGAAGTTGGTCAGTGTGACTGCAGAGTCACTGGCCATTATCTTTGAAAACTCATAGTGATTGGGAAAGGTCCCAGATGTTTGAAAAAGGGCAAATATAGTGCCCATCTTTAAGGATGAAAAGGAGGAGGATTTGGGGTACTACAGAGAAGTCAGCAGAAATCCATTTCTAAGTATTTGGAGGAGAAAGTGGTAATTAATTAAGAACAGTCAACATGGATTCACCAAGGGCAAGATATGCCCTGGCCAACCTGATCGCCTTCTATGATAAAACGACTGGCTCTGTGGAGGCATGGAGAGCCGTGGACGTGATATACCTTGACTTCAGCAAAGCTTTTGATACATCTTCCACAACATTCTCGCAAGCAAGCGAAGGAAGTATGGAGTGGATAAATGGACTGTAAGGTGGATAGAAAACTGGATGGATTATCAAGCTCAGAGGGTACTAATCAATGGCTCAGCGTCTAGTTGGCATCTGGTATCAAGTGGAATGCACCAGAGGTTGGGCCCGGGGCTGGTTTTATTCAATATCTTCACCAATAACCTGAAATATGGAATGCAGTGCACCCTCAGCAAGTTTACAGATGACACCTAGCTGGGGGGGAGAGGAGAAGGGGCAGGGGGAGTAGTGGATATTCTGGAGAGTGTGGCAAGGATTCAGAAAGACTTTGACAAACTGGAGATTGGAGGACTGGACCAAAAGAAATCTCATGAGGTTCAATAAAGATAAGTGCAAAGTCCTGCACTTAGGACACAACAATCCCATGCAGTGGTACAGGCTAGAGACTGAATGGCTAAGTAACAGCTCTGCAGAAAAGGCCCTGGGAGTTACAGTGGACAAGAAGCTAAATATGAGCCAAAAGTGTGCCCTTGTTGCAAAAAAAGAAAAAAACTAATGCCAGCCTTCAACTACCTGAAGGGAGGTTCCAAAGAGGTTAGAACTAGACTGTTCTCAGTGGTGGCAGATGACAGAGCATGAAGCAATGGTCCCAAGTTGCAGCAAGGGAAGTTTAGGTTAGATATTAGGAAAAACTTTCTCATTATGAGGGTAGTAAAGCACCTCATAATGCTTTACAATGTAACTTTACCCAGAGAGGTTGTGGAATCTCCATTCTTAGAGGTTTTTAAGATCCAGCTGAACAAAACCTTGGCTGGGATGATCTAGTTGGAGATGGTCCTGCTTTGAGCAGGGGGTGGACTAGATGACCTCCTGAGGTTCCATCTCTGTTTTCTGCTTTCTGCCCTTTGCTCCCTGCCCACTCTGCTTCTTTTTTCTGCTTCCTGCCCTATCTACTGTTGTGTTGCCCCCTCCCTGATTTGCTGTGTGCCACACACACAACCTGCTCATGCCACTTATGTGCAGCAGGTTGGCTACCCCTGTTTAAAACATAGGCCCTAATTCTGCTTGCCTTACTCACGTGAATAATTCTTTAAGCAAGAAGTCCATGGGCTCCAAGCGGGTTACCTGAGTAGGGAAAGCAAACAGGATTTGGTTTCAGATTTCCCAGTAACTGAGTGTGATTAATAATACGAAAATTCAAGAGAAATCATATTGTAAGCACCACAAAAACCAAAATAAAAAAATAAACAAAATCTGTAAACAAAAGTTTTCACTCTAAGATATGTTATAGGAATTTAGGATGCTCTTTTAGAGGTTGTGGAGGATTTTAGAGGTTGTGTTAGTTGCATTTAAAGCCTGAAAAGAGAAATTGTTTAATACACTAAATTATATGTTATTGTGACTCGAGTATAACACATCCTTTTTTAAAAATACAAATGATCAAGAACAGCTTTTCCATCCTAATAAGTTGTTCTTTTTTAAACTGGATCCTTTCTTATAGTTTCATAGTTTCTAGGGTCAGAAGGGACCTGAGCAGATTATCTAGTCCGACCCCCTGCCATGGCAGGAAAGAGTACTG
>NW_017728910.1:7279507-7287391 GCF_001723895.1 Crocodylus porosus | reverse complement strand
GGGATCCTCTCCGCAATGTCTCGGATGCGGGCCCCCGGGAAGCAGCAGACTTCCCGGGCTAAGGGGATTGCATCCTCAGTGCCCCGCAGGATGGAGTCTCCCACAACAAACACCTTTCGCTTTGTCTTGGGGAGAGCGGGGGCAGTAGCTGTGGTTGCGCCTGGGTTGCCTGCGGGAGCCAGCAACTGAGCAGGCTCTTCTGGGGCTGCAAGAGGTGCGAACCTTTTCTCCCTACTACCTTTTTATGCCTCAGCTTGATCCAGCGGTGAAATCATAAGCTGATGAGCATGACACCAGCCTGTTGCCAAAGAAAT
This sequence comes from Crocodylus porosus, assembly GCF_001723895.1. Classification (NCBI taxonomy): domain Eukaryota; kingdom Metazoa; phylum Chordata; order Crocodylia; family Crocodylidae; genus Crocodylus; species Crocodylus porosus. The sequence goes on along the minus strand of NW_017728910.1, from coordinate 7,287,077 downwards.
ACCAATAACTGCTGCACTGTGTGGCACATTCAGTACTCTTGTTTCAGTGCAGAATCAAAAGCAAGTAAATGATGTCTGGAAAAGTGCTTATGGCCTTCAGTTCCTTTTAAAACAGTGAGAGTTGAGGGTACTCAGGCTGTTAGGGTCAAGCCAAAAATTTAGAGTCAAATCCATATCTAAATCTGAACATACAGGTATTTGGCAGTGGTCAGTTGTTTCAGAATCATCTTTAATAATTAACAAAACTGGCAACTTATTTTGAAAAACCCTAAAAAAAAAAAAAAAAGTATTTTTCCAACTGTACTCTATGTTAATGTAGTTATATCCCCATTGCAGGTTAATATCTGAATTTTACTTACTGTGGACTAAAGATTTCTTTTCTAGGTAAGTTCTGCTTAGTAAAAATATTATGATAGTGTTCAAATGATGTTGTAGCCATGATGATCAAAAACGTATACAAGAAGCAAGGATTTCTTATACTAATCACCTTTACTGGACCACCTGTGTAGTTAGTATAAAATTACGAACTTTTCAATGCAAGACATTATTTGAAAACGACTTGATGAAAACTGTCTTCTATTTAAGTTTGTCTAACTCTATCCCAAATACGCAGTTGGTTCTATAAAACATATCACTCTAAGAAATCCTTGCTTCTCATATAAAAATATTAAACATTTGAGCACTCACTTTTATAAAATATAGGGTCCTTAAGATCCTACCTCTTTTTCCTGCTCATAATAGTGTGACAAAGCACAGTTAGCATGTTTCAAAATTCTTATTCTTTCAGCCTTTTGCAACACCATTAAACGCTATATTTTAGCTCCTTTAACAAAATGTAGACTGTAACCTGAAAGTTGCAAAGTCATTGATCTGCATCAGGACATTTACATTTTTGCTGCACAGTAAATTATGAATCTTGAATGTGATGCTCTTTTATGTGCCAAACTCTTTTAATGGCCAGACTAGCCTAAATTGTAGACATTTCTGTAAGTGAATCAAATTGTGTGATCCTACATGGTTTTCTCTATATTCCTTAAAAGTAATCATAACTAACACTTATGGGAGGCTTTCATTATTTAATAAACAGCAATTCTGAGGACATCATCACTGTTTCATTCTAACAAAGGCAGAAGGTAAGTGACTTCACTAACAAAGATAATGATATCCAAAAAGAGGAATACAATCCAGCTCCCTGGACAGTGGTATGACCATTTAGCTTGACCGCTCAGAGAAATTAATATGAAACTCTTCTAAGACTAAGCTATGACCTATCATTCATTTTATTTGTAACCTAAGTGCTTTGGATTCAGAATACATGTTCAACATTGGTAAAATTCCACTATCTTCAGTGGAGTTACAACTATGGTGAATTTGTCCCAGGAGTTTCTTTGTGACTCTTTGTTGTGAAGATATTTAATGTGTTTCTTCAACTTCCATAGAACTCTGAAATGTGCCCATAACTGTATTCCTATTCCACCAGTTTTCAACCCCATCTAAAATAAAGTTACCTTCTACTCAATAAAGGAATTTTTCTTGGTGCTAGAACAGAGGCTACTAGTATAGGGAATATGAAAGGTGGTTGTAGCTCACCCTTATGCCCTGTTGATATCTGATTGCCAAAGGTGCCTTTTGGGGCTGTTTGCCACTGAGTATAACTTAAGGCATCACAGTTGCATCTACACAAGTCACTTACTGTGCAGTAGCTCATTACTACTGTGTTGTAGCTCATTAGTACTGTGTAGTAGAGTCATGGGGTACAAACCATGATGTGATGCTACTGTGCAGTAATAATGAGCTACTTTGTAGCAGTAACAAGTTACTGCACAGTCAGTGTCACTTGGAAGCTGTGTGAGGACACTACTGCATGGTAATGCTGATTGCTGCATGGTCATTTAGTACTTTGTTATGCAAGTACTACATGACTGTACAGTAACAACTGCACAGTCAGCATCTCATGTAGACGTGGCCCCTAAACTCTAATACAAGAAGAACCTGGTACAGACTGAGCTTGGGGAAAAATAAAATTTTCCCCTTGAACCCCTTCCTCCTAATCTGTAGGCTATGCTAATTTGCACCATTTGGGCTAGGGACAGACATTACACATAAATTGGCTTAAGTGATCAGAAACTGGTTTAAACCTGTAACAGAACAGATGCTCAGTACACATAAACCAGTTTGAAAATGGCTGAAACTGGTTTGAGATAAACCTACATGTCTGGGATGTCTGTGCTGTTACAAACAGGTTCAGCCTAGCTAGGTTAGACTAACCTGCAAAGATTGAATCAATTCAGGCTCAGGCTTTTTGAATGTCTGTGCCTAGCCTTGGGGATCTGGCATGCAGCCTTATACTCCTGTGGAAAGGACCCATGAATATGGCAAAGGGCCTGTTTAGCTCCAAAAGCAGTGAAGGAAGAGAGCACACTGCATGACTATGCCAATATGGATTGGCGCTGACAGACTGAAAAAGGAAACCTACCTAGTGCTATTTTTCTTGAAGAGCGTTGGGCACAACCCCATCCCTTAAATTTAGGCATGCAAAGTGTAGGGGCATTCTCAGCCAAAATCCTTAGGGCCTCATTAAGAAAATAAGAGAAAGCCTGGTAACAAGAGTGTATGAAATAAGTGATATCAATAAAACTGAGCTGGCATAGTGACATCAACAGACCTTTGACTTTATCAGCATCCTAGGTATGCGTTGAAACTATGTTCAAGAACATCTCTCAGTGTCTTGTCAAACATGCCTACAGAACTATAAATGGAAAGGTGATGAATCCCATGAGGTGGTGGATATTTTAAGATCAGTTTATCAGATATATATTTCTTTGATTTTATATAGTTAATTTCTTTGTGCAGGAAAGCTGCTGGAAAGTGATTTAGTGATTTGGGAGCACCATTCTGACTAAAGTAAAGACTGTCTTACTGACAGGGAGGCAGGGCATGTAACAAAGGTCCCTACAATGACCTAGCAGCAATAGAAGCAACAAGAGACGTGCAAACATTTAAGGTGAAATCAGAAATATAACTACATATATGGTTCAAGATCTGGAATCAATACAAGGAGAAATCAACAAGATGCTGCCAGTCACTGTTAGTATAGCCCACATTTAGGATGAAACCCTATAGATCATGGAAAGCTAATAATACAATATAACCACAGTGGGAACTGGAGGGAAGCTGAGATGGAAGGAACCGGACACCGGAACGCTGCAGTTTTCACATAATACAGTAGTTCACTACCTAGAGCATGAAGAAGGAGATGGATGGGTGTAGTGAGGGGGTTCCTAAGCTGCAGCTGTTCTTTGGGGAGATTCCATGAATATTTATTTCTAATAATCAATGGTTAGCTGCTGGTGACTATTCAAGACATTCATTTACTAAAATTTACTTCAGTGTATGCCAGCTCCTGCCTGGTACCCCCCACAGTGCAGCAAAGTGTGCTGTGAGCAGACAGAAACAGGCATGTGATGAAGAAAGAGACTTGGCAAATGTAATTTTATTTACATATTGAAACTGGTTTTATTTAGTAGTAGAGAGCACTGGTCAAACACATTCTGGTTGTTATTCCATTGATTTCAGTTAAATTACACAAAGGATTAATTTGATCCCTTATTTTAAGGTAAGAACTTGGTATGCATAATGTTCAAAAGAAACTTGATAAATGTTAACTGTGTTTTGTCACATTATGAGTAGGAAAAATAGGATCTTAAAGATATAATAAAATTCTAAAATAAATATTAACATTGTTATACTTAGTTTTAAATCTCCATTTAGTATCATGTAAGAGCTGATTCATTTAAGGAATTAAAACATTTTAAAATCCATTTCTGTACATCAGATGTTTCCTCAATGCTTATCCCATTATGCTGCTGCTTTTACCGACATACAGACAATACCAGGGTGGGTGAGGTTCTGTCAAAGCTAGCAGAAGCTCAAGCAGATCATCTCTTGCTGTGGTTGTAGCTGATGCTAAATATACAGTTTTCTTATTTGCAGAATGGCTGACAACTAGCAAAAAAAAAATTGAGCCACTGATTTGAATTGGCCAATGGGACAACTTCAACAATTTCCCATGAAAAATTATTGCCAGCTTTGGGTAAACAGTTTCTTAACAAAAGAGAAAAGGCTGACAAGGGTTGTCGGAAAGCAAACACCCTCTTGGTGATGAAATCCTGGAGTTTGAACCATGATCCAAGACACACATGGGAAGCTGTGCAGGTGCAAATCAAATGCAATGAGTTTTAATGAGTAGAAATTAGGGTTCCTCCTCCCATATTTAATCTAAATTTTGATCATAAATGCAAATCCAGATAAATTCCTCTGAATTCAGCTGTCAGCCTCAGGAAGAATCTTATATGTTAGGGTGACTTTTGCTGTTCATGATCTATTACTTCATTATACAGTATCTGAACGATATCATGCTGAGTTTTGCACTGACTAGCCTTGGGAATCATCATGCTTTCACTAACTCATCAGCTCAGTCCCTCTGTTTAACAGAACACCTTCATGCACTCCACTACTAACTCTTTTTGAAACAGACCATTCACACTTCCAAACCTACCAAGATATCGTGGCAGAGCAGTGTGTGTGGGGGCAAGCAGAAAAGAAAAAGTTGGACAATGAATCTTGTCCCTCTGCGACAGAACTGAAACAAATTATGTTGTTTTGCAGAGGGCACCAAGTTTGCTTGCATTAGCTCTATCTGGCACCATCAGCAGTGCTTTAGGGTTGGGGAGTTTCTGGTAATCACACTGTCCAATTAGGGGGGGAAAAAACTATTGATCTTGAAGATTTTTTTAAAGTATTATACCTTTGTTCACTAAAACATGCATAACTTACTGGCCAATGCCAACTTCAGCTTATGTATTACTTGACATATCAGGTTCTGTGTCCAACAAGAGTAGCTGGATTTCAAGACTTGGAAATAGTATTCTAGCAGGATAAATGGGCTTTAAATGGGCTGAAACTGCCTCAGCAGGCTGTTTTCTGGATAAGGTGAAGTTTCTAGCTGCTGCAGAAACTGGTATAAGGGTTTGATATTGGCCCTATTGTCTCTACATGGCCCAGAATACATGGAAGCAAATTTTGTTCTGTGTCTCTTGAGAAGCACAGCGTACAAGATACAACTTAGAGGGAGAGGGCAAGATGATGTAAAGCCACCTTTCCTCCAGCCCTTATTTTGGGTTTTTGCAGAGGTTCAAATGACAACCAGTATAAGTTAGAGTTGTCTCCCCATAGCTGTCTGCAGGCTGCACCACAGCCCAAGAACTATGGACATGCTCTTTCTTTTGCTGGGCCACTTTAAGCTACTTACACATTTACTGTAAACTTAGATTCTGGAGAAAATTCTCTCCAGCCCAATTGCAACCCCTTTCTGACTCCTACACATCGTTAGAACAGCTCATTTCCTGGCACAAAGTAGCCTGGGGCTTTTTAACTTGTTGGCTGTAACAGCTCCTCAGCAAGACCTTGGATTGTCTTAGCACTCCTATAAGGAATAGGCGACAGCTATTTTAAAGGTTCCTTAAGAAACCTCTTTATTCCCTTTCTGCTGCATGAGCAATGCAAAGGGGATGGAACATAGACCAAGATCTGACTCTGTGCCTAACTTAATTTGCATTTAACACTCCAATGGGTAAGATATGCAAAAAGTGCATATCTTCATGCTACTTTGTATTGCTTACACATCACCTGAAGCTAGAAGATACCATACCTGGTACAGTATATTTGTATAAAGTATGTAATTTATGTCACTGTACATTCTTCCAAAGAAAGCTAGATTAATTTTCCGTATTTGTTTTTGTTTTCTGCAAAATGACTGAAACATCTACCACTCCTGTGATACTTTACAAAGTATTGTGGAAAAGATGTCATGAGAAGACCCAGTGGGAAGGTTTTGAGTGCTGGTAGGTTGGAGTGGAAAGACTGAGTGTAATGCTGGTTGAGAGGTAAGTACGTACCTAGAGGCAGAATACTGCAGGATTAAGGGATAGTTTTGTGGTTGATGGAGGGGCTAGATTGTGTTGTGTCCCCCTGCTTCTCAAACACCTATTACTCAGTTCTCAGGTAGCCCTGAGCTGTTACGGTCATGGAAAGATGGAACAAAGGAAGTGATCCCTAATGTGGGCAGATTAAAAATTAGAGGGGCAGAGCAGTACAAGAGAGGAGTGCGGACTAAGCACAATATATTGTTCTTTTCTGGAGACTTCTCCTAAATTTTAGAAACTTCAGAGTTCTTCTTCTTCTGCCCTCCTAACCAAAGGCCTGACTATTTGTGATTATTAATGATCACAGCCTGCAATATGCAGTTTACCATACCAGGACCCCAGCCCAATTTCAGTGCAGATTAAGGGGTTCACTTGTGCCTTTAGGACACTACACTGGGGATATATTGTAACCACACAACTCCAGAGCCGGGAGAAGGCCAGGCAAAAGGCCCCTAAGGTCATTCATATTACTGTTAAACAACAAAATTACCATTAGTTCTGTAATTTATGTGCTTTCTCTGTGAGTTATGAGACCAAACCCTTTATGACAGGTTACAGTGGTGACTTCATGCTTTATAGTGTTTTTAACGATGGATATTATTGTTAAAGTTGTAAAGCTACTCTAATTACAAACCACTCATTTCGTGTGCTGAAATTCTTTGATCTCAATCTTTTAAATACATTTATAACTCAGAAGCAGTTGAACTTCAAAAATGTGCTAACGAGGCAGAATAACTAGTTCATGGCAGTGTCCTGAGTGGTTTGTGTTGTTTTTGGTCTCTTGCTATATAGATCTTTGTTGTTTTCTGTGTTTGCATTCCCGGTACACGAGTAATAAAAAGCTGAAGCGTGCAGTAAAAAGTACCTGAATGCACTAGCCACTGCAGTTTTCCTTCTATCATGTCAGGGCGTCTGACTAATAACAGACGTGTTAAGCAAGCACCATTTGCAATAGAAAGATTAAAATACTCTGGTATTTTAAGGAGTTTCTGTTAAACTCACAACTTAATTCTTAATCATAAAAGAAAGCCTTTAAAATCCACTTGAACATGAAAACAAATGAGGGAGTTTCCTTTCAGTTACCTGACAGAACAGTTCTTTTATAGACACTATGAATCACATTAGATACTCATAAAAGTAGAAGCCACAACTAAATAAAACAAATCAGGAGCTTTCCAGATTGGCAAAATTGGTAATGTTCACCTTATAATCACCCTCAGGAAAATAAAGTGACTACATCATGGCTTTAGGAAGAGATAAATAGGTAAACACACTTTTTCTTTCTTTGCTAAAGTAAATTAAAATTAAAACCACTGAGAGTATCTCTTGCTTTTCAGACTAAAAATCTTTTTCATTTTTACCACATTTAAATAGAATTTTTTCTGATGTTTCTTTAAAAAAAAAAAGATCTTTTATTTAAAAGTTACACCATCTTACCATTGGTTGTTTCAGTAATGAATCAGAGTGCTCCAAGAGCATTAAGGACAGACAGATGGACTAACCCCTTTATTATACTGGAACTACCAAATTGCCTGTAAAGAATGATGTGGGGGGGAGAGCGGAGGGGGACAGAACCTCATGTCCAG
>NW_017728910.1:7272334-7279407 GCF_001723895.1 Crocodylus porosus | reverse complement strand
CTCACCACTGCCACTCCGGGTCCAGCCCCTCTCCACCACCCCCCTCTCAGGCTGCTCTGGGTCCAGCCCTGCTCTACCCCCACTGCTCCTGGTCCGCCTGGCCCACATCTGCCTCCCTTCCTTCTCGCTCACTGCCTCCCCCTCCCTGCTGGCTGTTCTGAGGGGTGTTGGAGCTGGGCAGCGGAAGTGTGCCACCACCGTGATTCCCCCCCTTCACCCTCAGGCAGGAAAGTATGGGGAAACTCCGCAGCTCAAGTGGCTGCAGTGTGTTCACTACTGCCACAAACTTTCCCGGCAGCAGCAGCTCAAACTTGGGGCCGCATAGCCAATTGCCACCCACCCTCTTGGTGGCACATGCGCAGTTGCCCAAAATCGTTACAGACAGACAGACTAAGCCTTTTATTATTATTTTTATATGTGTATGTGTGTGTGTGTGTGTACACACACACACACACTCTTAGATATTATATTTTTTCACATACAGTGTGCCCCAAAATAAAATATACACCTTGTTTTTGAAAGGCAGAATGAAAAAGAAGTCTGTTTTTGTTTAGAGTTATGGCTGCACAGAGCAGGGGCAGAGCTTCACTTTCAGCTGTCTCACTGTCCCTTTTCTGCTTAATTAAAAGCTAAAATGCCTAGCTGCTGCTGAAGGCTTATCTCTATGGGGCAGGCTATCATTTTCAAACAAGCTAAAGAGTCTCCATGGCTGTGAAACTAGAGGAGAGAGACCAGGAGCTGCTTGAAGACAGCAAAATAGCATGTAGTATGTGAGCAAAAGGGGTGTATAGTATGTGAATAAATATGGTGATTATTACCTACTTTTAAAAGTTGTTTTGTTTTATCTTAAGCCACCCTGAGTCTTTTTTGGGGAAAGACAGCATATAATCTCCTAATACATAAATAAAAAATGTTTTCCAACTGTTAGACATTGGTTAACAAGAGATGTTACTGAGAACACATCCTTCCAGTCCCGTGTCCTCTGTGCTGTTTCTCACATGAACACAGAATCAAATTGTGTCTCTGTCCTCATTTTCAAAGGCCTCTCCCTCCCTGACAGATACATTTCAGTGAAACAATAAAACTGATAACTAAATAGAAGGCTTATGGTGCCCATGACTTTACACAAAACAAACTGAGACTTAATTATGCGAGAGAGAAATGTGGATGCTAATGCTAGCCCTGAATGATCGTCAGAACTTGCTGACTTATTTTCTTCCTTAAAGCTCTTCACACTCTCACAGAGCTACTCCTGTGACACATATTAAAACTATACATACAAATGAAGCTTTCTTCTAATGGATGGGAAAAAAGATAGATTGCCAATGTTTAACTTACATAACCAGCGAGAAGGGGGAAAGAGTACCCTGATATAAACTCTCATATACTCACATCCCCGTAGCACATTCTCTTTCCTTAATAGTATAAAGAAGAAACCAAGGCAGAGCAATAGAATGAAGCATTGCACTGAAGTAGTTTGAGAAATATTCCTGTTTTCCATACTCCAGTATTTTGTTGTTCATTGTTAAAGGAAAATTATTCTTTGCCAAGTCAATATGATATTGGAAGTTGACTCATATTGAGCTACAGTAAGTTGAAGTTCCTACCTCTATAAAATTGTAGGATGATAATCTCAAGCAAGTCTGTAAGAAGTAGCAGCAGCAATTCACCAAAATCTAAAACAGCTTGAAGCTTAACACAAAACGACTGCAAAACACAAGGCAGCTGATTAATTGATATCATGAGAAAAAAAGCTGGAAATATTTTAATGTTATTTGCCTCTTTGGAGGAAGTGAACAAGGATAACTGCAACATCATAAAAAAGTGAACAAAACTGTACAGAGGCCTAAAGAAGGCATACAAATTTGTGACTAAGTCCTGTGGTAATAATAATAACAATGATGAAATCTGGTGTAAGAAAGGAAGAATGTGTCTGATTTTTTTTTTTTTTGTAGCTGAGATTTTAAACAATGATGCATTATTTATAATTTATCTGGAACATTTACAAAGAAGCAATTCCTATCTTGAGCAGTTTTTTCTCAAAAAGCATCAGAAGTGACAGAGTAACCTCTATCCAGCATATAAAAGGAGGAAATAATTCCAGTCTTATACAATGAATGGAAAGATTAAATATAAAAAATTTCATATGCATAACCTAGCCAAATAAACCATGTAAAATGATGCTACTAGATTTTTGTGAATGAATACATTTTTGCAGCTACTGATTTTTATTTATTTATTTATTTTATATGTAGAAACTCTCCTTATAATCACAGGAAAACATGTCATACAAAACCTAAGAAGGATTATATCTCTTTTTGATTTTCTGGAAAAGTTAGTTGCTATAATTTATAAGCTCTGGGTTCTATGGAAAAACAGTATAGGATAGGCTGGGGTCTGCCTGAACAACAGATATGCTGTTGGGATCCACATTATTTATGGAAACTGAGAACGAAGTACCTGCTTGTCCATATTCAAATAGCTCAGGCCTCTGGAATTCCTATGGCACTGTGTGTAGCCAGAGTGGAGTTAGGTACTTAGGATGCTGATACGTGAGTGCAGAGGCTGCTCCAATGCACTGGAATTCAAATTACCGCATGCAATTACCACGCTCTAGCAGCCTCCTGCGTCTCGTGCATCAGTGTCCCCATGTTTAAAAATGGTGGCGGGGGCACTTGAACTATAAAGCATGTTGAATAAGCTTTAGTTCAAGTACCCCACCACCACTTTTAAGTGCAGGGATGCTGATACTGGAGACGCAGTGTCACTTTAATTGGAACGGCTCTGAGAGACACTCCAATTAGAGCGCTACCCCAATTCCCCTCCTCCCCCCACTCCTGGAGCACATGTAAAAATGCCCTTAAGTCAGGGGTGGTTAAATGTGGCCTGGGGGCTGGATGCAGTCTGCCAGGCCGTTCCATCTAGTCTGCAGGGCCCCTAATATTAATTTTCTAAATTTTTTATCTGCCCCAGCTGCCTATCATGCAGCCCTCCATGGCTTGCCAAAACTCAGTAAGCGGCCCTCAGCCCAAAATAATTGCTCACCCCTGCCTTAAGTCCCGGAGGGAGGTCAGTTTTAAGATGCAACCCTGCCTTCACCATTTCCTACTGGCTCCTTTAGGCAATTTCCCACTCAACATTTTGCTATTAGAATGGGAGATTTATTAACAACTGTTAAGTTACTGTACAAAGTTTAGAAAGAAGAAATCTGATAATAATATAAAAGCATATTTCATTTATTTAAAAAATGTCATCTCCATCCCTTGGTGAATCTAGTTTAAAACCCTCCACACTAGGTTAGCAAGCCTGTATGCAAAGATACTCTTCCCTCTCTTTGTCAGCTGGACTCCATCTCTTCCAGCAGTCCATCTTCATGAAACCTCACCCCGTGATAGAAGAAGCCAAAGCCCTGCTGGCAACGCCATTTACACAGCCACGTTTTGATCTCCAGGATGCATTTATTCCTAGCTAGGCCTTTTCCCTTGACTGGAAGAACCGATTATCATCACTTGGGCCCTTGTTGCCTTCATTGTTGTGCCCAGACCCATGTAGCCCCTAAGCCACCTTTGTGCCCAGAGCCACTTTTGATCTGCTCAAGGTGGCCCCTGACAGTATCATTATCAGTGCCTACATAAATGAGTAGACAAGAATAGTCAGAGGGCTGAATGACTAACTTCAAACTTTCTGTGCCATCTAAGATGCACACTCCTGGCAGACAGAAGACCTACCAAGTCAACAGGTCAGGCTGTTGCCTCTGTGCCATGTATGAGGCAGTTGCCAATCACCATGACCTATCGCTTCCTTTTGGCAGCAGTGGTCATGATCTACCCGCTCTAACAATGCATGGCTTTGGCCTCTCCTGTCAGTGGAGCAGGCTCCTTCTCAGCCTGTACCAAGACTTCATACCTGATCTCCAGCTGAACAGCTACAGGTTTAGAAAAGGAGTGCTGTCTGGTGCAGATGTGACAAGCTACCAGTTTGAATCATGCAGAGTACCTACGTCTTCTCTGTCTTTCAGAGTGGTCCCTCTTCCACAATTAGGGACGCACTTAAATTGTGGCAGAAGCTTGGAGAGTAGCAGCACCTTTACTCTCACTCTTTTTGCTGCACGCCCACTCCCCAGCCACTAAGTGGCTGAGAGGCAAAAACTGTGGCATTAATTGCCTCTTGGCCACTCTGGCTGGGGTGGGGGGGATGCTCGGCAAAAAGAGCAAGATTAAAGGCATTGCTGCGCCATGAACTTCCACTGTAATTTAGGTAGGTCCCTCTCCATAATGCTGGAGATCTCTGTACATTAAGCTGATGAAAACATCAAGCTCCTGTTTGCTTCTGAGCCTATCCACTTCCTCCTGCAGCTCTCTTAGCTGATTCCTTAGAGAATGCACCAGGAAGCACTTCTCGCACCACAAGCACTGCCTCACCTGACTGTCACTGATGACATGAAGGCCGTAGTCCCTGTTAAGTCAGAACAGAACCTGAGTAGGAGCCTCAGTGGTCAGCAGCCATGCCTGGGCAGAGCCTACACAGATATGCCGTCTGTGTCAACCCTATTTGTCAGGACCTACCAAATTCAAGGCGGAAGTAGAGTGCACATTCACCTTGCCCCTCCCACCCCCGCTTTGCTGCTGATTTGTGGAGGACCTTGCCATTCCCTCCTGATCAACAGGGAAGCTTAAATTGCAGTTTTAAACATGGTGCTGTTATTTGCCTCCCTCCCAGTCAGTAGCAGGGTTGCCTGGAGCCCCTCGGCCAACCAGTGGCAGGAGGCAAAAATGGCATCATGTTTAAAACCACATTTTTTGCCTCCCCACCAGGATCAAGCTACACATGGGGGCTTCATGCAGCAAATCCTGCAAAATTAAAGGAGCCACAGTACAACCCACTTCTGGCAGGAATTTGGTAGGTCCCTACCTAATTGGAAAACCCATCTGCTGAGTCAGCAATTACTTGGGGGACAGTCTCTGTCTTCACCTGCACCAACACCAGACTTAGTTGGTACAAGATACCAGCAAGCTATAAAAAAACAAAACCAGGGGCATCTATCTAGCTTCCAGACAGAAAGAGTACCTTACTTCTGCACTGGTGTAACTCCTTGCATTCTGAAGCCATCATGCTGACAGGTTGAGAAAGTTCCTCAAAATATGAGAAGCCAAACACAGGTTTCTGTATGTGATGTGATTCCTTCTCTGTCTGCATGATAACACAGTGCCGCCACTGTGCGCACGGGTTTGGTCCACAACTCCCAGTGAGCAGCTGCCTGAATTCATCTGTTAATACAAAATGTCTCAATTGTCTCCACACTTCCACTGTGGCCTGCAGGTGGTGTTTTCCCCTTGTTCCAACCTGTCTGAAACCCTTCTGTATTATTGAGTTGACTGTGGCGAGGTCATTGTTGGGTATTGTGGCACTCAGTTGTATCTTAGTACTGACTGGAACGAAGCCAGCAAACAGAAAGCTGCAACTTGTACTTGAATGAATTGTTCAGTTTGTGCTATTTCCACCCAATTTCCCCAAAGGGGCAAGCTTTTCTGATACACTGTGAAAACATGAACAACGTGGTGCAATTGGCCCAAGTCCTCCGAGTGATCACACGAGTGCCGCAGGGACGTCAAAGGCAACCCCCCCAGGCTTTGCCCCTCGTTGCAGAGCACAGCCTCTCTACGCCAATAACGAAGTTCCTTGAAGATCAGTCATGTGAGGTAGAGGGGCTATGGGCCTGTCCTCAGGGAGCAGCACTCGGGCAGCATGCACAGCAGCTGGGAGGCTGGCAGCAGCGTAACCACAGCAGCCTGGTGCTTGGGCAACTGAACTGGCCCAGACTCGTCCCGATTCCTGCGAGGAGAAGGCTGCAGCCTGTTGCATCCATGCAGTTTCCAGACCTGGGGCTACCTGGCCCCCAGCGAGCTGCAGCCCTGGCAGAGGAAATTCCCTGAGCAAGATAATGCCATTAAAATGGCACTTTGCAGTGGAGGTTTGCACCCTCGTTTGCTTGCAGACAGGACCCCCTATGAGAGCACACTTTGCTTTCCACTGGCCAGCTTCCAGATCTCGGCTACACGCAATTTTATGGAAACAGGAGACCTCTCCCTAACCTGCTCCTGCAGCCACACTGCTGAGGGCAGGCCAAACCTGGGGGCATCCTACCCCCAAGCCTCTGGGCTCAGGCCTGTATGTAGGTTGCCAGCCAAAGGATTTACAAGCAGCGCCAGGCAGGGGTGGAGGATGCTTGCAGGCAGCAGGGCCACATATGGTTCTCGCCCGACTCGTGGACTTGGAACTGATTTGGCCGATTTGACTTAGGACACGAAAAATTTCCTTAAAAAATAAATAAATAAATAAAAATCTAATAATAATTTTATTATTAATAAACGCTGCCGAGAGCTCTCCTACCGGGGCAAGAGCGGGCTGAGGCACTCGGGTCGCCCCGCTGCTCCCGAGCACTCCGCTGGCGCGGCGGGACAGACCCCAGAGCAGCACGCTGCGCTACGAGGGGCTCAGCGGCCCCGGGGTCCTAGAGCCGCGGACTCCCAGCCGGGAGAGCAAGCGGGGCCGGGAAACGCCCCAGGCCGCGCAGCCCCTCCCCCCGCAAGTGCGTCGGCGACGCGTTCCCGCCCTCTATCTCGTCCCCTGCCATTGGCCCGCGGCCGGCGGCTCATGCAGCCAGTCAGAGTCGGTGGGCGTGACCTCGGCTGCCTGTCCCAGATCGAGGCTTCCCCTCCCTCCCCCCTCCTTGTAGCGCCGTTTCCCCTCCCCTCCCCCGCTCCGGCCCTTCGCTACCGGCACGTTGCGCCGCCTGAGCGGCCCGAGCGCGAGCGCGAGGGCGGCCGGAAGGAAGGAAGGAAGCGGCCCAGGGCGGCGGCAGCGGCAGCGGCAGCGGCAGGGGGGCGCAGGCCGCGCGCCCCCCGCGCCGTCCCGCCATGGCCGACAGCGAGAAGCTGGACAACCAACGGCTCAAGAACTTCAAGAACAAAGGCCGCGACCTGGAGGTAACCGACCGCCGAGTCGGGCGGGGCCGGGCCGGGCTGGGCCTCGCGCGCTGTGGCGTCTTCCCTAATCCGCGCTCGGGGGAGGGG
>NW_017728910.1:7247463-7272234 GCF_001723895.1 Crocodylus porosus | reverse complement strand
GACGCCACGCCGCGCCCCGCCCCGGGGTCCCCGCCTCCGCTTCTTGTTTCTTAATTTATTTATTTTTTTTCTTTTTCTTTCGGCTGTCGCGTCCCGGCCGAGCGCAGGTTTTTGTCGCCGCGCCGGTGCTGGGGCGGCTCTCATTGTGTACGGGGCAGCGCGGGGCGCTTCGCACCGGGCCGGCCAGCCGCGGAGGAGGCCGCGTGCGCCCTGACTCAGTCACCGTCAGACAGCGGCTGTCTAGGCCCTCACGGCCCCTGCGGAGCTGCTGCTTCGGGGATTCTCGACCCTTCTGCCCTGGGGTTTCTCAGTGTGGGGGGTGGTTTTGCTTCATTGGCCTTGCTTAGGTTTGGGGGCTGCTACATCTATTGTCTTGCAGGGAACCGAGGCCCACACAACTGAGGTTTGGCACAGAAAATGTTTTATATTCTAAGCCAAGGCCTTGAACTACCAGATGCTGAAGTATTGGCACCATGTGCTGACTGGGTAGAGCTGTTTAAGAACTGGGTATCTGTGTGCTGTGTTCCTTTTAGCTTCTTGGAAGCCTCAATAGGTGGCCCCATGTGAAGTGTATTACCATAGTTTATTCACCATGTGATATGATATATGGATAATTGTACAGATCTGCTTATGGAAGTAATGGATGTGCTTGCCTTGCTATCGCTGATGGAAATGAAGCCTCTCCGTCTCCTAAGAGTAACTCAGTATTCAGCAGTCTCTAGATTTGGGGGCCCCTTAGGTCAGTATGTCATTCACTTTCGCTTACCTGAAATTTTGGATTTATTGAGAGTGATTTGAGTGTAAGGTATGTATCATAGATTCACCCCAAAGCTGAGTTGCCTTTTCACTGTGTGGTGACCAGAAATTTCTAGAGGCTTCTGGTGACTGGTAAGTGCTGGGTGGAAGTGATTTAGGAAGCCTGTTCGGGAATATGCTTTGTTTCCTCAGGCCTGGGGAGAGTCCAGGGCTCCTAGTGCTTGTGGAATCAGCAGGCAGCCTGATCTCTACAAACACTGGCAGGACTCTTGGGAGAGCTAGGATGTAGTCAGTTAAAAGGATAAGAGTTTTTCTTGCCATCTTATTTTTGCTTCCAAACGTATGTTCAGTTTTGCTTGTATAATTTTTTTCTCCTGTATAATAAATCCTTTTGCTGTTTTGGCTCCTCCCTGAGTGCTTGTGGAAAGAGTGATTTCTGAGTAAGTGATATGCTGGGTTAGCTCTTTGTATGGAAAGGGGGAACCTATAATGTTTTCCATGTCCCAATGGGGAGGCTACCTGGGGCTGGCTGAGATTGTCTTACTGCTGCTGTGGAGTCTAATACAATGTTAGTGGACTGTACTGGGGTAAGGAATTATCCTCGGGCAAACTCTGTCTGTTCTTTGGGGCAAGGGGCAGCACAGTGGGGAGAAATACAGAGCTGTGGGGGTTGGGGGGTAATCCCCTGCAGATAGGTTTGTGACAGTGGCTTGAGGGCCATTTATCTTGGATGTCTTTTCTATAGAGGAGTTGATTTTCCCCCCTTACAGGCAGACAGTGCTTTGGGTATGTGCTAGGTGCCTCACATGATTGTCTTCCAGTTACATCATGAAATTACAAAAGCGCATTCATATCAAAATACTGATGCATACAGATACGAAGATGACAAAACTGAACTCAGCTTCCCGCTAACTACAAATAGAGACTAAATACCACAGGAGTAAATCTAATTTGGAAAAGTATCCATGCATGGCACATGGTGAACCCCAAGAGCAACTTGGTTTCAGGGTAAATCCATACAATGTTCAATTAATAAACGTCAATTTTAACGTTAAACACAAACAAATGGATTTCTGTTTTGTTTAGAAATCACTGAAAGTATTTACTGGGTCCAGACAGTAAGAGTTTTGTTTATTTTTACACTATTTTGATGACAGTTTATTTGTACAGTTATTAGTCTTTAAAAACAATAACAATTAACAAAAAATTAAATGAAGAAAATATAAGCTAGAGTTTCTTGTATCATTACTTTTTCTGATGCCTACAGATGACATGTTTTGTAGGTCTTCTGAAGCTGTATTGAGTATATGTTAATCCTGAGGTCTTTCTCTTAATTTTTTTATGGCCATTATAATTTGGATAATTAAAAAACCCAATAATGTGCTGGCACCTCATATTTCAGTTCAGTTGCTGAAACATACTTTATCTATTGAAGGGAGATGTGCCAGTTTAAGGAGCATATATTTATTGGGGAAAAAATGTTGCAAGTAGCCCCTAACATTTGATGCGTCTGAAACTTTGTAGGAAAATACTTTATTTACCTTGTTTACTTTGAACTTCATGCAGTCTTTCACTATTTTCCCTGTTTGAGGAAGTGAGGGGATATTTTAAAATAGAAAAATGTGATTGTAAAACCACTAAAATTTGAAGGGGCCTTAGTGATGCATGTAAAAACTTTCTTCTTAAAAATGATTACATTTCAGGAAGTTTGTGTTCTGTTAAGTATGGTACATTTTCCTATCTGGTATTATCTAAATAGCCTTGTACAAAATGAAAAACATTGTTTAGCTGTGAAGTCTTGTTAAAATTTAGAGACTGACATCTCTCCAGCAAATCTTGGAACATTATGCTCAGTACCTAAAATAACTACTGTGGCTGATTTTATTTTTCATACAATGGCTCAGGCTTGTGACTATTATTTTTATTTATTAACTGCTTATGCATCACATTTTTTCATTAGATCATGAGATGTTAGTGATGACTGCATTTAGTTAAGTATTACATTAGTAACTGTTGATTGTGTGTAAGCTGATTCTTAATGCAGTTGTAACATTTTGTTCTTAGAAGAAATCTATTAGTCAATCCATGTAAGAATCCAGGATTAATTAGTTAGCTCTTTTTAAATGGTACCCTTTTAATAAAGTTAGGGTATGGGCACCTAGATTACCACAAGGTAAAAAGGACTAGGCATGTATATTATCTGTCATATGGTCCACAACAACTGCTTGTGTGTGCACACTCTTTCTTTGTGGGAAGTGCTGGTCACTAGAATCTTAGTTTCATTTACTGCAGGGTAAGAGTGCACACAGGCAGTTAGAGGGTTTGACACAAATCTCATGAGAAATCTCTGCACTTCTTTATCTTGTGGTAGCTTCTCTGTGTCCACGCCCTCCATTTTACCTTAATTTCTTTCCATTTACACACTTCTGTTTCTCTCTCCTCTTCCCCAATGTCTTGTATCACACTAAAATATATCATGCTCTCTGGTGGTCTCATGCTAATTGTGATATTACCTTTTACAATAGTTTCTCACAGGTAGAGAGACTACTTAAAATTAGTGTTTATGATACAGCAGCAGAAAGAATAGAGAATATAGGTTATTTGTGAAGCAGCTGTATAATATTGCTGTTTATATTGCAGTTATGCACTGATACAGTTGTCAGTCATCACTCAGTTTGGATTGTACTGAAAAGAAAACATATGAATCTGCTCTATTTCTATTCTTTATTAGTGCTTTTCTTTTTAGAAAGGCAAGAAAGAAGGTACTTCTATGTTTACAGCTTTTAATGTGCTGTGCTAGATAATGAAACTCTTAAACTTCTAATTCACATGCTCACTTAAGCAGATGCTGGGCTGCACATATCATACCAGTGTTTCTTGACGTATTACATAAAAATAGTTGGCATTTCTTCTCATTTTATGAAGTTTTACAAGTCTTTCATGCACCCAAGTATTGGACAGCGTATGTGTATGGACTTGTTCAAAACCTTACCATTTGCTTCTTGTACTGAAGTACTGATGAATATGCAAAAAGTAGTTTATGACAATGTTATTCAGGAAGAGCCTAAAATGATCCTTTTGCCTTTTTTGCCTTTCTGTGTTCTGTTCTACCGTCAGCCTCATCTCTCTCCAGAATCACTACACCGCCAATATGTCTGTCATCAAAATAACTACCCTAGAAAAGTTTACGGCATGTCAGAGCTATTATGTGGACACCACCTCAGATTTAACCACATGTAGCATTAATTGAGTGCTATACATAATACATTGATCTAAAGTTGACACATCTTACTGATAGTTCAGTTGGAGCTGTTCAGATTTATTTAAGTTACTATGGCTTAAACAAAACCAGACTCCACAGAGTAGCTAGCTTTGTTGTATGCTTTCTCCATGTACATGCTAACAGAAATACATGTTGGTGTTTATGAAATGTAATGGGAATGTAAATTGCAGGCAGTAAGAGCATTGGGCAAATGGGTGTGTTTGGGTATAGGAGGATGAGTTGCTCGTCCATCTACTATGGGTATGGATATAAGCCTGTTTCCTTTATATGCATATTCATGAGTCTTGAATCCAAATATTTGGGATGTATAACCCTGCTGTAAAGAACCAAACTGGTATTAAAACAGAGATAAATAAAAATAGTTCAGTGTCCTTGCTTAGGTAATTACTGGTCCGATGCCATTTTTTCCCTCTGTGAACTTGCACTTTCCAGTAGATTCTAGGAAAATTTGAAAAGCTATTGGGTTGCAAGGAGAATAGTAAGGTACATAACAGAAAGGGTTTTTTTTGACATACAGTGAAACTTGTGAGTTAATCAATGCCACATTGATTCTATAACATTCTAGTTGCTTAGTTGGTATGCAAATAGAGGAATAGTATTCAGAGGCATAAGTAAGAGTCTACTTAAATTGCAGGGATATTTACCAATTTTGTAGGTTCATGATGGCAGAAAGTTTTAATTTCATGGTCATTTTGCAGCAGCCCCGCCCCTTGGTTCTGATTGGTGAGGAGGACCAGGCAGGGAGAAGAGGGACGAGGGGGCCGCTGTGATCTTGTCTGCTGCCCTTCATGCTAGCCTGCCAGCTGGTATCTTCCCTTCCTGGCAGCAAGGACTGCTGGGAGCCAACATTTTATTTTTATTAAGATTAGTTGTTGTTTTTGTTGATTTTTATGGACAGTCCCAGATTTTATGGTTTTTGTGAAACCACAAATGAAGTAGGTCTTGAAGCATAAGTTTTCGCAAGCAGTAGCTTACTTCACTATGTGTTATGAATGGACCTGCAGGGAGAAGATGCTATGAATGAATGCTCTTTGCCAGTCCGTTCATAATATCTGACAAAGTAAGTTATTGCTTATGAAAGTTTATGCCCCTCTGAATTAGTTTATAAGGTGTCATTCTGCCCTGCCATGTGCCTGACTTCTTCAGAGTAACATGGCTAACTGTCTCTCTCTGCTCTTAAATTTTCATGTTGCTATTCAATTCCAGGCAAGGATGGTTGCAATACAACATTGTTCTATGTACTCTGCTTTGCTTAGTTTGTATGAACTAAATTAATTATTGTGAATTTGTAGGGATTTTTACTGTTAACACTACTAATTAGGGCTGTGTATTTGACTGGTCAAACAGCACTTAGTCAATTGATCATTCAGCTGTTGTTAAATAATGTTCAAATATTTTAAACTTGAATTTCTTGAAACATTGAGGAGAGAGACTTTTACCTTTAGTAGGTCACACACTTACACTAATTACAAAAGAAATTATTTTCACTTGCGAAACAAAATAAAATTCTGACATGGTAATGAATTCTCATAATAAATGTTAAGTAAGTGTAAATTGTGAATGATATTCAAGATTGAACAATTCTTCTTTTCTAAATGGAAATAAAGTAGAGATGCATCAGTACATCAGTCCGATATTGGATGGGCACAGATATAAAGAAAATTGACTGTATTGGAAATTGGCCTGATGTGGCCAATAATTTGGCCAATAAGTGGCGCATGCATGTGTGCAGCTGCAGCACAGTACGTAGGCAGTGAAGAGCACAGCCCGGCAGCTTGGAGCACTGCATGCAGCTGGTAATTCTGTTGTGATGGAGAGGAAGGGAAGGGGTGTTGGGGGGCAGATCAAGGCCCCTGCAGTGAGGGAGGGAGTGGGGCTGGGGCAGCAGCTGGGGCAGGTACTACCTGGATGGGTTTGAGGTGGAGCCACGAGTGGCTCATCCAGGGGTCACAGGGATGGTGGGGTGGCTCCCACTGCTGCATGCACCCCGGATCTGGATGAGGTGGGGTGTGCTGGGGCTGCGAGGGGATCTTCCCAGCAGAGAGGGCTGGGTCAGGGTGCACTCAGGGCGGGGTGGGTAGCACTGGAAGAGTGAGCCTATGATGAGTTTTTGGGTGGCTGCAGCCTTCCTGCCCCTTCCCAGTGCCACCCCAAGCTCAGTGTGGCCTGGCCCCAGCCCACAGCAGCAGCAGCCTCCCTGCCCTGCACAGTCCCAAAAATCTCTGTTGGAGCACCCCTAAAACGAAGTGCACAACTGTAAAAAACAGCAGTTATTTTTAAAACGCAGCTATGCTAAGTGGTCAAGAGAAAGGAGGTTGGGAGAGCTCAGAGAGGAACAGGTGAGGAGAATGCCTGCCTGTAAGTGTAATGTGAGTCTGTGCATGTCCTGACTCCTGCAGGACTAAAGCACAAGGAGCCCCCACTCCTGTCATTGCTAGCAGACACTATGGCCCCATCTACATGTGCAGGTAAAGGCACCATACAATGTAAAGCATGATCCACCCAATCATGCCTGCCATGCCACGTGCATGGCAGGAGGCATGATTGTGGGATCTAGCATAACATCCTATCATGCCTTTTTATGGCCAGTACATGGGGAGCCTGGGCAAATAGGGGACTCACAGTTCTGGCTATGCTTATATGCAACCAGGGCTGTGAGTCCCATGTACTGGGGGACTCGCAGTGTTGGCTGCATGTGGGCCTCAGCTGGCATGGCAAGTTGCCTATTTGCCGAGGCTTCCCCTGCATTGGCAATAAGGTGTGATGGGGTCTTGCACATGCTGGGCACAGATGGGCTGTAAGTCCCGTCAGCTCTGGGGAGCATGGTAGGCACTCAGTGGCTGGGAGCTGCTTACACATGCAACTTAAAGTTGGGTAACTATGAGCTATAAAGTTAGTATGTAGCTTTCATGTCTAACTTTGTAGCTGGTTGGACCTTTTTATGATGCGATAAGGTATTTTGCATGTATAGCTGGTCTCAGTTTAGCTGCAGAATTAACCTATTGATTGTAAAATAGCTGTAATGTGTGGAGGGGTCTATAATGCAATAAAAATGTAGGCTACCACCTACACAAGGGCTTTCTTGGCTTCATGGAAAATCTGACAATTTTTGATCATGGTCAAATAATAGGCAGTCAGTTGATCAGCTTATCAACCCTACTACTAATAAGATTACAGTAAGACTTTTTGTTCTGGTGCTTCCCTTCCTTTTTGATGGGCATACCACAGATTAGCCCTGCACCCTCCCTGAGTGCCCTCTGATCCCCTTCACTTACCTGATCATCTCTACTTTCTACTTCCTGCTGTTCCTTCCCCAGTTTGCTACATGCCAGTACATGGGCTGCCTGTACCGCTTGTGGTATGCATGCTACAAGTTGGCTACCCCAGTCTAGAATAAGGCTTGATATTTCCCTCATTTCTGGATTTGTGTGACCAAATGAATGTGGTTGTCTGCTTACAGGCAGTTCATTTTGCAGACTGGGAGCTGGATATCCCATCCAGTAGGCCAATACCATCATTCTTGGGTTCTTTGAAGGAGAACCTCTTAATTTGTTCAGCACCAGTGCCTGGATCATGTATATGCTAGCTGAATACAAGTAATGTGGTTTTGTGTTGCTCATATTTTCTGCCTTGGGAGATATCAGTGCAAGTACTAATTGTGATTTTCTTTGTTTACTCATAGATAAATGATTTGCCTTCCGAATACTGGTGTTCAGGGCCCAAGAGGACAGTAAAGCATTGTTTGAATGGTGTGTTTCTGGAGGACTGTGATGCCAACTTAAGAGTGCATGCAAGCTGAAAAGAGTGTAGGCAGAGGTGTGCTAGATGCCAGGGGTGGCTAGGCAGGTGAACAGTGGATCTGGAACAGTGTGTTAAGAATCATGAGGCAAATTAGTGCCTCTTGACATGTTTAACAGTTGTTTACTAAGAAGCTAGAATATATAGAATACCTCTGGAAATAAATTACATTTTTGCTTCCAAATGAAGACCAACCTTTCAGGCTCTGATCCTTTGGTGCAGCCAAGGAGCAAACAGATTGGTAGGGAATGTAAGGGATGGCTTTTATATTCTTTTGGTGTTTGGAAGCTGGTATTTTCTGAAGTTAGATTCTTTTGTGCTAAATTCTGGCAAAGATCTCTGGCTTATCTTGGCTCTTCAACAGAAGTAATATAGACAGAGAAAAAGACTGTGATATTAGGTGCATGAGTGCAGCTGCAAGCAAGAAAGGATTTGGTTGGTAGGTATTGGAATGGTGAGCTAGGTGTGTTCAAAAGCCATAGCTTGAAAAGTGCTAAAGCAGAAGACTGTCATCTGTTAGCTTGTTAGTATCACAATTTAACAATACAGGCTAAAATGGGTCGACACCCCCTGACATGTGTGCCGAGTGTGGCACACAAGGCCATTTTGCTTGGCACAACATGGCCAGCTCCAGCTGTGGGTAGCTGCTGCCAGCAGCGGAATCCGGGCTGTTCCCAGCAGGGCTTGCAGCATCCCAGCCACCTGCTGGGAGGAGCCCGGGATTCCGGCTGGCAGCAGCTCCCCAGAGCCAGGGCTGGCTGCAGCTAGGAGGCTTCAAACAGCTGTGCCAGGCTCCAGCATCAGCTCCACGCCGGCACATGCAGGTGCACCCCTGGGCAGGCGGTGGAGAAGGGGCCTGAGGCAGCGCAGCCCCAGTCTCTCCCCTGCTCCCAGCACAGAGGTGATGAGCCGGTGCAGCTGTTTGTAGCCAGTCCGGGCTCTGGGCAGCTGCAGCAAGCAGTGGGTACAGTGCAAACAGCTGCGCTGGGCTGTACAGCTCTGGCATCGGCTCTGTGCTAGCAGCGACTGCCTGGGCCCCTCAGGGCAGACAGTGGGGTTTGCTATCCTAGCAGCCCTCAACAGTTCACCAAAACTTGGTAAGCAGCCCTCAGGCTGAAATAATTGTCCACCCCTGGGCTAGAGAAGGTCACAGTAGTGGCAGTATTATTGCTCAATGTCTAGGGGATTCCATGCAAAACTCTGTAAATGTATAGGCTGTCTAAACAGATATCACATTTATTTTGATTCATAACTGTTGAGCCTGTTCTGTTAAACTTATAACTGATTAGTTGTAATTTCAGTATTTTAACATGTTTGTGATGATCTGCACCAGTCACACGTGGATGAAAAACATATATAACTCAGTGATCAGTCAAGTTCTTATCTTTTTCTCAAATCAAATTGGTTTCAGCTGTTGTTTCTATACATTTATTTACCAGTCATTTTTGTCCTATAAAATTATAGTCTCAGATGCTCTGAATTTACAGACTTGCCACTTTACTCTTGTTTTATTTCCCATAGGTGCTAGGCAGTTGTGATTTCCCCTCACCACCACAATTTGAATTGCATGAAAAAGAAAACGTTTTTATTTCATAGTGCTACTGAGCTTAGTTACACATGGAGATGGCTTATTTCAATTATATGTGCCTATTTACAAAATTCTAAATGTTTTTGTGACTGTTGGCCTCTTAAATTGTGCATTGCTTTAAAAAAAAAATTAACCCTGAGGAATGCCATGTGTATAAGTTAGATTTTATACTACTAGATTTTCAGTTACTTTATTAACTTAAGTATAAATCCTGACATTGTTTTTAATATTTTGTTTAAAGCTTTCTAAATGTGTGTCTTATTTGCTGTTCCTGTGACTGGTACTTTTTATTGTAGGACTTAATGTACTAATGGATTGTGCCTCTAGTCCAGCTGTCCTGGGTGCTGCAGCTGTGTTACATAGGATCTTATGTTGTGGCCTTTGGTATGTTAGGAAGCTGTTACAGTTTTTTAATTTTGCTTGTGGTGACCTGTGTCCTTTACTCTGTTTTGTGTCTTGTCCCCAGGCATAAAATAGCTTTTTGTTGTTGTTCCAGCTTTTAATAAAATTACTTTCATTCTCCTGCCCCAACTAAAACATCATTTAATCCAAACATGGTTTGTTCAATAGAGTAAAATGAATGTTTGAAATGCATCAGGTATGATCTTGCTTGTTTTATTATGAGCCTTGTGTTAGGGATATAAATATTGTTTTTAAAATATTTGTTTAACCTCCTCTAATTATAGGTTAAACGATTAACCTACAACACTGCAACTGCTGGGAGCTACTCCTAGAGCCCTTTGACTGGGGGAAGGGGTGGAGGAGGCAAGCCCAGCCAGACAACACAATCTAAGTGAAGCCTGTAAAGGAGCAGTTATGCATTTAATTGATGAGGAATTAGCAAGGATCCTGGTTTTCTTTGATTTTAAATAAAATCGCAATTTCTTTAATAACCCAAGCCCAAAATCCATGATTAAAATAAAAAGCCACTATGCCTGCCTGCCTGTAAGTTGAATACAATGTTTTATTGATACATTTACAATTTTAAAGCAGTTTGGAAGCCTATCAGTGCCTCAATCACGATAATAAATTCTAAATACCTGTAAATCTTGGTATTTGGTTGTGGGATTTTATCATGGAAGATCAGAGCTCCCCCTGCCCCCTTCATTCACAGAATGCATGTCCAGGGCTCTCAGCCCTTTTACCCCAGCTGCCAGGGTTACAAGGCCAAGGACCTGGGTCTGAGCCCTTGGCCCCCTGCTCAGACCTGGGTCTGAGCCCTGGCTGCTGCCCATGGGAGGTGGTGGCTGCTGCTGCAGAGTAGCAGATTCTGGCACCCAGCATGGCAGGGCAGAGTGGGGCCGGGCAGGGAAGTTTCTTGCTACTGTGAGCTCTGTGCTGCCCTAGTGAGGTGTCCCCTGCCTACCCAGCAGCCATGAGGGGCACAACCCCATGCCACTGCTGCTGCAGTTCTTGCAGTCGCAGCAAGGAGCTTCCCTGTGTGGTCCCACTCTGTCCTTTTGCGCTAGGTTCTGCCTACTGGGCTGTGGAGGCCCCAGGGGAGGGCAGCAGGGCAGGGAGACCGATCCTGCAGTGGGCAGCACGCACATAGATCTGGGGGCACTCGGGAGTGTGTGCAACAGCGGGGAGCTGGGCCCCAATCCCCTCCCTGGACAAGCTGCCTGTGGCCCTGTCCTGTTCCCCACTGGAGCCTTATGGCTGCACATTCTGGCCCTGGGACCCAGGTGCTGCCCGAGTGGACAGCAGCCCCAGCCCTGCCTAACTCCCTCCCTCCCTGTGTCAGCCTCAAACCCCCGCCCCTGCCAGACTTACCTGAGGGAGCTGCTCTCCAGGCTGCCTGGCAGCTATGTGCATGTACATGCACATGGTGCCTCTGGCCTGACTGCCCTTCCCCGGTTCCCCCCAGCCTCTTGCAGGCTGGAACTCTGCCAGCCTGCAGATTGATCATTTTAAGGGAGAAACATGCAGATTTTGCAGGTTTTGCAACAAGCAGTCTGCCCTTTTCTTGGGTAAACGGGGAAATCCACTTTTTTTCTGTTTTTCCATGCGAAATGGAAAACCTGGATCCCAGGTCATTAAGCTGCTAGCCGTTTTCCTCTTAAGCTATGGGTACTAGTCTCCCTTGTCCCTCCTACATCCCTCTCCCCACCATCTGGTTCTTCCTTCCCCGCCCTCCCTTCTGCCTGTCCTGGTGCCTTCTGAGTCCTGCTGGGGCACCCACCCCAAGCTGAAGGATAAACTGTAAACTAACCTGTTATCACTGAGCATACCAGTTAAAGGATTAATCATTTAACCTTTCACATCCCTACCTTGTGTTAAGCTGGAAGGATTTCCCTTTCTAGAGGACAAAGGGGGTGGGGCGGCACTTTTATTTGCATGTTGGCAGTTAGAGGAACATTCCCTATTAAATTGTCTTTGAATGAGAAGGAGATTAGTGATACCTCTTTTCCCTCTTTCCCCCGCCCCTCCCCTTATCTCACACTTCACTTTGTCAAAGGAAGCTTGTTCTATAACAGTTGAGAGCACTTTCCATATTATGTGTCTTGTTTAAGTCTTCCAGGAAAAATTAGGTTCTTGTAAAACAAATATTCCTCTTCAGGAATACAGATTAAAATTTAATTTTGTCAAATTCAAATTTCAAGTCCTAGTCTTTAAGCTTCTTCCTGGTTATATTGCTGGTTTGCAGAAGTCTTTCTTTTAGCAATTCCTTCCCTCTGAGCTTTCTTTTAACACTGTTTCTTGAAATTGTCAGCTTACTCTACACAAGTCTACCACCATTTCTTCATTCAAACCTCTTATTAAAATTGTGTTTTCTTTAATTTTCTCATTCTAATTTAATATTAAAACAAGATTCTTTTAACAAATTAAAATCTCATTACAGAAAAAATTGCTCTTACTGTCTTGCAGATGGAATGTATAGTGGTTGCTTTCTGAACTTGAAGTCAAGTCAGGCATCAGAGTTGAGTATTTTTAGCATCTGCAGCGGCTTCAAATTTGTCTCAACTGCTATAACTTTATAGTCATATTATTCTATTTAAGTACATTTCTGCTGTATGAAAGATACCCAAATTACTATCAAAATTACAAAGCTGGCTTCTTACATAATTCCTGTACCGTAACTGCTACAACACTCCAGTTGTAGCACAACACTCGAGACATATTTCAGATATATGAAATATGCTTTTATTTTGTTGCTTGTTAGGTTTCTTCTGTCTAAACTTTGTGCAGTAATTTAACCACAGTTATTAATATATCTGCCATTCTAATAGCAATACTAGGTTACAGCAGAACTGACTGAGAAACCTGCCACAGTAGGTAGCTTTTATATTGAATGATAGAACTTGTACAAGTGCTTCTGTGTACAAAAGCATGTATTTAGACCAGGGCATCTGAAGGATGTGCTTCAGCTGAGTGTGTTTCATTCAGGAGAGAACATTTCTAGCTGTATCTAATTAGTAGAATTAGATTATGAAGTGGGTTTGTTTGTAGAAAATCTTTTTTCATAATGACTTTATTGGTGCTTAAGCATTAAGATTATAGAGTGAAGCACTTAAATAAGAAATAGTTTTAAAGTTGCATGCACAAACTGAATGGATTCTGGCATCTGTTACATTGCCTTATTGGGACTCTTCGTCTTGGAGAAGTGAAGGCTCAGGGGTGACTTGGTGGTACTCTGTAAGTGTATACGGGGTGTGCATCAGGAACTGGGAGAACACCTATTCACCTGTGCTCCCCAAGGGAAGACCAGGTCTACTGGTCACAAACTTCTAGAAGACTGTTTTAGACTGGACATAAGGAAAAACTTCTTTACAGTCCTAGTCTCTAGAGTCTGGAATAGACTTCCCCCAGAAACGGTGCAAACACCTACTCTAGATACCTTTTAAGAAATTCTTGGATGCTTATTTTGCTGGGGTGATCTGACCCTAGCTGACATTCTGTTCCTTGGGCAGGGGGCTGGACCCAATGATCTGGCAAGGTGCCTTCCAGCCCTAATGTCTATGAAATCTATGAAACTGAATGCAGATTGGAGACTAGTGGGGAAAGCTGCATACTTATTCCTTTGAATTTGGATTGAATACTATTTTCACAATCTAGATGAGGAATAGATTCTTTAAGACGATAGTTTGATATTCTGGAGCTTGATTTGGTGTGTGCAAAGGATTATGTGACAGTTGTCTAAGATAGCAGGATCACACTGACCTAGAAGATCTCTTTTCATTTTGAGTTCTTCTGATGTGAAGTGGCAAGTGAAGAAATCTTAAGTGTTTTGCACAGTTTGTGCAGTGAGCGGAGATTCATAGAAAAGATTAAATATTACCTTACTGCCTCATTCATTGTGAAGCAGTGTGCAATAAATCAAAGTATTGGTGAGTTTTACTGTGTGATAACAAGCTGCATCGTAATCCATACACATGGGTGAAGCACTAACACTGAAATCTTAAGGTTGAGAATCAAAAAACTAAGCATACCAGTCATGAATTCAAGTGAGTTTAAGAGCAATTATCAAATGCTCTAATTATGGTTCATACAAGGAAGTTAAACTTCATTGGTGCATCTACCCATGTAGTTAATACGAAGCAGTAAACTGTGGACCAATTCAAGCTGGACTAAACTGTTCCCAGGTGCAGCATCTATATGTGTACCCGGGATAACAGTTTGAGCCAGGGCAGCAGAGTAGGCCCCTAGCTGGCCGGGCTGACCAGATGTAATTTACATCTGCGGTCAGCCTCTGTACATCCATTTCAGCATGGTAAATGACTCTGTACTGTCCCCAACAATATTATCTTATGGCAGAGTTTTAGTTTACTAATATCAACCCACATGTAGACAGTGATGCTTTACTGTGGAGCTAATTAGTCAGCTCTGCAGTAAAGCATATGTTTAGATGTGCCTTATATGATTTGAATGCAAGCAGAGTAACTTTACTTCCATTGCATTAGTCTGCTGCAATAGTTTGTTCAGCTTTAAGGGCAAGATCTGCAAGAGGCCTTCTGGTTTGTGACACTGAGTCCTGGGCACCAGGGCAAAATTAGTAGGCTGTTGATTCAGTTATATACCCTTTAAAATGCCTGGGGGGAATTAGATGCCTTTAGAATGGGTTTCAATAACCAGTATTGGTAAGCTGCCCAAGGGCTCCAGTAGGGGACAGGGGCTCAAGATCTTAAGATTGATCTTACTTACCCCCTTTATTTTAGAAACCAAACAAGGCTCCTATTTTTCTGTCAGAACGTGGCTAGAAGAGATGGTGACAATGTCACTGTTTTTCTAGGATAGCCTTGTGGTTAGAGCTTGCAAGTGGAATATAGGTGGCCAGGGTTTAATTTCTTCAGGGGATTCAGTGTATCTCCCTCCCCCAACCCCCATCTTCCTCTACCCCAGGTGAGTGACCTGATCTGCAGACCAAGCTGTTTTGTGAAAGTGGTAGAGCTTTGCAGATCATTAGATTAATTGGGCCAGAGAGCAAGTGTGTTTGGTCTGGCAAATAATGCAGTTGAAACAATATCTGCGAAATGACTGCTCCTCACTAGTTTGTAATAATATTTGGAATAGTTTTTTTATTGTTGCCATGTTATGTGATTATAAAACAACTTGCTTGTTCCCATGGTCCTGTGTTAAGTATATCATTGATTTATTTCTGTGTTGTGCCCTCCCCATTTGATTTCCCCCCCCTTCATTTTACATTGTAGACATCTGTTAGCATGTTCTTAAATAGTAGAATAAAGAGTTAATTATTTGAAGTGTTCAGTTACCCAAACTCAGGACATGTTGCCAATTTGTGTCGTGAGTGTTATGAATGAGAGCAGAGACAACAAAATAATTGTTAAATATTATTAACAATTAAAGGGAGGCCAACAATTAAAGGCAGGTTAACCTTTTCAATGATTAAAATAAGGAAAGGACCTGTACTTGGATACATGTTCATTTAATAAGCATTTCATTGACCAAAACTGGTTTATAGTAAAGGAATTAGTTCCTAATTAGTTTCCTAACTGACTTTATTTTTTTTATATAAAAAAATCCGATTTTGATGGCCTCAGTTGAAAGAAAAATGGTTTAATTAAAGTCTTAAATATAGGGAAAACCATAATGGTCACTAGGTCCAGATTTGGAACATTATTTAATTGTTCTGTCTTCAACTTTTCAGACAATGAGAAGACAACGAAATGAAGTTGTTGTGGAGTTAAGAAAGGTGAGATCAGTTAACATTGCTCCTTTGAAAAATAATTTGATGTCTCAGAATTTTGAGTTACCAATATCTGTATGATCACAGTGCATATTCTTTTGTAGATCTTTGTGAAAGATGCTGCCAATCCTTTTTATAAAATTTGTGCAGACATTTGGACACTTTCAGTACAAAGGAAGCTTTTGAAAGGCAGATGTTACCAAGTCAGAATCTAAGAACTTCACCTAAGTTGTATTCCTGTAAACTAGTTGAAGAAGTTTTATTTCAACTAGTTATGCAAACTTCTGTGATCCAAATAATTGTCTCATTGATAATCAGCCCATATATTATTCTTTTATTTGTTGCTTGGCTCAGATTAGCTTAATGAACACGTACCAATTGCCCCATCCGGTTATCTGATGTCTAAGAAATCCTTCAGCATGTGTGGTGTTGAAAAACTACTCTCTGTATTAGAGATGTCAGACATCCCATGGACTGGCTCCGACCCGAAGGGCTGCTCACAGGCTGGACCACTTGCTCTCAAAGGCTGGATTCAGCCTATGGGGTTTATTGCTGTGGTTGCCAGAGTCCCTGTGGCAGTGAAGTTAATCCCTACTGTTTGGCCTGGCTTTGAAACCTGGGGAGTTAATGTTTCTCACCTCTCCTCCCTTTTTCTGCTGCTGCTTAAATTGGTATCTTCAGTTGCTGCTGGTGACGGATATCAGTGGCAAGGGAAAAGGAGGGAGGGGGCAAGTAGCAGCAACATTAACTTTTTGGGTTCCAAATTAAAGCCAAAGCAGCACCCATATGACCCATGAAAAACCCCAGGGTCAGGATTCAGTCTGTAGGGCCCAGTGAATTTGACCCTTGCTCTATATCCTGGACTTTGCTTAGGTTTTATGTAAACTTTGCTTCTAATAATGAAGCGATATTACCATGAGCTATCCTCAGTAAAATACAAATAATAACTGTTTTCCTTACTATGTGCAAATAAATTGGGTCAAGGCTACTAATTCTGACGCTAATTCAACAATCAGTCATAGTCCAAAGCATACTGAGAGGCAAGGCTTAATTGCCATAAACCTTAACTTATCTTAGCCAGTTGAGCAGAACAAAGCCACCATGCAAAGCAGGGTTGGGTGACCTTTATAGTGACAAAAATTGTGTGTTGCCTTATCTTTTCACCTGCCAACTGCTAGAGGAGGGATCAGTGGACTGAACTGGCAGGCTTCGAACTCATTACAGGAGATTGTCAAGCACACCCAGAAGTTAGCCCTGTGGGGGAGAGAAGAATGGCAATAATTGCTAGAGTGAGCTGAGCAATCATTCTTAAAATAATTAAAATTAGTATAGGCAAGTCTAGAGCAATTGGTGTGTGATGGGAAAAAAATTGCAAAGGGTTTTTTTAATACTTCCTATGAATTTTGAAAGGAGGGATTGACATCACAAAAAATACTTTTTATTAGTTTTTTGAAGATACAGAAACTATGGCAATAGGGTAATAGATTTTTTTTTTTTTTTTAGTAAAGCACATTTGCTTTTATCTGGACATGTTTTATCAGATATACATTATTTCTATGTTTACTATTCTGTAAGAGATCTTTTAATTTGCCAACCTGTTATCTTCAGCACTTGCATCATAATCTTCAGGCCCTTAAGCTTCATGAGATTCTGTAGTTCCGTCATAACATATTTTGGGATACCTGGCTGAGGTCAGAGGAAGTTCTATAAAGATTTTGGTGATGGGGAGAGAAGTCTTCAATTTGTCTCACTTGAGACTTTTTACATGGTCTCACTTGCACAGTTTGGCCCAAAACAAGAAATCTTCCAGTATAACTATCCAAAGTGAGATGCATATAGAAATGAAACTGCTGAAAATGGCTGCCTTCAAAACTTTAGAGTCTTTCAGATTTAAAAAAAAATTGTCAGTGGTTACTGCTGAGATGAGCAGGAAAATTTAGAAAGTTTAGCAGCCTGAGTAAAGGAATATGGGTATCGGTATCTGTGGGTCATCATTGCGCCACTACAGTACATTCTTCATTGCTACTGGTGTGTATCAATAGATAACTATACTGTTCTTCAGAAAGGTAAAGGTAAATGTCTGTACTACTAAAACACATTCCTGTATGCTGAGTTATTAACATCCATGACTCTTACCAATGCTTTAAAAATCTTCTTAGCCATTGCAAAAATGCCGAGCTTCTAAACATAGCAAATACATTTTTTCTTTAAAGAACAAAAGAGATGAGCACTTGTTAAAGAGAAGAAATGTACCCCATGAAGATATCTGTGAAGATTCTGATATAGATGGTGATTTCAGAGTGGTAAGAATTAATCATTTGTGTCCTTTCGTGTATATAAACATATAAAAGTTAATTAGTAAAAAGCCTTTCTAACTTTTCTGTCTGTTTCTTTTTTTAAGCAAAACACATCCTTGGAGGCGATAGTACAGGTAAAAAAAACAAACAAACAACCCGAACCCTTTTTCCCTCTCCTGGTCCCCCCCCCCCACCTTTTTTTAATCTGAGCCTTTTTGATCTAGTGACAAATGTAAGATGCACAAGTTCTAAATTTACTTATTTTACTACAGAATGCTTCAAGTGACAACCAAGATGTACAGCTAAGTGCAGTGCAGGCTGCAAGGTAAGAGCACAGTTTACTCAGACCTACAATTCATGTAATGATATTCAACCAAGAAAATGAGTTTTAGCTAAAGTGCATTGGATATGTCAAATAATGATCAAGTTAACTAAATTAAGTTCCTTTCAGAAATACCTTCAAATCGTGATAGTCATAGCTAGAATTTTTTTTTATGTAAAAGCAAACTGATCTAACTTGAGACTTCAGTAAAGTTGAATTTTGTTTATATTCTTGTGAGTTTTAGGATTTCTATTAAATAAGTCCTCATTTCAGAGCAAGTTGAGTGAAGTTGGGCTATCAATTGTGTTTGTGTATAGCTAGTGGACATAATTTAAATTCTGAAAATGGGTATAAACTTGAACTTTCCTTTTTAATGTGTCAAGTATGAAAATTCATTTACAGACTTTTTGCCCTCATTTATGTAATCAAAACTCTACCAGTATGTTCACTGACAGTAGCAGTGTTGAAAGCACTGGGCATTTCATTGTTTGTTGGACACTTAAAAATCTTTAATCACTGTGTTTTACACTAATTGAATAATAAACGTCCGCTTTTCAATAGATTTGTGGACATGCATAACTTTTGTGCTTAAGTATTTTGAGGTAGTGAGCAACCATCATTCTGGAGAGGCTTTAAACATTACTGAAAACTATCCTTGATGAGTAACAAACAAATTTCAGCTATGTAAAACAGACTTGTCCCTGAGCAGTCTTCTTCTCGGTAACAGAATGTGCCCACTTTTGCCCAATGACAAGCTAAAGCTAAACCCTTAATTTCACACTCAGTACAGCGGAGCAAAATTACCATGTCTTGCTTGCATTAATCATGTTAGCTTTTCTTCTTTAAACTGAATTGGTTAAAAAACAATTGTTAAACCAATGTAACGTATTTGTGTTGACACAGCCTCAAAGCAGAGTTACTATTATTAAACTAAGGTGTGAAAGGTAACCAGCTTTTCTTGCCTGCTGTTCTGCCACTCTAAACATTGAACTTAGGGGTAGGCGGAGAAGTAGAGATGAAACTTGTCTCCAGTTTCCCAAAATGCATAACTAGATATGTGGCAAGGGCAGAAAATTGAATAGCGGTAGCAGAAAATAAACTGAAGTTGTCTGATTCTTGGAGTGAGAGTCTTGAGCTGTCGGTGGAAATAAGACTTGTTATAGTTCTTCAGTAAACCTAAACTGTTCTGTTCTGCTCTTGAACAGCAATGAATGCTGAAGGTTTTTTGCAGGAACTAGGGTATATTTTTAAACATATTGGGTGTCCATTTGCAACTCTCCTGAAAAGGAAGCGTTTTTGCTCACTTGGTAATCTAAATATCATCTTCTGCAGTTATGTTAGAGTGGGTATCCTACAGTTACTGATTTTTCCACTCTTCATAGTGCTTAACTGGCCATTATTAAACTGTTGAAAGGAGATTTCATTTTGCACTGTCTCAGGCAGGGGCCCATAAAGCAATTCAGTACTTATAGCAGCAGTGGAAAACAAATCTTTAGAGGATGTGTTTGACAAACCAGTAGCTCTCTCCCTCACAAGAAAGTTTGGAGTGGGGTAGAAAATGAGGAAAGGAATCTGCTTCTAAATCTCTCCGTACTCTTTTTTCGTCACCAGTGGTTCTCTTAAAGTAGTGTCACTTAAACTGAGCCCCAATCCTCTACACACTACGTGCATAGTGAATAAGATGAACAAAAACATGACTGAAAATCCTTGTCTCCTTATGTCCCTGTGCTGCTCCATGTGAGAGGAAGATGCTTTGAAAATGGATCATTGACTTCCTTGACATTGTCATGATTCTAGCATTAGTTATAACCCTTATTCCCCTTACCAGTGATATTTTAGGTTAAATGAAGAGGTGGCTGAAGTAGTGTAACTAAGTTGCTAGCTGTGTTAATTTTCTAAAAATAAATCATATTTTGGTCTCTGGGATTCTGCTTGCAAGCTTCGTTTTTATTTTTTGTTCCTAAACAGAAAGCTTCTTTCCAGTGACCGCAATCCACCAATTGATGACTTAATAAAATCAGGAATATTACCTATTTTGGTGCACTGTCTTGAAAGAGATGACAAGTGAGTACATATTTTCTTTCAAAAATGAAAACGTTAGCTGTAAAACTAGTTTGGAAAGGCTAATCCTTTGCTAAATTATTGCTGTAAGAATTCACAAGTGTCTGCTATGATGCCGTGTTACATGCTGATGGAAAATGCATGGTTCAGTAAAACAAACTCCTTTTTTTTTTTTTTTTTTTTTGTAGTCCCTCTTTACAGTTTGAAGCTGCATGGGCTTTGACAAACATTGCATCTGGAACCTCAGAACAAACACAAGCCGTAGTTCAATCCAGTAAGTTAATTTGTCTTTGATAATCAGTAATGCATTTCACTTGCACACTGAGATCTACAAAAATATGAAGATCAAATAATACTTTAAAGAGCATCCGCACCCCTGTTTCTCTCAAGCATGTTCGCCAATCCACATTATAGGGTTGGTCCTTTCATGCGATAGCCAGGATGGTTGAAACTGAATTGTCAATCACAGGCACGTCGCTGAAGGACCTGCCCATGAAGTCTCCTGCCAGAAGTTCTACCTCTTCTCTGGCAAGCAGCATCAATTGAAGCGCACACCTGCTTTTGTTCTACATTTTCTCAGATTTTAAATTCAGTTGGGTTTGCAGATGGTGAGTAATCTCTTGTGGGAACTCACGCTGTTTTAGCAGAGTTAATATCTGCTGGTTTCCAGTCTTCAAACACTTTTTTTAACTTTCCCTTGAAGGGATTACCTACATGTGAGGGAGAAAAAGGTGCAGACTAAGTCCAGAGGATATCACCTTTTAGAATTCAATAGAAGGACCACATTTGAAGACCAGATGTGTCCTTCATGTGTTTAGGAATCTAAAGTTAGGAATGAATTGAACTTCCCCTAAGTCACTGAATAAAAGGGGAGAGTTATGCAAGTCTATACCCTAAATATTTCTTAGGTCAAAATGCTACTGGAACATCAGTTTTTGAGTAAAGCTCAATAGAACTTTTTCCAGTATTGAACTTAGTAAGGTGCTTCTGTATTTTGAGGTCTGAACCTAGGAGTACTAAAATAGTCAAGCAAGTTTTGTAACTGAATTGAACTCGAGAGTCCTATAGTCTCTTCCTATTTTCTCCTACATCAACTATTTATAAAAAAAACTTCTTTTCTTTATTTAAAAATTCAGAAAAGTATACAGGTAAAACAGAATGGAATGTCATAATACTGTTACAGTAAAAGCTGTGTCATCCAGTATCCCCCGTTCCCACAAAATATGCCGGTTAGTTGAGCAGCCGTGGCTGCTGCTTCTCACGCTGCATCTGGGTCATCCATCTGCCCCTCACGGGGCCCTGTGGGACAGGAAGCCAGGTCCTGCACAGCCCCATGCAGCTTGTTATGCCCTTGGGCTGTGGGGGCTTGGCATTGCACGCTGCTTTGACCCGAGCAGTGGGGGCTTGGAGAAACTAGAAGTGCCATGGTGGGTACTTTCTGGTTTCACTTTCTTACAAGCCAGCATGCCGGTTAGTGGAACATGCTGGCTTGTAAGATGCCAGTTAACAGAACTTTTACTGTACTAGCCAGAAGCAGTATGATCAAATTTTAAATGTGCTAAGTACCAATATAAACTGGCAACTTTTGATATGATCTAATTTCAAGAACTTAAAGGAATCTTTGAAAACTCTACATTGGAAGCTGAATTCTTAAGTGGCTGTTCGAAACAGAGTTGACTTGGGTGACAATACCGTGCCTAAAATTTAGCAATCTGGTTTGAGTGACACATTTGACTAATTTGACACAAGCATGAGTAATTTAAATTCACTATTTTGATTGGCTTATCCTGTGATAACAAGGAAAAAATGTTTCTTTTTATTGTAGTAAGTTTGCAGTCATTTGACAACAGCATCTATTTATTGCTGGATTTGGTTTTAAAAAGGATTTTTAAGTCTTACAATTTTTGAAATAACCTTTTGAGGTCCACTGTGATCTGACAAAAGAGATGCTGGGTGGGAATGGAAAGCTATTTGCATAGAAGTAGTAGATTCATTCTAAGTATCAAATGACAAAACTGAAAGGGAAAATATTGCCAGGTCAATTAAAATCATAAATCTTTAAATATTTGTATTTTTGTTACATTAAGGGTGCATTTACATGTGACGAGCAACTGTGTCGCCATAGCTATGTGCTCTCCCAGCATAGTGTGCCGCTACCACGAAGGAGCTGCTAAAAATAACCATGCGCCATGCGTATTACCAAAAGAAAGTACTAAATCATGGTGCAGTAACAACGTCACCATACCGACACATCTAGATGTGCCCTTAAAATAATATACAACTTATTTGTTAACAAAGAAAAAAAATGTGTGCTTTGCAATGGTAGTGGATTACAAAATTCACTAAGCTTTGTTCTTGTAGTTCTGACAAAGCCCAATGAAGTCAATGGAATATACATCCTGTTAACTTCAATGGAGTTGGATTGCTCTTTTAAAGAACAAGTAGCTTTTATTAGTATTTTTAACATCCCCTTCCAAACAGAGGTATAGAAATGGTATCTGCTCTACATTAAGATATTTTTAAGCATCCTATTTTTCCCATATTAAAGCTAACTTTTCAGTGGACCAAAAACAAATATTGAATTGACGATTGTGGTATCTTCTAATGGTCTTATTAGAAACAGTGTATACAGAGATTTAACTTCATTAGAAGTTTCCCTAATTAAGCATTATGGAAATATTTATTCTTTGATAATGGCTTATAGCTATGAAAACCTTGTCTGCTTTGCTTGGTATTCATTGGAAACGCCTGGAATATTTTCCTCTGGTTACAAAGTGAGATTGTAATTCCTTTTGCTTAACATTGAATAAAACTTGCTTAGTCATAGTATACTAAAGAAATGTAACATGGGATTGGTGTTGAGAAAAATATTTAACTGTGAAACAAAGTTTTGTTAAAATTACACCTGCTTACCACACAAGCAAGTAGCTTTGAGATAAGGATTTGACATGTAGTCTTGTTTCAAATAGTTAATATGTTTTAAAGATTGGTTTACTTAAACCAGTAACTACTTGGGAGCCGGCTCCTGCCCCTGATTTTCCCCATATGGGGTAAAAGTGCAAGTGCCTTGTTCTTAATAACGACTATTTAAAGCTGCTACTTTAGGCAGTCCTTGGGTAGTCATTTATTGATGATATTTGAAACTTCAAAATCTCTTGTAATGGTAAATTTGGCCTTCCCTTTAGTTTAGGGAAATTTCAATTTCACACTGAAAGAATAGGGAAGACAAGATATAGGAAATAGCTTATGTTGCTTTGTATATCTTGAATAGTTTTTAGAGATCTTCATCAAAGATTCTGAATAAAACTTCCATTGATAACAGATGGAAAAGAATATCAAAAATATTCTTGATGATTAGTAACCTAATTTGCTTTGTGTGTGGACTTTGTCTCAGACATTTTTTGCAGAAGGTTTCTGATGGATACAGTTAAATGAATAACAAACCTCACTGCAAATTTAGAACGAAGCTACTGGAATCTTTTACTTTTACAGACCTGTCTGTGAAAGAACATAAAATAAAAGGTGTCTTAGGATGCATTGTTTATACTTTGGCATATTTTGGAAACAGGGTCAAGCCTCATTAACCAGAGAAGGTATTACCCATGGGATAAAGGAAAGCCAGTGTTTCACTTTAGAGCTAACTATATGAATGAACTCGTCTTTTTCAGAGCTAAGACTTAATAATGGAATGCTTTATTTTTCAGATGCTGTGCCACTTTTTCTGAGACTGCTGCATTCGCCCCATCAAAATGTTTGTGAGCAAGCAGTATGGGCTTTAGGCAATATCATAGGTTTGTGTCACTTAGTATAACAATTCAAAGCTGCTTTGCAAATCAAATTCTTAAACTGGTTAGGATGCTATTTATTAAGAATTGGAAGTATAATCAACCAGAAGTTGAATAGAGTGATTATTCAAATGGGGCTGGCTCACATACAGAGGGGTTTTTTTTTCTCCAAAAAGTGTCTTGTATTTAATTCTTGCTTTCTCTAATTCAGTTCGTCTAGCACTCTCATCTTTCATTCCCAGCAAAGTAATGTTAGACAAAAAAGATTCAAATTATGTAAACTGCACTAACTGTCTTTCGTTTTGAAGGCTGGGAAACTTTGGAGTTTCATCTGGCCAAGCCATTTTGACTTCTTTAAATCTTCCACTTTCTGTTCTTTATTTTAAGTGATACTCACATTTTATAGTGGTGTAGTCTAAATTTATGCCTGTACTGCTGGAAGATGGATCATTCTTTTAGTGCCAATATGCCTTAGAATGCATATTTTGACATTGATTAGTTCATATCAAACTAATCTTAAAACTTCTCTAGTTTTGCTAAAATGGATTCTTACAAAATTGTGTATGGGATGACGCTATTTTCTGTCCTGTCAGGAATACAAGTTGAATACTGCAGTGAGGATAACTCTGGGTGCTTAGTTGTGTGGATGAGGGGGTAGAAAGCACCCTGTTCAAGTTTGCTGATGACACTAAGATGTGGGGGGATGTGGGTGCACTAGAAGGGTGCAATAGGCTAC
>NW_017728910.1:6433586-6448930 GCF_001723895.1 Crocodylus porosus | reverse complement strand
GCGGGGAAGCCGACTAATGGCTGCAACATTCCAAATTGCAAACTCATTTAAAACCCCGCAAAACTCACATACATGCGTGTGACACCATTAAGCCACACAAAAAGGAAAATTTTCATCACATGTACAAGTACCCTAAGTTTTTCCACAGATACAACAGGTGGTCCCTTGGGGAAGCACAGCTGTTGGCCAGGTTGTTGTGTACTTTCCTTCCTCCTCCACAGTTTGTCTGCTTCCTTAGCAAGACAGTTCTCTTTGGATTGTACCTTGATGTGTGGTGCAGTGCCACTGAGACTTATTACCAGCCAGCACTTCCCAGTTTGTAAGGTTGATGCCACCCTTCTTAAGGTATGCTTTGTGGGTATCCTTGTAGCACTTCCTGTCTTCCACAGGTCCTCTTACCATGACTGAGTTGAGAGAAGAGGACTTGCTTCAGGAGACAAGTGTGTGTCAGCCGTCCACACACAGTGGCCAGCTCAGCACAATTAATGTTTCATGATCTTTGCTGGTTCAGTGCCGGCTACGTTAGCTGCAGAGAGGATGCTGATCTTTCTGAGAAAGATTCCAGGTGCTTAAGACAGCTTCAGTATGTCACCCACATCTCACACCCATAGAGAAGGGTGGGGATAACCACTGCATTATAGACCAGGATTTTAAGTTTCCATCTGCAGATCTCAGTTGGCAAAGACATAGCAA
The DNA here is from genome assembly GCF_001723895.1 of Crocodylus porosus. Classification (NCBI taxonomy): domain Eukaryota; kingdom Metazoa; phylum Chordata; order Crocodylia; family Crocodylidae; genus Crocodylus; species Crocodylus porosus. The sequence goes on along the minus strand of NW_017728910.1, from coordinate 6,448,237 downwards.
AGCAGCTTTCCAAAAGATACGCTGACACAGCAAATCCTATGTTAAATTTCTACAATCAAGACTGACCATCTGTGACAGGTGGATGCCAAGCTATGGGAAATGCTCAATGTTTTCTAGTGGTTCTCCACCAATGGCAATTTATGACGGGATGAGGGCAGCTTGTGCTGAGGCAAACTGATGGAGCTCCTTGGTCTTCCCCAATATTAAAGGGAGTCGTCCCAGGCTATAATAGGCACCTGAAAAAGGTCAAAAGGTAGACAGCAGCTCGATCTCAGTATGCATGAGGACAACACAGTAGTCAGCGTACTGAAGGTTGGTGATGCTGGTCTTGGTAAGTTTTCCTTTGCTGTGAAGGCTTTGCAGGTTGAAAAAGTGGATTTGATACTCAACCCCAATTTCCCAATTCCAGGAGGAAGGCAGTCACAGATGAGGAAAAAAAAAAGTCACAGCAAGATAGATGGAAAGAAGGGTTGGGGCAATGACAGCCCTGCTTAACACAGTACAGATAGTAAATGGGTCTCTCTGATCCATTGTAAAAGGACTGGAGATCATCCCATGATGAAGTAGCATGAGGACACTGATGAACTTCAGTGTTCAACCAAACCTAGCCAGCACCTTCCATAAGGTTTCACAACTGATGGAGTTGAAGCCCTTGTTTAGATCAATGAATGCCATAAGCAGCTCCTGGTGTTGCTTTCTACACTTCTTCTGGATCCATCACGCAACATAAATCATGTTGGTGATATTCAGTGATGGTTTAAAGCCATGCCGGGGGTCTGGAAGATCATCTTTGACAAGGGGGAGGAGGCAATTCAGAAGGATGCAAATAAGAATCTCCCTGGCAACAGAGAGGAGGGCAATGCCTTGGTAGTTCCCACACACTGACTTGTCCCCTTTCTTGAAGGCAGTCACAATGTTGGCAATCCGGTGCAGCTTCCTTGTTAACCCATATTGTGATGAGAAGTTGGTGAAGTTTTTCCGCTAGTGCTGTTCTACCAGCTTTGAAGACCCCTGCAGGTATGCCATCTGGTCTTGGCACCTTATTGTTCTTGGTCTGAGTAATGGCACACCAGACTTCCTTGAAGGATGTGGGGGGAGGGAGAAAATCAGCAAGAGATTCTATTACTGGGTGTTAAGGCATGGACTCGATGGTGGCAGCTGAGACCTACAAGCTAAGATGTGTGGGGTAACTAAATTACAATGGAGTGGAAAACAACAATGTTCTTGTGATGATAATCTTCCTCCTTACCTTCTCAGACATCTGCGTTATTGTGCTGCCTAGAAACCCCACTTTTGAATTGAGATCTTACTCTGCCGGGCACTATATAAAAACCCAAAACACAGCCAGCACTTCTCCCCAGAGCAGCATGGGGAGAGCATTCACAGCAGGCACTGTGGTGGACCAGTAGAGGGCTATCCTGTGTTGAGCCACCCACCTCACTGCACCCAACCACCTTCCAGGCTCCAAGTGCCTCCCTGGGGGTGCCTCACACCTGGCCAACCCCCTTCCTGGAACACACCCGCTAGCCTGGGGATAACACTGCCACCACCCAGGGATGGGCTTGATTCTGGCTCTGTGCACCCTGGGAAACAGTGCTAGTAGCCCTCCCCTAAAGGGTGCTTGAGTCACTTCAAGAACTTGGGATGCTTCCCTCAGTCAGAAGCACAAGTAGTGGTCTCCCTTAGCCAAGCCAAGGGGACCCCACAGCATAATCTAGACCCATTCCCAATAAGTCTCCCACACTAGGTACAAAGGAGAACTTTATTGGTTACAAGGGGTAGGGTTGGAATAAGGTACAGAGTAGAGTGATATCAGAGAAATCCCATAGAGCAAACTGGCATGGCTGAGTAGCCTTTGATCACGCATCAGAGTTACTGCAAGCTACATATCTAGTTAGCTCTCAAGTAGCTTACTCATGAGTATCATCCAGAGGCAGGTGGAGATTCCTTCTGGAAGCAGGCAGTTCCTTGATCATGAGTTTTGAGAGAGAGAGTATGTTTCAGATAGTCCAGCTCTTCTCTCTCTGAGTCTTCCTCATGGTTACTACCTCCTTCTGGGCAGTCCTTAACTTATATAGCCTGTATGACCTTATTTACCTGGTCCAATGGAGGCCACCACCTGTTGGCTGTCAGCCAACCAATCTGAAAGGTGTCACTAGTTGTTGGGCAGACTAGCAGTTCCTAGCTCCCCAGGGAGCCCAAGTCCCTCACCCAGCTATGTAATGCCAGTCATGTAGGCAGAGGGAGCAGGTTTCCCCCCTCCCACAGGAATGTATCCAGCTCAGGTTACCTAGGGATAGGGTAAGGCGTGTACCCTCTGCAGGGCCCATCTTAACCAAACTATCATAGAGCAGAGCTTTTGGGGAAAAACAGAGGTGGCCTTCTGCCACAGGCACTTCTCCCTACAGTGGCACAGAGAAAGCAATCGCAACAAAAGCCCCACATCTGCAGGCCAGATCCAATGACTTCACAAGCTGAATCTGGCCCATGGGCTGTAGACTGCCAACCCCTCAATAAGACTAGAGAGTAGGTATGTTTTGTAACAGAATAAAATAAGGAACAGATTGTTCTCCTGACAGTCATATTCCACATGCTAAAATGTGTACAGTTCAACTGACAGTGGGCACCTACAAAGGCTCAGGAAACATTCTTCTAAGGCCCACATGGACAACTATCACATAACGTGACTGCACAAACCCATCAAGTGAGAGCACTGAATTGAATACAGGTTTTAATACATGTATCTGTACCATTCCTATGAACCCATTTTTAGAACATTTTGTATCTCAAATAAATGACTAACTTATAAAATCACAGTAAGTATCGCTATTTGGGGCCAACTGTACCAGGATATTAGCAACAAAACATATCATTCATAACTGCCAGCATTATTACTACAAAAACACATTAAATAAACAGCACGACTTTGGTAATCAAGCAGTTGAAACTGAATAAGCTCTCCCCTACTGAAACAAAAAAAAAAATGCATCACCCCAGTCTAGCTTCGTATTGTTTTGAGTGGTGTCTTTATAACTAAAAGTCTCTGGACAATGCACATCCCTTGAATCATTCAAAACATTTTGCTGTTTTATGGTAGCATTGAGGTGGTGACATTGTAATGGTAGTCCAGAAATATGCAAGAGGCAAGAATTCTTGTGGGTGATATCTTTTAGTGGACCAACTGTACAGCTGGGAAGCTTTCATGTACCCTTCCTCAGGCATGTGCCTCCTTCAAGGAGGCCTGAAAGATACTATGCTACTTGAAAGCTTGCCTACATCTTTCCCAAATATGCAGTTGGTCCAGTAAAAATCACCCACAAGAATTCATGCCTCCTACTTTTTATGGTATTCTACAATTACCATATTCTCTCATATATACCATAAACTGCCTTGGCTCTCCCCACTAAATAAATAAATAAATAAAAAGATACATACATCCCAATTTTGGGAGACCGATATAAGCAGGGGAGCTGATTTGCTACCCAGGGTTGAAAGCAGCTAGGTTTGATTCCTCAGTGAATCAGCTCTGGTATTACTATTCAGGCAGCTGAGGAAGTCAATTTACTTAATGGCTCAGTGTTCTTTATTCTACAGGTGTTTTCTTTAAAAGATGTTCCACTAATCAAACCAACCTTTCTTAGGACAAATTTGCTGTCCACCAGCTGCACCAGGTTTATTTTACAGTTTCTTTAGCACAGACTCTTTAGCTCATAATCAGAAAGTCCAGGTACAGAAGAGCATCCTGGAAATCCTTATTGCTGCCCGAATATGCCAGGAACACGATCCTCCACAGGTTCTCTACCAACTGAAACAAGGTACCTTCTTTCCCTTTCCCTCATGGCTGTCAGCTTGTTACCAACTTCAGATTGTATGGCTTCAAAACAACCTTCAAGGACCTATGCCAAATCTTTAGAGGGCTTTTTTTAAACAAACAGAGCTGGGCACTCCAGTTCGCTTCTAGACATTCCCCTCCTGACTTTTTCATCTGTCCTTTCATTTGCCTAGGCTAGTGTTGAACTGAGCCCAATAAGCTGCCTAGCCTCCCCCCATCCCCTTCCCTCATACATGCACCTGTATTGCATTGTACACAGTATGTCTCCCCTCTCTTAGGAGAGAAGCCCTGTAAATGTACAGTCTTTTCCATATTAGATGTAATGTTGCCAGGTTACCCAGCTTTCTAAGATCATAGACCCACCCATGGACACTAGTCTTCAGTAGCAGCTAGGGATTCAGCTATAGTTAAGCAGGAAGGGGATACAAGGCTGTCCTTGCTCTATGCAGCCACATCTTTGGGGGGGGGGGGAAAGGTCTTTTCTCTTCACTCCATCTTTCAAGGAGGAGGTATATGTTATACTTGGGGGATGCTGTATCCAAGAAAAATATGGTAAATTAGATATAAACTATGGTCATTAAAAACTTTTTATTTAAGCTTTCCTAATAAGATATTTTTCAAAGACGATGAACTGAGAGGCAACTGAGCAGAGAAACCAGTCACTTCCAAGTCTGTTCACCACAGCACCCCAAAGAAAAACCAAGGGCCAACAGTCAAACTCCTGCAAGAACCGCTTTAGGCTGGACCCAAGAAAAAATGTCTTTACTGTCTGAGCCCCCAAGACCTGGAATAGACTCCCTCCAGATCCGGTGCAGGCACCTACTCTAGACTTATTCAAGAAACACTTGGATGCTTATCTTGCTGGGGTCCTTTGACCCTAGCTGACTTCCTGCCCCTGGGGCAGGGGGCTGCACTTAATGATCTCTGAGGTCCCTTCCAGCCCTAATGTCTACGAAATCTAAGCAATCTCCTTAGGAACTAACTCATCTGATATGAATCATTTTGGACTAGTTTGAATGGCTATTTCTGCACTGTGCACAAATCTTCTCTATCCCACAGGTCTCTGAATTTATTTCTACAGCCCTAAAACACTACCACCTGTGGCTATCAGTCAAATTTGTTTTCTCTCTCAAGCTGTTGCTATGGTTAAGCTGCAAATTGCCATCCTGTATCAAACAAATTGCCTGTAATACCAATACAAAAACAAATCAGAAATCACAAGCAAGACTTTATGCAAAAACATCTGTGCTCCCATCCTCCACCCACTCAACAGCATCCACTGTCCCGTAACATGTTGTATTCAGTAGGGTACTCTGTTGCCTGGTGCCAAGATCATCTGGTATATTCCAGTCCCAAAAATACCTTCAGCAGAGAGAGTTAGCCGCGTAAAGAATTCATAGCACTGCAGAAAGAAAAGGATTCCTCTCACATGACAAAGGAGTTGTGAGTAATGTTATAGCTGATTATATTAAATGACTGAGAAGCACTTTTAAGTAGATCTTCAGCTAACACTAAAGTTCAAAGCAGAGGCCCCTTGTTTCAGGATACTTTAGAAGCTAGATATATTACATGTTTCATGTAACGGCCTTTACATAATACTAGTGGTGTCTACATGCATCTTTCAAAGTGATTTTGTAGCAGTTGCTGCTTAGTTTGAATCCAAGTGATAAAATAACAGGTGTGTAGGGTGCAGCCGTGTTGGTCTAAGGACATAGGCAGACAAGGTTCTTTGCGTGAATCTGATATCTTTTATTAGACCAACTTAAATAGTTGGAAAACAATTATTAAAGCAAGCTTTCGGGTTCAAAAAGTAGCACTTCTCTAAGTTTTAGATCCTCAGAGAATTTAACAAGCATTAAGATTCTGAAGCCTGAGACAGCAAGAGCAATGCCAGTGGCAGCAGCAACAGTTATTGCTTGTGCTTTTTTCTATTTCTGGCAGGCAGAGGACTTGATCAGAAAGCAGTAGCAAAAGCAAGACGTGGCAACCCAGGTGACATCCAGGAATGGAGGAGAGGCTGAAGGCAACAGTGAACGGCACCTCAGAAAAAGCAGTTTGCCCCCTGACAGAGAGCTATAAGCATATTTTACTACCCTTTGCCTACAGCTGTGTGTTTGTGCTGGGGCTGCTCCTAAATGGTGCCATGCTATGGCTGTGTTGCCGCACTAAAGAGTGGACCTGCACCACCATCTACCTAGTAAACTTGGCAGTGGCTGATCTCTTCTACCTCTGCTCTCTGCCTCTGCTTATCATTAATTATAGCATGCAGGATAAATGGCCGTTTGGAGAGTTCCTCTGCAAAATGGTACGTTTCTTGTTTTACTACAACCTCTATGGCAGCATCTTGCTGTTAACTTGCATCAGCATCCATCGCTTTCTGGGAGTTTGCTATCCCATCCGTTCACTGCCTTACAGGACCAGGAGACTGGCTGCCATTGGCACTGCTGTGTGCTGGGTACTGGTATTTCTGCAACTCTTGCCCACCATAATCTATGCTCGCACTGGTACCATCAATAACCACACCGTCTGCTTTGACATGACTAGCCCTGACAACTTTGGCAACTATTACTCCTATGGCATGGCTCTCACTGCATCTGGTTTTGTCCTCCCCTTTGTCATCATTTTAATCTGCTACTGTTTGATGATCAGAAGCCTGATTCAAAACACTGGGGAAACCAACCCCCTTTCTAGTGCTGTTAGAGCTAAATCAATCCAAACTATCCTGCTCGTGTGCAGTCTTTTTGCAGTTTGCTTACTTCCATTCCATGTTACTCGTGCCATCTACCTTTTCAGCCGCGTCTATCGAGTGACAGACTGCCACCTCTTACAAAGCATCAGCTTATCCTATAAGATCTGGAGGCCACTGGTGAGTCTCAACAGCTGCTTTAACCCACTCCTGTATTTTCTTTCTAGTCAAACTAACAGAGCCAGACTCATTCTGGAACTAAGGCTACATAAAAGGGATCACCTTCCCAAGCAAGCTGTGAATGCTAAGGGGACAAGTGCACCCCATGGGACTACTCCTTCAAGTATGGGAGCAAAGCCTGGAGAAAGTGACCTCCAATAACTTCCTTTCATTGCAATTTTGTTCCAATGAAGAGCGAATATAGCAATTTAAAATAACTGGGTGCATAGCTTTGAGAAGAGTCAGAAAACCACTCACCTACACCAATAAGAGACACTGTGTAATTAAAGTTTTTCTTGTGAGAAAAGCCTCAGTGAGGACAGACTGCGGTTACTTATAAGGAAGTATTTATGAAGGACTTTGAGGCAAGCTGTGAGCATTTTGTACATCAAGCAACAGCAACAGTAACACCAAACCTCCTCTCAGCTCTCTTTCACCAAGGAAAGGGGAACTGTGAACATGTACAAATTGGAATAGGTATAAGGTGAGGAAGACTGAGGTTGAAATGGAGGTAAGCTATTCATTACCTCCAGATATAAGTTAGATACTAAAACCACTTTACTATAAATTTTAAAGCATCTTCATTCATATTAAAATTTTTGAAAGCAAGTTTTAGAAATTCCTGTCTGTTGCTACTTTACTGACTGCACTTGCAAAAGGAAAGTTGGTCATTAATTTGCTAGCCAGGGCTGCTGAGCACAGGGCATGATCAGAGGGGTCTGGTCTTGGCCTTAGAAATATCAACAAGGTGAAAGGAGAAAACATTGGTTAATTTAGTACAAACACCTTACTTTTGATGCAAGTCTTTTTGCTAGAATCTTGGTTTACAAAAATTTTTCTTCAGGTGACAACCAGCAAGACCTGTGTGTTATTTCCTAGGAGTCAGAGTTCTACAGCCCTAAAAAAAAAAAAATGAATATCACAGAATGACCAGATAGCTCAGCAGCTCAAAATGAAGGGAGCTACCATTAAGCCAAGACTCTGGCCAGCAAGCTGCCACAGATTGCTGTTCTATTTCGAGTTGGATGTTGCCACCAAAAGACAATCTTTCAATGTAAAAATATGAGCACATGACATGGTTTCAAGTTCACACCCTGTACAAAACATGCTTTAGCGCTACAACAAAAAAGTGGTGAAGGGAACTTTCAGACAAGCTCTTTACAACAGCAGCTGTTAAATAACCACATCAACCAAAGGAAGCCAAGTTTGCCCATCTTCACCAGTCACATTTTGTATGAATCTTAGATCATGAACTATGGGACACAGGCAAATTTTATCTATTAACACACAGTTACCTCAGTAGAATCAAGTGTACTGTATTATTTGTGGAAGATATTAAATGGATGCCAACATGTGTACCTTTGTTCTGTAAGCAATTCTAGTCCTTGTTACAATTGATGAAGATCCTACTTGCCAATCATTCAGGCTATATGGAAGCAGCAATGAAGCTCTTTTGTGGAACAAAACCCTGAAATAAATAGAATCCAATACCCGACACCGGGCTAGTGGGGGAGGCCTGAGCAAGGATCTACTCTGGCAAGCAGATGGGTCAGTCCATAGGGACTAAGCGGTTGTGCTTGCTTAAGTGGCCTACAAGTCAAAGAAGAAAAAATACAATAGCACCAAATAAACACCTCTTCATTTTATCCAGTTTTTCTTCCATATACATACAGCTAATTTCAGGACCCTGCTGAGTTAAGATGGCAGAAGTAAACAGTTATCTGCAGCCTGACATCTTACTTGGCTACTACAGATGGGATTGACAAGGAATGTGAATATTGCATTATTTCATTGTGGCATATGTTGCATATCCAGTAGCACCCCCAATGTGCTAGGTGCTATATAGACACCAGTTATCTGAATGAATTTTAAATTCATGTTTACAGTTTTATACCTTTTTTTTTTTTAAATAGATTTAAATGAAAGCAAAATATCAAGAGTTACCTATTCACCTGCCTAGATACTCAATTTACAACTGCATAAAACATTTGGCATACTTAACATACAAGTTAATGCTTCTGTAAAATGTTAGCTCAGCCAACAGATAAAAACTCCTTCCACCCCTCATTCCCTCAGCACCTCCAGCCACTGTAGCTGATGGATGAGTTTTGTGGCATACCTACTTTTAGAAGAGCTCTGGGTGGAATTGCACATGCCCTCTCAAAAACACATGTACCGAAAGTGAGGATAGAGAAGTTTCATGCTGTTGGGAAAACAAGTATATTAAACTAGACTCTAAATTAAGCAGCTCTATCAGGCTACTACATTTATTACTATTACTTTCACTCCTTTATTCAGTAACTGATGGAGGACTGGCAACGGGATATAGAGATTTAAAGTTTCCAATATGTTCACTGAAATTGAGCCCAGATTGTTAACAACTGAAAGTTGTCACCGTCTGACAGCTATTTAGTGGTGAAAGTAGGTTTGGTTTGGTTTCAAGGTAGTTTCTAGTAAATGACCCAACAAATCACCACTTCCAGCACAGGCCAGTGATTAAATGGATCTGGAGGCAAAAATTCTTCCTTACCCAGAAGTACCATGCCAAGATAAGGCAAAGTTTATGTCACCTCCCAGCCGTACCCAAGACTGCAACCAAGGCCCCAGGTAGAAATTAAAATAGTGGGATTAGAAATAAAGGAATTTTATGCCCCATCCCATACATTTACATTAGTGCCGAGGTATAAAATTCCTTGGATCCCAAACCATGCAACTGCAAGGGCCAAAGTGAGACCCAGGACTGCACTCAGTCCAATCCCATAGACAGGACAGCATAAGGCTGTCACAGACCCAATTCTAACACCCAGCTGGTCGTTGGGAACAGGGACAGGGTAGCCCAGGGTCCCAGCTAGAGACCACAGGTGCCTCCAACCCGATCTCAGGGATCAAGCAAAGGGTGGCTTTGGCCTGGACCCTGGGGCTGCCCCATGTCCAATCCCAATACTCAGCTGGGAAAGCCCCATCTCAAGCTCCCATATCCTGGGTTTTTAAATACCATGTATGCATCCCAGCTGGGCTGTATGTGCAGTTTTGAAAAGCCAAGTGTGCTGGAGATTAAACAGGGGGCAATTGTGTCCTTGACCCTAGAGCTGTCCCTTGCCTCAGTCTAATGCTCAGCTGAACATCCTAGTGGCTGGTTTGTACTGCACCTTAAACAGAAGATTTAACAGTTGTCCTAGAACCAGCACTGTCCAGAGCCAGATCACAATACCTAGGTGAGCTTTGGGATGGTACAGACACTACATGTTTAACTTAAGGTAAAATACAAGCCAACCACAACAGTGTTCTACATTTTTTGTGCCATAAATTGACATGCTACAATTCATGGTGCTGCCATAAAATGTAAACTCTGCCAGGGCCCCAAGAAACAAACCCTGGCCACTTGCTCCTGAGCAGAGTCATTATGTGGAGCATACTATTGGGAAGTACACACCTCAACACTCCTCTCAGGCTTTCCACAGAATACACACATTATGCATGTTACTTCTTTCCAAGCATTTATAGCAAGGAAATAGTGAAGATACTAAGCAGTATACTTCTGAACTACTGGAACTGTTCAATTATGCCACTGCAGGTGCAAGTCCTATACTCATGCCAACATTCACATCCAAAAGTAACAAGAGTAATGCACCATCAGCAGGGCTTTTGCTCTCAGGGGAAAAAAAGGGAAAAAGATTTTTTAAATATAAAAACTTATGCAGGAGCTGTTCAGAAAGAAATAGTTCTCAGCCAAAATGGCCTGAAGTCATTTGAAAGTAGATGCTAAAGGTACATACTAAAGTTACCCTCCAGCACCACTTGAGGAATCAATTTATCCAATGGCCAAGGCCTACAAAATGTTCTCTTCTTCCCAACACTTACTTTAAAAAACTGTTTGCCTATGTTCCTTCTTCCCACCTCTACAAGCAGATTTTCATGAGATTTCTATTTTACAAAAAGAAAGCCTCCTCTGTTCCCACCATCAGCAATGCCATACTGTAGCAAGAACATGACAACTTCAGTTTGAAACAGAAGAGTTCCATCCAGAGCACTCACGTAAGCCTGAAGCAGTCATCTCAGCAATGGAACTACAAAGCCCTGTGCTGCCACAAGCCAATCAGAGGGCCAAGGGGGCAGAACCAACACAGAGCAGTAATGGCTTCATGACCAGAAGTAAAATGAGAAAGCAGCAGAAAGAAGCTCTGAACTGAGGGGTTAGAAGTAGAAAAGATGGGGGTTTGAAGGTAGTGATGTTACTTAGTTGATGAGACAGAGCTAGAAATCAGTTCCCCTCTCCTGAAGCAACACTTAAAAAGGCAAGTTAGTAATAAAAAAACCCACAAAAACCCAATAAGTTATGGAGTCAGATGCCCTTATATATTTAGTTTTATTTATTACAAAAGACCAACATTTATAAGTCCAACAAAAAAGTCCAAAGTAAACAAAAAGACGCACTCCACAAAGAAACAAACGTCTATTGTACCCATTCCTTCCATTCTGAAGGCAGCATAGAAAAATAAAACTGAAACCATGCGTCATGGTAATTCTCTACAGCACCAAAAGGAAAGTTTCTAAACTAATTTTTCCTGGATTAAATTTCATGAGGATCAACCATGACAGTTCTTGCTTCATATTAATACTGTCTTTGGTAAAGTATGTACAATACTCTCTTTGGTAAAGTATGTACAATAGTAAAAAAAGGGGGGACTTTAAGGGTTCTATGAATGCAAAGATGTCAATTTCTAAAAACCAAAAGATGAGTGTTTTCCCTGTCTATTTAAATTAAAAATATACAAATTACTTAATTAGGAAAAAACCAAGCAGTACAACATAATAAAACCCAATCCTGCTTGGATGCAAGCAAGTTTTCCCACTGTTATCATGGGTACCCACATCTCTTTAAGATGAAGCTGGTTTTTAGACCAATTTCATCCCAGCAATTTAAATATTTCACCTTAGACCAATATATAATTCTTAAAACCCATACTGGTAATTATAAAATTAAAATTGCTGTTGTTACAACAATGTATCAAGAACCATTTCCATAGGAAAAAGAGCTTAACCTTGCTTACAAGAGGCACAAACCCATATAAGAACACCATTAATACTAAAATACTCCCAGAATTCTCATTTTTGAGCACAGTGTATTCATTAAAAATTACAGGAAGAATTTCTTAAAAAGAGGCTTTACTTTGCAGTCAAGATAGTCTAGTTTCTATGCCAACATTTTCTATAGGCAAAGCAGAACTGAATTGCTGCAGTATGTTAACAAGGTTGTCCACTGTAGACTGTAGCATAGCCAACAAGAATCAGCGTGTGAAAGTATTATAGCTCAAAGCTTCAGATTCCATTTTGTTGAGCACACAGAAGTTAAAATCTCAACACCTGACATTACAATAGAATCTACTTATTGGGAACAGATTTTTAAAGGTAAAGGTAAAGTGAAGGATGCAAATGACAGCTTGTGGGTTCAAACAGAGCCAGATGATTCATTATTTACCCTTGAGAAACACAGATTAACCAATTAAAAATATATATCAAAAGAAACCCAGTTATGTTTTGCATTAGCAAAAGAATAAGATTCGTTAATTTGCTTTCGTTTTATGTTCTCAACTACTGAGAGCCAGGTTGCCTGGGTGTGAAGTTCAGAAAGTTTCCACCTCTTGACAAACTTGGGCTGCGGCATGTTATTTCAGCACACTTCTGTGTGCCAGTGTAGATAAGTGGGAATAATAGTTAGCTGGTAGCTGCAAAAATAAAAAGAACAAAAGGTGAATCTTGTCAAAAGCTTACTGCTCGGCATACCAGTTGTCTGTCAGGTTAAACTATTCATTTAGGTTTTACCTCCTTAAAAATCTATTTTTGGGGTTTTGGGTTTTTCTTTTTATTATAGTCAGAGGTGGGACATTTCTTATGGCCATTGCATAAAATTTTAAGATTGATATATAAACAAACAAACAAACAAACAAACAAACCGCAGCTTTTTAAAACTGATAAACTAACAACATTAACTTGCCAAAATACTTCCAGGTTCAGTCCTTAAAACTAAAAGGTTTACTATCCTATGCTCTTCTGCGTTAAAAAAAACCTACTAATACCTGAGCTCCTAGTCTGGAGAGGTATCTATTCCTTAAACTAATATGATCCTTTGGCCGTAATTTGGCCAAGTCATCTTCATTCTGACGTCTGAGTTTTTCTTGTTCTTCTGCTCTGGAAAACAAAATCCAAAGTTTTGCATTGAGATGTGCAAACCAGAATACATTCCAACCCATTAGTTACTGCAAGTAAAACTGAGTTTAAAAGTTATAAGTGAAGACTGTGTCACGAGAAAAAGTACAAGCAGATTTAAGACACAAATTTGATATGCAAAAAGAAGGAGAGACTTTATTTTCTGCAATATTTTTTATTTAGCATGGTAGGACTGTTTTAGAAAGCAAGATATCAAAGGAAAATTTATACAAGTGATAACATGCTCAGTCACTTCAGTAACAAAATTTAGTCTGCTTTTAATAAACAATATTTTATCCTTTAAAATGAATTAAGATTACAGCACAGAGAGGATAAGTGGTCAAACACCATACTAAAGAGACTGCTCAGCAGTCTGACAGAGTAAAGAGCAACCAGGATTTGGTTGTACCAAAGATTAAAGATCCCATACTTGGCCATACAGTACTTTTCAAAAACTGCTGCAACTCCCAGCTATTTTCCATGTGAGCCACTTGCTTAAAAGAACCAAAAAAAAAAAGTCTTGAAAAGCTGAACTGTGTTTTATTGCTGTAAGTGTTTAATATTTAATAAGACAAGTTAAGCATTAAGGAGAAAGCTCTTAACATGGTTTCAGAAGTCAATGTTCCCTGAAGTATACAAACTATACATAACCATAAATAATTGCTCAAGTTAACATCATTAAGAAAAAAAAACACTCACAGAAGTTTCTTTATGTAGCCTTCATTATAAAGATATTGGCTTCAGACTGCAAAACTCCTTTTCAACAGCACAAAGCTTCAATTCAAATGCTATAAACCAGCAAAAGTCAAGTGCTTTGAGAGAGAAGACTGTTTGGCAGATATGAACATTTGCCACAAAACATAACTTTAGTCATAAAATAGTTTACTGTAAAATCCTCAGCATGTTAGTTTTTCAATTAACTAATGTCCAGTGCTAAGCATCAAGCTCTAAGAACACTAATTCTTCAAGTTGACATGGTGTTGTTCAAACGTTCCCCACTTCTGGATATTTGCTATTCAAATTTCGTTTCTGAAAAAAACATTGTAAATGAGAATTATTGAAAAACACTGCTAACAAAGAACCACGGCATGCAAGGGTCAAAGCATACCCAAAAAAAACATTCTTGTCTTTCAAGTGACATTCTGCATTGGACAAAAAAAAAAAAAATACAGTATGTGCACGCACAAGTAAGCAGGTTTGAGTTTTTTGGTAAAGTTGTTTGCTTGTTTTTAAATTAACATCAAGCCACATTAACATAGCTCAGCCCTGAAGTAGGCACAACCACCTGCCTTGCAGCCTGCCCCTGCTGACCCCATTCAATAACTGCCACCACAGACCAGATCTGGCCCATAAACTGCAGGATAGTGTTTTCTAGATATTTTAAAATTGCCTCTTTCCTTCATAATCCCCACTCAAAGAAACTCCATATATGGCTTCCATATAATTTTACATTCAATGGCTACACTCCCAAAAGCATACAAGTTACGCAAGACAGATTTGAGCTGCCCATTTCCTCACTCACATTCAACCCAGGAGGGGAGCAGGAACAGCCACACTCCTTCTGAGTAAGCAGTGCACAGTGAGCTCTGAGCTCTTTGGTTGCTCAGCATAGCTGCTCCCACAGCTCCATATGTATAGTGCGATTCGAACAGCTGCCTGAACTCCCTGCACTTTGGCAGTACCAGCACTGACCAGCCAGTGAGCCAA
>NW_017728910.1:6426239-6433486 GCF_001723895.1 Crocodylus porosus | reverse complement strand
TCTTAAGAAAATGTTTTTTCCTCCGTCCTTTGCAGAACAGCCAAACTAGTTAAAGTTCATACTAGATGCCACAACAGCAAGGGATCTACGGGCAATTCACTACATGCACATTATGAAATCCGCCACCCTGCTACTTGTACACAGAAGAGTAATAAATCTAACTATGTATGAGGTAATTGCATATATATCTAATATAAGCAGCATCACTGGAAGTGGGTAAGTTAGGATTCTATCCCATCAGAAGAGAAACTGAAATTTTAGAGAGGGTCCTATACTAAAATTTAAAATTAGGTCATTCGGAACAGGAAGTGCATCACCAAGAAAGTTTAATCTTGATTATGCACAAAGTACGTTGCCAGTTTAGAATTCCATCAATTAGAATATCAAAACATCACACGATAATTATAGGAAATGAAATGGAATGTCTACGTTATAAAAGACAAACACTACGCAAGGGCATTTCTTTTAACGCCTCATCTGTGCCACCTGAAGCAGCATGCAACTACTTTTTAGAATCCAAGTGCAGCGAGAGCCATGGAATATTTATTGTACAGCTGCATGCACATAATGAACAATCCTGCAGCTTTTCATCATGAAAAAAAAAAAAAAAATCAACTTAAAGAATTATTAGATACAGTTTATTAAAATGACCTGTAGCTAAGAGTCAAGGTAATAGTTTAACCAAAACTGGTTTTAGTTGAAAAGCATCTCTGTTAGTAATCACTGTACCATCTGACCCCCATCAATTCACTAACAGATTCCGTCTTCACATAATTCTCATCTTAGAAATGACTAACTCCATTTTGGGAGAACTGAGGCACTAAATTAAGTAGCTTTTCCAAAGTCTGCAACAGGCAAAAAACTTAACTTGAGAGACTAGACCACAAAAACAGCAACTTCCCTTCCCAGCTCAAACTTTTACCAGTTTAAGAGTTCAAATTAATGGACTTAAAAATGGCTGTACACAAATGCAGAGAACCTGGGAAACAAGAAGGAAGAATCATAAGTCCTCACAGTCACAGAACTATGACATGATTGGAATAACAGAGCCTTGGTGGGAGAGCTCACATGACTGGAGTAGTCAGGGATGGATACAAACTGTTCAGGGAGGACAGATGGGAAAAGAGGAGGAAGAGTTGCTCTTTATGTAAAAGAGCTGTATGACTGGTCCAGTATGAAACTGGAGACAGGGCTCTTGAATGTCTCTAGGTTATGGTCAGAGGGGAGAGCAACCAGGACAATGTTGTAGTCGGGGTCCACCACAGACCTTCAGACCAGGAGGAGGTGGTGAATGAAGCTTTCCTCAAAACAACTGGCAGAAGTTTGCAGATCACAGACCCTGGTTCTTGTGAGAGACTTCAAATCACCCCTACATCTGCTGGGAAGGCAACACAGCAGTGCACAGGCAATCCAGGAAGTTTCTGGAAAGTGCTGTGGACAATTTCCTGTCCAACCGGTGGAGAGGCCAGCTAGGGGTTGTGCTCTTCTTGACCTGCTGCTCACAAACAGGGAAGAACTAGTGGGGAACACAGAAGTGGGATAGCAATTTGGGCAACAGTGACCATGAGATGATCAAGGTCAGAAGCCCGAGGAAAAAGGAAGGAGAGTAGCAGAATAAGGACCCTAGATTTCAGAAAAGCACACTTTGACTCCCTCAGGGAACTGCTGGGTAGGATCCCCGGAAGGCCAGTCTGAGGGGCAGAAGAGTCCAGGAGAGCTAGCTGTACTTTGAAGAAAACTCACTTAGGGCACAGGAATGAACCATCCTGATGGGCAGAAAAACTAGCAAGTATGGCAAAAGACCAGCTTGGCTTAGCAGGGAACTCTTCAGTGAGCTAAAGCACAAAAAGGAAGCTTATAAGAAGTGGAGACTTGGACAAATGACAAGGGAGGAGAATAAGAGTATTACTCGGACATACAAGGATGAAATCAAGAAGACCAAAATGCAGTTGGAGTTCAGGTAGTAAGAGATGTGAAGTGTAACAAGACAGGTTGCTACAACTATGTCAGCAACAAAAGGAAGATCATGGAAAGTGATGGGTCCCTTACTGAATGGAAGGGCAACCTAGTAACAGAGGATGTAGAAGAGGCTGAATACTCGATGCCTTTTTTACTTCAATCTACACAAGCAAGATCAGCTCTGAGGCTACTACGCCTGGCAGCACAGTTTATGGATTGGGGAGCAGCTGACAGTGGCAAAAGACAAGGTTAGGGACTATTTAGAAAAGCGGGACGTGTGCAAGTCCATGGGGCTGGAACAATGCACACAAGAGTGCTGAGGGAGTTGGCCAATGTGATTGCACAGCTGCAGTCCATTATCTTTGAAAACTCATGGTGGGTGGGAGAGGTCCTGGACGATTAGAAAAGAGCAAATACAGTGCCCATCTTTACGAAAGGGAAGTAGGAGGATCCAGGGAACTACAGACCAGTCAACCTCACTGCAGTCCCTGGAAAAATCATGGAGCAAGTCCTCAAGGAATCCATTTCTAAGTACTGGAGGAAAAGGTCATCAGGATTCGTCAGCATGGATTCACCAAGGATAAGTAATGCCTGACCAATCTGATTGCCTACTATGATGAGATGACTGGCTCTGTGGATGTGATGTACCTCAACTTTAGCACAGTTTTTGATGCAGGTCTCCAACAACACTCTTGCAAGCAAGCTAAGGAAGTACAGGTTGAATGAATGGACTGTAAGGCGGATAGAAAATTGGCTGAATCGTTGGGCTCAAAGGGTCACAATGAATGACTCAATGGCTATTTTGCAGCCAGTATCAAGCGGAGTGCCTCAGGAGTTGATCTCGGGGCTAGTGTTTTTTTAATATCTTCACAGTGACCTGGAAGATGAGATAGAGTACACTCACAGCAAGTTTACAAAGGACACCCAAGCTGGGAGGAGTAGCAGATACACTGGAGGGGAGAGCTAGGATTCAGAGACAAATTGGAGGTTTGGACCAAAAGAAATCTCAAAGTTCAATAAGGTCAAGTTCAAAGTCCTACGCTTCAGCCAGAACAATGCCACGTGCCAGTACAGGCTTGAAACCGACTGGCTGAACAGCAGCTCTGCAGAAAGGGACTTGGGGGTTACGCTCAGCTTAATGTCCAATGTGAGCCAACGGTCACATCCTTCTTGTGAAGAAGGCTAACAGCATACTGGGCTGCATAAGCAGTAGTGCTGACAACAGATCGAGAGAAGTGATTATTCCCCCTACTCAGCACTGGTGAGGCCACATCTGGAGTAGTGTTTAGTTTTAGGGCCCCCATTCCAGAAGAGATGTGGACAAATTGGAGAGAGTCTAGTGAAAGGCAATGAAAATGGTTAGGCTGCTGGGGCACATGACTTGTGAGGAGAGGCTGAGGGAACCAAGCTTATTTAGTCTGGAGCACAGAAGACTGAGGAGGGATTTAATAGCAGCCTTTAACTACCTGAAGGGAGGTTCCAAAGACAATTCTATGAAAATCAAAAGTTATTTTTCCAAAAAGTTAGAATTTTACATTTTTATCTGAACAAGCAAATTTTAATACGAAGTTCAGTTCGACCATTACTGCTGTGACTGTTCATGCTATGCTGTCATACCTACTACCAGCAAGTCCTTTACTTCAGGTTTCAAGTTTAAATATGAACAAGACAAAGGGCTTGCTTATCTTTATTAAAAAGGGGATTGTATGCAGAATAGTAAGCCTTTCTAGTGTGCATACAGTCAGTGGCTGCCTGGCATCTACACATTTAAGTTGCCTCCAAATGTTTTTTTAAAGAAGTAGAAGAGGAAAAAGCAAGAGCCTTAATGGACAGCAGTGAAACACTACTATGCAGCTACTGTTTTGTAGAGCTTGAAAGAGAAGCAACTAGATTTGTTTTGTAGGGAATGCTGTAGGTTCATAACTTCTCCATTTTAAAAACAGCAAAAAGACCATGCTCAAGAAAAAAAAAAAAAAAAACCAAAATCCTAACAGCAAGTTTCCTGCAGTAAATAAAGGAAGTTTCAAGACAACAACACACTGTCAGTCTCAGCTTCTTAAAATTCCTTTCAAAAAGGGGGAGAAAAAGCCTGCAAAGTATTCTCCTCTGGAAACAAAGTTTCTTTCTATTCAACTGAATCTCCCTACCTCATGAATTCTTTTCAGTGAAGTCAAAACATGTATACAAAATTGACATGTTAACACTGACACATTAAGAACATTTTCAGTTAACTGTACTAGCACTAGCTTTACTTTCACACCTAAACCTGGATTAAAAAGACAAGGTTCTGAGATATAGGAACCCAAATTAGATGCTGAAAACTTGAAATAAGTAAGTTACATAGAGGCTGAGAGAAGCAGTGAGATTCAGGCATTTAACTATGGTTTTTAAGAGGCCTCACCTATTTAGTCTTAGTTTGTGTGACTTCTGACATTAGACCCATATACAATGTTTTATTATTTGACACAGCAGCCTGAAAATTACTTTGCTCTTTATTCCACTTTCCAAGTGGTAGTTAGAGGATGCACTTGCAGAAAGCCTTAGTGAAGAATGACAGTGTTGCTCATACTTTTTTAGGCAGACAGATACCTGCAACAATGGCACTAGTTCCAGGTCTGAAGTCAGCAATGGGTGTGAACTTTTTGGGTTTTTTTTAAATACTGTTTCAAACTTCATTCAGCTGGAAGGCTATTTGTGGGGAGAGAAAAAAAAAAAAAAAGCACAAGGCTGAAAGGTGTATTTTCAAGATTTAGAATCAATAAGGTGATAAAATGCCTGGGAAAGCAGGTAGAGACTCCACTAAAAAAAAAAAAAGAAAGAAAATCACAGGAAGAACAAGCATGAACTTCAGATGGAGTTGCATCCACCTGCCAGTGCATGGTAAAGATGCAACAAAGAAAGAATAAATTCATCTGCATAACTGCTAGTTGTCACCTGTTCAAAGATAACACCAACAAAGTTTTACATGCTACTAAATTTTTATGCGCAACCTCAGATTTTAGGCACCCATCTTTGGAAACTTACAGCTAGGCCTCCAATTTCCAGAGCTGCTGAGCATCTACAGCTCCAACTCCCTGACTAGGTATCATGCCAGATAGGTTTGTGAAGGATTTCTATGTTCAGGTCATACACTGGGATACAATGTTAATGCAAAATCCAATACTGAAGTTTGTTGCAGTTACCTCTTAACAAAATAATGGCGATAAGAAAGAGTGGCTGTGCGCCAGATGTACACAGAAGCCAATCTTTCAATAGCTTTCAAGATACTGTTCGTTAGTTCCTTATACTTACTCAGCTGCTGCTAGTTTTTGCAATTTCTCCCTCTTCTTGGCAGACCAGTTCAGATCACCTCCTACAACAAAAACAATATCAAATTATGAATCTGAAGTTTATTTCAACTATAATGCCATCAACCTAGCTCTTTCATCCATAGTGCTCTCATCAGAAACTGTCAGAGCATTTAATTAAGGCTGGTATCATTATTTCAGTTTTAAAGATACTGGAACTAAATCATGGGGAGAAAGATCAATTTACCAAAGATCACTCACTTGACCAATGACAAAAACAAATAAGTTGGGTTTTCCAAGTTGTAGTCCATGGCACCATTAGACTATATTTCTACATAACTCACCACCCTAGAAACAGTTGATGAAATTTAGGCCACACAAATGAGATATGCCACAGAGCCAGGAAGTAATAGAACAGGTGCAACCACAGCTGCAACACTGCATTCAGCACAAAGCAACAAAATGGAGCAAGTTCAAAGAAAAAGAAAGCTGATTAGGGTGCTATAGGACAGAACTGAAGATCTTTAGTTAAATATGCACAACTTTGTACTGCAGCAGCAAGGATGGGAAAAAAAATCAAATATTTAAAAGGGATGCAAACACTATTAAAGCAGAGGAATTTGAAGCGAGAAAACTAGGGATTGGAGGGAACAGGTATGAAAAAAGCAGAATTAGGTGAATGAGGAAAAAGCTTTGAGAACTTTACAGCAATGGAGATGCTCTAGTTTGGGACAACAAAGTGCAGCTGAATAAAAAAAGCCAACACGCTCTGTAAGAATAATTTCACATGTCCCATTAAGGAACTAAAAGGTAGCAGCTGTTCTCCAGCTCCAACTTTGTTGTTCAGACTCAGTGAGCAAAATGTAACAGTTCAGAGATGTGAAAACATTAAGTGAACTAACTTCTAAGAATTTCTGAGACTATGCAATTGTGCATACAAAGATTTTTCTCTTTTAAATAACAATTCAACGCTTTCCAAAGACTGTCAAGAATATCAGTGCAGTCTTATTCAATGTCTACTTATACACCTCATCCATTTTGTTTTGTTTTGATTCAACTATAGCATATACCAGGTATTAAAATTAGCTCAAGATAGTTGAAAGTACAGGTGTTTAATCCTCTGCTTAACCTGACTAGCTTACACATTCAGTATATCATGAATCTTGGCAGTTTTCTTTATCAATGGTTATCAAGGTGGTTTCGGAAAGAATCCCAATTCTAATATTATAAAGCCTTAGTCTGTCCATAATGCTTTATTCGCACCGATTGGTTGCCTCGGCAGCCAGAGCGCTCTGCACAGACAGACGCACAGCAGAGCACCACCACAACAGCAGGGACTAAGAGGCCGGGGCGGGAGGGATGAGGCCAGCACCACTGGCCTCTCACCCCCACCCCCCAATCTGCTCCTTGGAGGTGGCGGTGGCGCAGGATGCTGGCAGCACAGCGCTGGCCTCATCCCCCTATACAGCAGAGCACCACCATGACAGCAGTGACTGAGTGGCCAGAGCAGGGAGCCAGCCCTGTTTCTTGGAGCCAGGGGCCAGGATGAGTCCCAGACAGCCAGCAGGGAGGAGGAGGAGGGAGGGAAGCAGTAAGGCAGGGGGTTACCGGTGGCAGGGTACAGCCACCTGCTGCATACAAGCTCCCCTTACCCTCCCCCCCACCAGAGGCAGGAGCGCACTCAGGCCTGCACCCAAAGCAGTGGTGGGGAACTGGACCCAAAATGGCTGGGAGGGGCAGGGGGGAAGAATGAGCCCAGGCCCAAAGTGGCTTGGGGGGGAGGGGAGGGGTGAAGCAGCCAGACCTCAACCCAAGGTGAGGGCGGAGAGTGGGCAACACAGGCCTCTGTCCCCACCCCACCCCAGTCATGTTTGATGGGTAATTTGCTAATAAAAAGATAAAATTTAACATCCAGTAAGTGCTTCCATTACATATGTGGTCCCTGTTTTCAAGAAGGGGAGGAAGGAAGAGCCTGGCAACTACAGGCCAGTCAGCCTCACT
>NW_017728910.1:6418257-6425334 GCF_001723895.1 Crocodylus porosus | reverse complement strand
AGGCACCTGGCTGGGGTCTTATAACCCCTGCCACCCCCAGTGCTCCTTCCTGCCCATGGCAGGGGGTCGGACTAGATGATCTGTCTAGGTCCCTTCCCACTCATTGATTCTATGATTCTATATTTTGAGACCTATAACTTCCAGCATAATATGATATAGGACATCTTGAATTTGTCCAACAGAAGTCAGTACAATTACCAACTCAAACAACAGAACAGGTGTCATGTTAAGAAAGTCTGAACATATACTTACCTGTGAGGTGATTCACAAAATACAGCATGACTACAGCTATTAGTGACACTAGAAAAAAGAAAGGAAGAGTTAGATAGTTAGCACAGCTGTCCCAGAAACAGAAAAAAAGTTTACCTTAAAATGCAATAGCAAAGTCTTTGAATACTATTAAAGAGAAGACAAGATTTTAAGTCATCAGCTAAGTGATCTGTCAGCATAAATCCTTGTCCCCCTGGATCACTTGGTCACTTTTCAAAATTCCATTTGGAGGGCTCAAAGGAGGATCGGGAAAAGGTTTTATATTAAAAGACGCTTTTATTTTGTAAAAGACCCTCTTGCCAGAAGTAAACGTCTTGCAACATTACCAAGACAGACTCCGACTACACTTAGTATCTGCAAGATATTACTAATATCCCTCACATCCTCAGCACTATTACAATCTACCTTTGTTGCATAACAGTCTCTTAAAAAGGAAGGAAATAATAGTCCCATGAGTAAAAGTTAATTGCAGTTTATGCACACATGTAATGCATGAACAAGTTAACTCAACTGACTGATGTGGCAGAACAAGCATTAAGCAACAGTGAAAAGGGCTCTCTTCCCATACCAGTCATACATGGTACTTACAGCAAATACAAGCACTGAAGAAAACTTCTAGAAATAGATACCCTCGAGAATCCAGTATCATGCCAGCTGCTATGGAAATGATTGCCAAGCCCAAATTCTGGATGGACTGCATACTAAAATACAGATAACAAAGATTTAAACTTATACTAGCTGCTTTTCACAGCTTACTTGTGTTTAGTTAAAAAAATGCAAAAGCTACAATTCAAGGCCTGAATTGTGGTCTGCATGCCACCATATGTTATGGCACCTCTAGATTTTATTTACACTGGGAATATGATGCCTGTACCCCAAAGGCTGAGGGTAGAACTACATCCTGCACCAATAAGCCTAATCTGCATAAAAATGAACTGTTCCAAACAGGCAGACATGGTTGTTTGGGCAAAGAATTTTTCCAACTATTTGAGTTGGTCTAATAAAAGATACCGGATTTACCCAAAGAACTTTGTCTGCCCATGTCCTTAGACCGACACAGCTACAACCCACACCCCTGTTCCAAACAGACGACTATACCACAACTTCAACTCTCCTATGAAATATGAACTTTCATTTCTAGCTAGGGGACCTTCTACAATCTTTTCTCCTATGCCTGAAGGATGCTTGTACCCAAAAGCTTGCAAATAAAGAACTTTTTTTGCAAATATCTAGTTAGTCTAATAAAAGATAATCACCTCTACCACAAGTTCTCACTCCTTTTGCCTCTAAATTAATAGTTACAATCTGACTACCTGACATCCTACATTAATGGTTATTTAAAACTTACTTTTTCAAAGCAATCCTTTAACATTGGAAGAAAAATATTTAAAAATATGGTACAAAAACAAACAAAAAGAATGAGGAACATTAAGGTTTATTTGTCAGTAAAAGTAGTTCACCTTGAAGAATGAAGACTACTCCAGGTCTAGGAGCAATTTTGCAAGATACGGCAGCATTAGAGCAATACTGTAGCCATGAATTGAGACATAAGATTTTTTGTGCGCGTTATCTTTTATTGAACAACTATATAGTTGTGATAAAGTTAGACAAGATTTTGCCATTACTCTAGTAGTTTAAAAAGTCTCAATGCTTCTTCACCATTTGGAAGTGCTCACAGCAGGCCACCACTGGAAGATAAATACAAATACTTACAAGCCATAAGCAGTTCCCAGCTGATGCTCTGGTACAACAAATGCCACCATTGGCCACAGGGCGCAGGCTAGTAATGAATAGGCTACTCCTAACATACACTGTTGAAAGCAAGATTTGCATTTGTGAGAACCATAGCTAAATAAAAGTTAACTCTCCCAACAGAATAAAAATATACTTAGAAACATAATAATATGACAATAATTCTGGTCATTTTTCCCCAAGACTAGTATCAAACTTTACACAACTGAGGTACAGCATGTTTTCACAGTAAGTTGTTGAATGAGAAATACATGCAAAGATTAAGCTGCAGTTGGAACTTTAAAAAAAAAAAGGTATAACTTTTTACAGTAAGTCCCTTTACAAAGGAGGTAACTTGTTGGAATAGTTGGCCCCTGGCAGACAGTCACGCAACTGGGGCATTTCATCCTGGATCCCAAAAAACTGTGTATCCTGCCACGCTAATGATAAACATTTAATCGTGTGATATCTTATTGTACATGGCTATCATCAAATAAGTCATTGTTACTAGTAATACTTACCATTGCAATCCAAGGGTTCCAGAAAGTAAAGGCCAACATGATATGAGAAGCAAGTGTAGTCAGTACAGCACACAAAACCCAGATAATATTCTTTCCAAGTTTATCCACCAGGAATCCAAACACAGGGGACATGGGTGCCGATATAATATATACAATGCTACAAAAAAAGAAAACAAATTTTCCTTTCAATGTTTTGAAGGCTTAATTGTTCTAGGGTGATTAAGGACATAAATCCATATCTGACATGTAAAGCAGGGGTTTCAAACTTGCCTGGTCCCACAGACTGCATAAGTGTGAAACAGGTCCAGGGACTGGATGACTGATGAGGCCTGTAGGCTGGACACACAACCTCCAACCCATGGGAGATCCAGTGCATGCAGCATCCACTGCGGTTGCTCCAGGACCCAGTGAAGAGGCCTGGTATCCCAGGTGCTAAACTGCTGCCCTGGGAGTGAGCTACAGTGCAAGCCACAGCTGCTGAGGCTCCAGCACCACTGCTCTCACAGCAAAGCATCCGGGGACAGCAGGCGGCACTGGAGCCTGAGCAGCATGATGGGAAAAAGCCTGGCACTGTGGCTTGTTCCCAGAGTGGTAGCCAAGTTCCTCAGGAGAGAAATGCAGCAGTGGAGCTCTAGCAACACTGCAGGAACAAGCTTGGCTGCTGTCAAAGGAACAAAGCCATGGTGTGCTGGGGCTCTAGTGCCACAGGTCTTATCCAGGCACTTGGGGGACCTTCCTGAAGTGGCAGCCATCACACCCAGAGTCAGGACAAAAGTCTGCCGGCTGGATGACCTGGCTCTTCAGGCTGTATATCTGACACCCGTCATCTAGAGGAATCCAATATTTAACACCTTGATTTATAGATCAGCCTCACAGAAGAGAAGTCCAGTGCAATTAAGCCACAGAAAGACAATTACCCATTTGTAGAATTTTAAACAGACCCAACACGCAGATCAAGGTACCCAAGTAGCCACCATGTGTTCAGGTGGTTAAAACACAGAACTGAGGAGGTCTATATTTCTAACGAGACAAGTTAAAGGAATACCATTAGGTCCACCTAGCCATACAGTGGTTCTCCCCCACCCCGCCAGTCTACATGACCTTGCTGCTCTTTCAGCACAAAATACAGGAGACATTCTAATATTACAAAAACCTTAGTCTGTCTGTCTGTAATGCTTTATTCACATTCTGACTGGTTGTCTGAAAGAACCAAATCAGTGTGCTCCAAGAGCGTTCCAGACAGGAGGTGGCAGCAGAGCACTGCCATGAATGCAGGGACAGTGCAGGGAGGGGCAAGGCCAGCGCTCCTAGCCCTGCTCCCTGGAGGTGGCAGGAATGGTGCAGGGGTGCAAGGTCAGCAGCACTGGGCTCTCTCCTTGCCTCGCCCCCCACTTGGAGGCAGCAGCGGGTGGACTCCATTTCCACACCGCCCCATCATTCTTGTTTTAACTAAGACAGTAAACTTGCAAAAATACCTGTTAATTGCACTTGCTTCTTGAGGAGAAAATTTAAATTTTTCGATGAAGAAAACCCTAAAAAGGAATCCATAAAAGATTTAGACTACATTTTACACTTTTTTTTTTTACAGTATGTCATTCATCAAGGACAGAAGATTGTAGTTTACTGAGGGTCTTTAAAAAACATTTTTGGCATAAAGTATGATATAAAGGAATAAGGTTTTCTGCATAAGATACTGTATATACAAGTGTATAAAAGTACTGAGAAAGTAGTTCCTATGGGATTTTTTTTTCTTTGACAAAAAGTATCTTATATCAGTTCAAATTATATTGTCTGGTGGTCCAATTTGAAGTGCAACTTACTGGCAGCAAACCCAGTAATGAGTGGTCCATTCAGTGGGTTATAGCAGCTAAAGCAGAACCTTTTTACAGGACACACAAGAAAAAAAAAAAAAAATGAAGCAGGCAATTGTGCCAGCCTGGAGATTCATATAGTCAGTGACTTCCAACTTACATACTACTAAGCATTTAGCTTTAAAGAGGTATGTTTAGTGAGAGGAACCACACTTCTAACTCAGGTACAGATCCATTATAGAATACCAACTAGACTATTTTGATCAAAACACAAGATGAGCATGCGTATATTATATGAAGCAAATTGAATGCAGTATTAATAGAGCACCCTGCAACTAGAAACTTCCATTACACTTAGGACCATGACACTCGTTTAGAGGCACTATGAAATCTGATCCCCACCCGCAACAATCACATCTTCTGTCATGCATATGAGCATAGGATCACATCTCAATTGTGCCCGTTCTACTTGCTGGTGCAAGGGGAGCCCTGGATCATGGACCCTTATATTGGGTGCATGTGTAGCACCCTTACCATTTAGCAATTAACATGTTAATTCTAGCATTACTGTAGAGAGACAGGCCCTCAGTTAAATCTTCTCTTAACCAGTACATGAAAGCATTTAAAAGGAACTTTGTGGCAAATATCCATGAACCTTAAAGATGTAAACAAATGTTACGCTCATAGCAAGATTTAAGTAACATGTAACAAGTATTATGCTTTTGGAATCTGACACTGATAACCAGTCGTAAGTTAAATTTCCTAAAAACTACACAGTATGAAAAACTATCACAATCTAGAGTGGATAAGAGAGAATACAAGCAAAGTCAATGAAAGAAGCAGACTAAAACTCCTGTAGATGTTCTATCTATTCGACTAGATGTTCTGGGAATAGATTTACTTGCAGGTATAGTGCAAGTTTAAGAAATAAGAGTGTTGGCGGTAGTCTAGCACATGGCCATCTGATCAAATTGGTTTATATTTCATTTTTAAATGAAAGGTACTTACTTTCCCAATCCAATGAAAGGAAACACAGCTGCATAGTAACACACACAGATTATAAATATGAGCCATAAAGACAATGAGAAGTCCTTCACATCAGTTAGTTTAATCACTTCACCTTGAGGGAAGAAAAAAAAGAAGACAGAAACTTAAGATTACTGCACATTAGCTAGGTACAGTTCACATCTCTGTATCCTAAATGAAAAATCAAATGCACTATACATGTGAATGCTCATGTAGCTGGATCTTATATCATCTATATTCTCATGCAGATCCCCTGTAGGGAGCGAGCAAACTGAGGAAAGTACAAAGCCAGGGGGACGAGTTAGGCATAGAATTCTCAAGACAGCTCTCAGAGGCAGTGCGCTCAAAGGACCTGGTTGTCATGGGTGACTAACTTCCCAGACATCTGCTAGGAGAAACAGGCAGCCAGGTCTGCCCATTCACGAGAGTTTCTAACCTCCTTACAGGACCGTCACCTATTGCAGGAGGTATGTGTTCTCACTAGGGAAATGCCTTACTAGTCTTGGTATTGGCCACAGGGGATGACTTGGTGGGGGATCTGCAGGTACAAGGTAACCTAGGGCATAGTGACTACTTATTGATAGGGTTCACTAACTGGAGAAGGGCAGGGAAGATAACTAGTAGGGCAGAAGTGCTAGACTTCAGGAAGGCCAACTTGAACAAGCTCAGGAGATTCATTTGGGAGGGACTGACTGGTAAAAGCCTTGGAGAGATGGAAATCCAGGAAGGGTGGGCATTTCTCAAGGGACTAATCCTGCAGGCACAGAAAAGGACCATCCTAGTACATATAAAAGGGGGCAAAAAAGTAAAGAAACCCTCTTGGTGGAGCAGAGAAATCCAGGAGAGCCTGGAGGGAAAAAAAGAGGCCTACAGGCTGTGGAAGCAGGAGGCTGCCACCAAGGAGGAGTATACCTGCTTGCCTCAAGCTTGCAGGGAAACAGGGAGGAAGCCGAAGTGGAAATAGAGCTTAGGCTGGCAGCAAAAGTTAAGGATAACAAAAGGTCATTCTTTAAGTACACGGGAAGCAAAAAGAAGGTGCAGGGTCCCTTCAGGATGAACTAGGGCAACTGGTAACAGATAGAATGGCCAAAGCGGAGCTTCTAAAGGATTTCTTTGCATCCGTGTTCCTGGACACGAATACAAATACACATCCCGTTGAGGCCTCAGGTAAGCCCAGTATAGATACCAACCCACCAACTGTTCAAGCTGACCTAGTAAGGGGGCACCTGGAGGGGTTGAATGTAGTTAAGTCACCAGGTCCTGATGATCTTCATCCTAGGGTACTTAGGGAATTAGCTGGAGTCACAGCGGAGCTGCTGGCACAACTGTTTGAGCATTCATGGTGCTCAACAGGTCCTGGAGGATTGGAAAAGGGTCAATGTGGTCCCTATTTTCAAGAAGAGGAGGAAGAAGGAACCAGGTAACTATAGGCCAGTTAGTCTCACCTCTACCCTTGGCAAGACCTTTAAGAAAATTGTTAAGGATCACATTTGTGGGGGACCAGCAGGTAAAATGATGCTAAGGAGCAATCAGCATGGGTTCATAGCAGGCAGATCCTGCCTGACTAAACTGGTTTCATTTTACGACTGGGTCACAAAATGCTTGGATGAAGCAATAGAGGTAGATGTTATCTACTTAGATTTTAAAAAGGCCTTTGACACAGTGTCACACCAATTCTAATAAATAAACTAAACAGTTGCAATATAGATTATTACACA
>NW_017728910.1:6403367-6418157 GCF_001723895.1 Crocodylus porosus | reverse complement strand
CTTACTAGTCTTGGTATTGGCCACAGGGGATGACTTGGTGGGGGATCTGCAGGTACAAGGTAACCTAGGGCATAGTGACTACTTATTGATAGGGTTCACTAACTGGAGAAGGGCAGGGAAGATAACTAGTAGGGCAGAAGTGCTAGACTTCAGGAAGGCCAACTTGAACAAGCTCAGGAGATTCATTTGGGAGGGACTGACTGGTAAAAGCCTTGGAGAGATGGAAATCCAGGAAGGGTGGGCATTTCTCAAGGGACTAATCCTGCAGGCACAGAAAAGGACCATCCTAGTACATATAAAAGGGGGCAAAAAAGTAAAGAAACCCTCTTGGTGGAGCAGAGAAATCCAGGAGAGCCTGGAGGGAAAAAAAGAGGCCTACAGGCTGTGGAAGCAGGAGGCTGCCACCAAGGAGGAGTATACCTGCTTGCCTCAAGCTTGCAGGGAAACAGGGAGGAAGCCGAAGTGGAAATAGAGCTTAGGCTGGCAGCAAAAGTTAAGGATAACAAAAGGTCATTCTTTAAGTACACGGGAAGCAAAAAGAAGGTGCAGGGTCCCTTCAGGATGAACTAGGGCAACTGGTAACAGATAGAATGGCCAAAGCGGAGCTTCTAAAGGATTTCTTTGCATCCGTGTTCCTGGACACGAATACAAATACACATCCCGTTGAGGCCTCAGGTAAGCCCAGTATAGATACCAACCCACCAACTGTTCAAGCTGACCTAGTAAGGGGGCACCTGGAGGGGTTGAATGTAGTTAAGTCACCAGGTCCTGATGATCTTCATCCTAGGGTACTTAGGGAATTAGCTGGAGTCACAGCGGAGCTGCTGGCACAACTGTTTGAGCATTCATGGTGCTCAACAGGTCCTGGAGGATTGGAAAAGGGTCAATGTGGTCCCTATTTTCAAGAAGAGGAGGAAGAAGGAACCAGGTAACTATAGGCCAGTTAGTCTCACCTCTACCCTTGGCAAGACCTTTAAGAAAATTGTTAAGGATCACATTTGTGGGGGACCAGCAGGTAAAATGATGCTAAGGAGCAATCAGCATGGGTTCATAGCAGGCAGATCCTGCCTGACTAAACTGGTTTCATTTTACGACTGGGTCACAAAATGCTTGGATGAAGCAATAGAGGTAGATGTTATCTACTTAGATTTTAAAAAGGCCTTTGACACAGTGTCACACCAATTCTAATAAATAAACTAAACAGTTGCAATATAGATTATTACACACTCTGGTGGGTAGAAAATTGGCTTATGGGACACACCCAGAGAGTGGGGGTGGACAGGTCAGTTTCTACCTGGAGAAATGTGGGCAACGGAGTCCCCCAACGCTCTGTCCTGGGACCGGTACTATTCAATATCTTCATTAGTGACTTGGACAAGGGAGTAGAAAGCACCGTGTCCAAGTTTGCTGATGACACCAAATTATGGGGGGGAGGTACACAAACTAGACAGCAGGGAATGAGTCCAGGCTGATTTAGACAGGCTGGGAAAATGGGCCCAATAGAATAGGATGCAGTTTAACAAGGATACGTACCATGTGTTGCACGTGGGGAGGAAGAATCAACAACACTCCTACAGCCTGGGAGGTGCTACTCTAAGTAGCACAACCACGGAAAGCGATCTCGGAGTCATAGTCGACTCCACAATTAACATGAGTCACCAGTGTGATGAAATAATAAGTAAAGCTAACCGCACCCTTTCTTTCATAAGTAGGTGCATCACAAACAGGTTTAGGGAGGTGATACTTCCCCTTTATGCAGCATTGGTTAAGGCCACTGCTGCAGTGCTGCGTCCAGTTTTGGGCACTGCTCTTCAGGAGGGATGCAGATGGCCTGGAGAGGGTTCAGAGGAGGGCAACTCATCTGGTTAAAGGCCTACACAAAACCACCTATGTGGACCAACTAGGAGACCTGAACCTCTTCAGCCTCCACAAGGGGAGGCTGAGAGGTGATCTTGTGGCTGCCTACAAACTTATCGGGGGGGGGAGTAGTACTGTCCCCGTCCTTGGAGACATTTAAAAGGAGATTGGACAGACACCTGGCTGGAGTCATTTGACCCCAGCACTCGTTCCTGCCCAAGGCAAGGGGTCAGACTATGATCTAGTAGGTCCCTTCCAACCCTAACATCTATGAAACTATAAAACAAACATGATTTTTTCCACTGAATTTTCCCTAAGCCTAGACACCTTTCAGAAGTAAAAGGCAGTCTAATACATTTCATGGCAAGCTGAACTTAAATGCTAAAGCACATCCCTCGGAATCTGTGGTAGTCTGGTGCGGCACAATGAACTAATAGCAGCCATTTCTTTTAACTAGATTTCCAATCACTCAGTGAGATTTGTCTGAAGCCCTGAATTATGACACTATTTCTATATATGCCTTAAAATTGTGAGGGGAAACCTGAAAACTAGACTGACATATTGCAGCCTCTATATTTTAGCACCTTCACAGAAGAAAAACGGGGTATTTGCATCTGCAGAATAATGAAATATGGAGGAAGCAAATTAATTGGATGCTTCTGTAACTGGCAGCAGTTAAAGGACTTATCACTTCGAAGTTTTAGTGGTGCCCTGCAAAGAACGAGGCTGCATTCAGTATTCCTGCAAACTCTGATAGGCAGAGACAATCCCAGCAGGGTGCGAGGCCCAGGGCAAAGCAGCCTGCACGGGCCCACCCACTCACCATCCCATGGCACACTTATGCTAGGGAGTGAATGCCCCGGCACACTGGATGCAGCAGGATGGGTGGCAGCCAGAACAAGCAAAGAACCCTCCAACCTGCCAGGTGGGCTAGCTGCAGCTGTGGCCTTTCCACCTGGTTCTGCGGGAACCCCTACAGCACAAGGCCCAGGGTGATTGCCCCAATTCCTCCCCCCCCACCAGGATGGTCCTGCTGATAGGGAACATTACATCAATTCACACTGTGTTAAAATCAGGAAGGCTGGAGGGTTTTGCTCTTAAAATTAAGTCTATGATTCCTCACCAAGGAGATAGTAAGAAAGATCCGGGGGGGGGGGGGGGGTTGGTAATCAAGGATCACCCAGAGCCTTGGTAAAAGACTGATGAGACAGCCAGAATGTAAGCATACCAGATGAGTTTGTTTGCTGTACAGTGAAGTCCCAGTAACCAGACTCAAGTCTGGGTACTAGTCATACCGTCCGTCTTAACTATAACTCACCAGTTTTTCCTTGCTTCTTGCAAAGGAGCTTTTCTGCTCTCTTGTCCAGGTAAGCAAGAATTAGTGCACAAGTCAGTGAAAAGACACAAGTTACACCACCTACAAAAAGATAGAAGTTCACTGTACAGCGATATCAGAATTGGCTTCCCTATTAAAAATACAGTCATCCCTTCATTTCTAACCAAACCTCACAAGCCCAATAGTCTGAACATATTGACATCAGTTTAATTTACTTAAAAAAATAAAGTAGCTGTCGTTTAGAAAATCAGATACAGGTGAAAACTGCACTGCAATTAACAGTGCCTCAATACCTAGGCTTGCAAGGTGGGGTAATAAGGGGTTCCTCCCTCCCCCAGATTCACTTAATTTGCAGAAAGAAAAATTCCTTGATATACAAAATGCACATGTACACACCACTACATGCTGCCTTTCACTATAAAACCTCCCCATCCCAACGCCCAACTATACGTGTGCTAAAAGACCTTTAGTTGCCAGCCATACAAATTGAATAAATAGTCCAGCAAAAGATAGTCACTCTAACAGCTGAAAATGTAGCTATGGACACAATGATTTAGGTTTGAACAGAATATAAAGCTGCAGCAACTTAGTTTCTAAGTTATGGATGGTCTTCTCAAACCAATCTGCAATTTAAGTTTTCAAATGACAACCACTTAAATTTTTTGTGTGGGTGTGGTTTATTTCACATTGTGAATGTCTAAAATGTTATATGCAAAGTCAATTTATTAACCTATTTATTTACTAACCTATCATAAGTGTTAATCCAAGTGTAGTGTGACCTGTAGAGCCCAGCAGATCTTGAACTCTGGAATATACCCATCCCATGATATTCATATTTACTGTGCTTCCCTGGAAAGAAGATATTGGAATGAAGACTGTAATAAGGATCACTTGGGGGAAAAGAAAGTTTTAAAATTTACCAAGAGCACAAAAAGCATCAATGTAAAATGAAAGTTTAGAAGGATGGAATAGAAAAAGCACAACTGATTTTCCCACCCAAGTAAGCTAAATGTATATAGGACACGCCATCCAGTGACAGCTATGCTAGGTTGTGTTTCACAGATTTTATGTAAACATATCACAGAGCTGCTACCCTGAACAATTGTTAAACATTTCTCAATCTGATTTACAAAGTTACCATAAAGCAAGCCTGATCCGGCCAAGCTGCCATATGGCATAACCAACAGTGAAAGTTTGTTGTGTGAAAAAGTGACCCTTGAGTCAATTAAATGCTCTTCCTGTCCCATCTTCGGATATAAAATTAGTTTTCACCAAGGTCTCTACAAAAATTTGGAATAAGTCAGCACAAAGAACCACACTATCAACAGATCCAAACAGATAATGCAAACTATGGCACCCCCACCATCAATTTAGGGGGTTGTAATGCTATCTTGAATGGAGTTTTCGCTACTTTCCACTTGCATACTGTGGCCCTATTACAGACAGATTTTACACATGAAGAGTCTCTCTTAAAAACACTTACAATTCTGGCCATGCTAAGTTGTAATCCAAAGACAAGATTTAATTCCTTGCCTTTAAACCAACTGACAGCATAGGTGTTTTGTGCCACTGCTAAGGACTCGCCACCAATTCTAAAGATGCAGAAGAGAAACCAGTTAGCCACAATTTTTTAAGCAAAAACTCAAGAACAAAATCTAGACACCCACTCTGATCTAAATGAGACAGCATAGAACTGGCTTCAGAAGATGAGCACCAGCAGTTAGAAGCAAGCACTTTAATAGATCAAGCTTAAGCAGTACTTGTTGATATTATTAGGTATGGTTCCTTATTGTTTGAATTCAGTAAAGATATTACCAATGCAATACAGAAACATTGGAAAGTTAGTCCAATTTTGTAATTCTTAAATACAGGAAGGCAACTGCAACCCTTTACAGGACTTATCTTTATGTGCCTTTCTCTCTCAAAGATCTATTTTGTGAAAGCACTAGGTACTGTTCAAGACACCCAGAAAGATGGTCCCTACCACAGGGTACATATTCAGCACTGACCTTCATTAAGACTTACCCAAATACAAATCTGCCAGCATCCATTAGCCAAAAAGCATTAAATAGAGCTCCCAAGGCAAAAATCACCTGTGAAATAAAAAGTAACAATGTCACATAATAAACGAGCTAACAAGCAATATTTTACACTATTTTCCCCCTAAGAGAACCAGCAAAAAAAGAAAAGCATGTGGAATTCTGCAATATTTTCGTGCCCATTAGCACTACATATTTGTGGGCAATGCCATTCAGAATACACACAGGTGCTTGTTGGTCAATACCTTCCATTATTAACCAATACTGGTTCCATTAAATACAGAGATGCACAACAAACAAGTGCCCATAAAGACTTCTTACAAAAAGTTATTCATGCTTCATGTTGCAAGCATCTCAAGGTTGAATGAATTCTACAAAACACAGAATGGACCATTATAATTATAATCAGCCCCTCAAAAACATGTTGCATATACAGGACATTGATAATATTATCTAGTTTAGGCGTGGGCAATTATTTGGCCTTGAGAGCCACTTCATGAGTTTTGGTGAGCTGTTAAAGGCTGCATACCCCCTCATCTGTTGAGAGCCACCTGTGCACAAGCTCTCAATAGCTCACCAAAACTTAAGTGGCCCTTCAGCCCAAATAACTGCTTATCTTGATCTAGTTACAGCTGTGTCAATGAAAAGAAAGATGTCAGTAAGCTCTGAAACCACTACAAAATCCTCATGAAAAGTCTTTCTAAAACTTGACTACATGAACACAGAACTATTGTTGTTTATATTATTATTATTATTACCACCACCACTCACTCTCTTTGTAACAAGGTCACTGACAAAGTACATCAAAGCTACACTGATACTCATATGGGAGTTATCCAGAGGCACATATACAGTGGTATAATTGAATGTCTCAGATATAGACTATATATAGCCTTCAAACAGAAAGCTAAGAATCGAGACAACTTATGTCTGGAATAGGAATCTCCTCAAAAAAAAGTATTTACATACAAGGAAATACCAGTATCAACAATATCCCCCTTATACAGGGGATACAGGAGGGCAAGAAGGCCCGTAACTCCAGACCTAATGTAAGGGGCAGCACAAACTACACAGCCAATTTCTGAAATAATGAAGTTTGAATGACATAGGTAAATAAGCCTGAGAAAGTACCTGTGGGCTTCATAAAACAACTGCACCCTTCATCCCTACATTGGATTTTTGCTAGGTTTCTCTATACCCCTTTCCCTCCCACTCCCAACATGCAGTGCATCTTAATATGTTTTGTTCAGGTACTCCAAACAACACTGCCTCTTATGTCATCTTGTTTGTACTTACCTGTCCAACACAAACAAAGGTGCCAAATATTATGGTGCCCAACCTGTTAAACAAAAATAGTTTGACCCATTTAAAGCCTTTAAAGCCACATGTACTATACTATATTTAAAATAATTTCACTTATGTTAAATATTACTGCACAATTTAAAAAAAAAACAAACCACAAGATACTGAAGGCCTGGTGTTGTAAATCAGATTACTAAAACATATTTTCTAACTATTCATGGCAGGCTTACACTGCCCATGACAAGCAGAGATTCTTTAGAAGAATGGGAATACCCTGATCCCCAAGGCCAACATAACTGTAGGCTTCCAGCTCTGTTTAAGAGAAAATACTAGAGAGCTACATATTAGCCTGATGTCATGCAAAGGCTTCCTCTTGCTAAGTTTGAAATTGTCTGCATATGCAAAAGTGACAGCTAATATAAGCTACTGCACTTTTGCAAGTTTATGATTTCAGCAGAGTGGCCTCACATCTTGGAAGAATACGCGTCTAACTTCTGGATGGTAATAACCACCTACTGTTATGCTTTCCAATGTAAAAAGGTACTGTGGTTATGCTTACCGTATTCCAAATACTCTGTCTATCAGAAAGCCTCCAAAGAAACAGAGAATAACGTTGGGCCAGGAATACCAAGCATATAATGACATGAACTGAGCTGTATTCACCTTCATATCCTACATAGGGGGAAAAAAAAGTTTAAAAGAAAAATTATTTAGCACTGCATTTATAGACTCTAGTGTCAATTATCATAAAGATATAGAAATAAAATCTTCCTTTAAGGGCGCATACGTTCATAAACAATTCATCAGATGTCTGGGATGCCAAGGGCAAGGTTTGATAGAAGTCATCTGTAAAGGTTCATTTTTTCCACCAGCAGATGATGAACATTGCTACATAAAATATGTGCAGAGTTAAGGGAGAGTTTTTTGTTGTTGTTGTTTTCTTAAAAAGAGGCATTCGGCTGTTCTTGACTTTCACCGGGAACTGGATAGTTCAGTGCCCCTTGTACTTTTTCAAAAGTGTCACTCCCAACTTCTTAAACTCTTGTCTTTATTTGAAAAAAACTGAACTAAACAAACTTTAAATGCAACCCAAAGGTAATCAGAGAGAGTTAAATAATCTTGAAACCCATCAGATTCAAATTCCATTTGTGACCCAGGGAGCTAGTTTTTATAGCCACAAATACATCCTCCTTTTTTTGTCTCCAAGTGCAGTCCTGAAAAGAGGTCCACTCCCTCATTAAGACAAAGGCTGCATTACAACTGCTACTCAGCATTTCTACATATTTCTGATGAGCAACACTCCAGAACTGTTGCAGAGTTTATTCCATTAAAGGGAGACAATTGCCAATCTTCTGTGTCATCTCCTACAGCACTAGATTTTCTCCTGAAAGCAAAAAAGCATCCCAGAGAGTGGGGTGATCTCACAGAAGGCTAAAATCCAACTGAACTCTAAGCTACTTTCTATACTTCTCTGCAATAACAACATTGCTAAGTGTTAATCCCTCAATTTTCTTAAACAAAATTATAGCAGATAAACAAACAGTCTAAAGTGGGAAGGCTTCAACATGTAAAACTCAAAGATTTTACATGCAAACTGATTTCTGAGAAAGCTGCTCAAACACAAATAACTGCTCTAGCTTCTAGTTTTCAGAGAGATCTACTGTAATGAATAGAGTTTATACAAAGAACATTTCTGCTTAGGTGAATGAGCCTACTTGTGTTCAAGTTTTGTTTGGTCAAAGTAAGGCTTATGTTTATTTACATAAAAGGGTTTTATTTTTTGCATTGTACTCAAACTCCTCCTTGCTGCAAGAGAATTTTATTTTCAGGTTACTCCCATTTCTCTAAAGTTTGCAAACTACCTAGAGAGCAAATAAGTGAATACTCATTTTAGCACAATTTCTAGGTTTGTGTTTGAATCTAGAGGTAGTTGAAATGGTTTTTTTCATTGTGATCAATCTGATGGTTTTTCATTGCTAACAGGGAGTAGCTGGTGGCATAACAGTCTGCAAGAACTATCTATAATCACAGTGATCCCCTAATTTAGGTTTTTTTTAAATTAACACATAACAAAAGTTGAAAATATATTATTCCACAGAATGACTGTATTTCTGCCATGTTGAGCAGAATATTTTGGTGTTACTATCACAGCCTAAGGCTAATATACTTCCAAAAAGTAAACTCTCAAAGTTAAAAGTGGAAGCATATTATACACATATATGCTATGAATACTTTCTCCTTATTAGAGGCGCACTGATATAATTGGTTGCATATTGGATCAGCACCGATAAGAGGAAAATTAACATCATCAGGTATTGGCTTTTTTTGACCAGTGTAGCAGATAATGTTCACTGATAAATATAATATGCCTTCTGGCTGGGGCCCCCAGATGCTGCATGCATGTGCACAACTGAACACATGCACGTGTCCAGGAAAGCAGCCAGGCAGCACTCTGCAGGTAAGGCTGTGGTGGGGAAGGGGCACAGATCAAGGCTCCCACGGTAAGAGGGAGTGGGGCAAGGGCTGGGGGTGCTGCCCAGCCAGGACAGTGAATGGGACATCTGGGGCTGGGAGCAGGAGGGAGGCTCCTGTCAGTGCGCACACCCCTCGGGGAGGCATGGGGGTGCACATGCCCCCCAGATGTGTGCATGGAGCAGAACGCAGGCTGCCCACTGTGGGCTTGAGGCTCTTCGCTCTGCTATCTCTGCTCCTGGAGCCCCACACCGGCCGTGCACCTGCTGCCTGCCCAGCAGCAGTGGGGGCAGCAAGTTGTGCCTCCTGTTGCAGGGGAGACAGGACCAGCGCAGGGCTCCTGGGAAAGAGGCAGCACAGCAAACAGCCCCAAGCCTACAACAAGCAACCTGCATTCACCCTCATCCTGCTCAGCTCTGCTCCAGTTAAAAGCATCCCCGTGCTTAAAAGTGGTGGCAACAGTGCTTGAACTAAAGCTCATTTGATAAACTTTAGTCCAAATGCCCCTGCCACCTTTTTTTACACGCTGGGATGCTGATTCCCTGGACAAGCCACACGCAGCTCTGTCCCACTCCCCACCCGGGGTCCTATTCACTGCTCTCGCTGGCCAGCACCCACAGCTCCAGCCTCTGCCCCATTCCCTACCTCACCATGTGGCCTCAAACTGCTGCCCCCATGGCCTTTCCCTCCCCTTCCACAGAATAACCTGCAGGGTGTTGCTCTCCACGCTGACCAACTGTGTTCCTGTAAATCAGTTATTGGATGGGTAACAGCCAATATGGCTGGTTAATAATTGCATATTGGTACTGGCATAGGAATCTTTACTGGTGCACTCCTAATCCTTATTAATAGTTCAAGCCACTAATATTTAAAAAGAACACATCAACTTGGAGTCTAGTTTAATGCAGAATCACTACACTTTTTGCCAAGTCCTTCCCCCAGTTACAGCTAAGAATAAAAGTGTTCCCCATTTAAAACATGGATCTCTTTCCTCTCCCCAACATCACCCACTTACCCCTATGTGTTGTCAACGATACCTCTCACCACTACTTGCATGCAAACAGACTGTATAAAATGGAGATGGGCAAAGTCTGACCTGCAGGCCAGATCCAGTCAGCAGCAGACTCCATTTCCCAGCTGCCCAGATCATGCGCGGGGTGGTCTCCATGGCAACTCCAGCCACACCTTTGCTATGAAAGCTCAAGGCTGGTGTTGCCATGGAGACCATCCTCAGCTGCACCAGCAGGGCACAACAGGGAGCTGCTCCAGAGCCACTGGGATCTTGCGATGGGGGGAAGCTTGCTCCACAGCCTGGGCAGGGACACGCAGGCAGGAGATCACATCTCTGCCCCAACTCCTCGCAGCAGTAGCAGACTGGTCTGGAGCAAGGGCAGAGTTACGATTCCCTGCCTGCGTGCCCCTGCCAGGAGCATGCAGACTACAGATCACAGCTCTGCTGTGGCTCCAAAGTAAGCTGCCCCCATTGCAAGATCCCAGAGGCTCTGGAGCAGCCTCCTGCCCTGCGCTGCTGTACGCCATTCCAGCATGGCTGAGGCCAGTCTCCATGTCAACCCCAGCCTTAAGCTTTCACAGCAGCTGGGGTATCCATGGAGCCCCAGCCATGTGGGAAGGGGCTGCTGGAAACTGGAGCTGGACTGCTGCCATTTTGCCCACCCCTTAAGCTAGAAAGAAACAGGACTTTATAACAGTCTATCAAGTGGTTCAATTGGGGCTGGTCTTTGAGCATTTATACAGAAATGGAATGAGATCACACATAATAGATTTTGTAGAATGAAGGCCATAGTTGTAGCAATATTGATTCTTTATTAGCATGTGATTTTCAAACTGAAGTCCAATTTTATGCTGACTGTCTTTCAAAAAGACAGCAGGCAAGGGCCACATTTCAGTTAGAAAACAAAAAATTACAAGTGGGAACCTAAATTACAGTTCATGGTATTAGTTTCTATAAACCAGAACCATTCAAACATCTGGTTAAAGTTCTCCTCATTTCTCTCAATGCACAGATAAAACAGCATAATATTGGAAATAATACTCTCTCTTCCCCCAAAAAACAATCACTTACCCCTTGAACTTGAGTCTGGAGAGCTGCTGGATTGTCATAGCAAAAATAGCTGCCTATAAAAGGGAACGAATGGAAACAAAATCAGCTAAAACTACCTAGAAATACCAAAGCAAAATGGTATTTTACCCACCTCAGAATAGGGGTATCAAGATGATTTGGCCCCACTGGCAAGATGACTGGCATGGAGCCACTCCACAAGCCATATTAAGCCCACAGACCAAGCCCTTCCCCTCCTCCAACTGCAACTGTGTGCCTGATCCAGCACAGGAAACAGCTGCCTAAGCTGGTCTGAGATGGCAACAGATGTC
This sequence comes from Crocodylus porosus, assembly GCF_001723895.1. Taxonomy (NCBI): domain Eukaryota; kingdom Metazoa; phylum Chordata; order Crocodylia; family Crocodylidae; genus Crocodylus; species Crocodylus porosus. The sequence goes on along the minus strand of NW_017728910.1, from coordinate 6,406,760 downwards.
CCAACCGCTGCACACAGAGATGGTCTGGCATAACAAGACAGGCTGCATTATGGGGCTTCTGTAGGCTGGATCTGCCCTGCAGGACATACGTTTTGACATCCCTGGATAACATTCTACCAGCAGACTAAGGAAAGTGAAAGTTTATTTGCTTCCACAACTGTCTACTGAGTGCTTCTTTTTGAACTTTATGGAGAGCATAGGAAAGGCTTGAGACAGAGGACCTGACCAAAAAAAAAAAAAGCCCCCCAAAATAAAGCTAATTATATCATCATTTAAGTGGATAGTCTTAACTTTTTTTCCTTCTAAAGTATTAGTCTTCCTGGTAAGTTTCCTACCAGATTTCAGATACAATTCCAAGCAAACAGTTATCTTTATTTGTTTAAAAGTATCTTAGTCATTAAGTTCCACTGATATGTAAAGCATTTGCAAAATTTAATATTAACAAATCATATCAATAGAGACAAGGTCCCATTCACGTTAATGTACGACACAGCTCTCTAAAAGTTGTTAAAAGAAAAAAAATAGTTTAACACCATGAAAGCAGCAAGAAACACTTCTCTTAAATCAAAATTGCTTCTGCAGAACTTCTGCTATTGTCGCTTTGTGCTGACTGCACCCAAAAAATATTATTACAAGAGATGCCTAATGCTCAAAAGGGAAGCCATTTTTTTTTATAAAAGGAACTTCTGCCAAATAAAACAATTTATCAATCAGCTGTCTACCCATTAAATGAAAGTTCGTTTAATAAGCAAGGTATCCAGGGTGTAGCCATATTGGTCTAGAGACAAAAGAAATCAGGATTTGTTGTAGAGGTGATATCTTTTATCAGACCAACTAAATTTTTGAGGAGAAAAAAATATTTTTTTTTTTTGCAAAAATAAAGTTAAAGAATTTTCTTTTTAAATTAAATAACATTTTTCTGCAAAAATCTAGTTGGTTTAATAAAAGGTATCACCTCTACCACAAGTCCTGATTTAATAAGCAATGTATTCTCCCAAGATGTATAGCTGGCCAGTTTTATTTTAAGTGACAAGAAAGGCTAAAAAAAGGCCATTTTTTTTTTCCGGGGGGGGGGGGGCAAAGACTCAAAGATGTTTTTGGATCCAAGCATCCTTGTGCTGCATTAACAGCCCAAACGCTGCAGCGCTGCACGAGCACAGGACAAATGAAGCCAGACTGAGATGTACCAATAACTTCATTTCAGCACCAGGCAGGAAGTGAGTCTCTGTGTTGACAACTTCAGGGCACTTCAATGGAAAGAAGGGAAACAGACTGCCATCCCCGGCCCTCCGCCAGCTCCACCGACATCCTCTCCCTAGGGATGCCCACAGAAATGCGCCCGGGAACGACCCTGACTGTGCGGCTACGGGAAGCTGCTCGGCCCCGAAAAGCGGCAGGGGAGATGAGCACCTTTACGAGCAACTCAACAATGTACAAAGGCACTCACTCACCGAAGCCCAGGAAGCACATGAGGGCCAGCACCAGGAGGCGGTGCGCCAGCCGCCGGGGGTCGCATAGCACCGGCAGAGCCCGACCTGCGGGGCCACCGTCGCCCGCCGAGCCGCCGTCCAGCAGCGCCCGCTCCTCCACCCCGCCCAACTCCCCCATGGCAACCCCGGCCCAGGCGCCCCGCCGAGCCCAGCAGCTCAAACGGACGCGGCCACGTGAGAGCCAGTCACGTGACTCCTCCTCCAACGCTCACGTGAGAAGGGGCGGGCCGTTCTAAGGAGGCCGGTCTTACCCACCATGCATCGCGGCTTAGGGTCTGGCGTTGCGGAGGCGCTCCGCTAGTGCGGGTGAAGCTCTTCCGCGCGGGGGGCGGGGGGCCTCAGTCCTCGCCGTGCCCGGCCCCGCGCGACAGCCGCCTCGGCGGAGTGCGGGCCAGCGGCTGCCCCTGCTCCCCGCGTGCCGCGCCGCCTGCAGCAGGGCTGGCCGCGGGAAGGGCAGGGACTGCAGGCCGGGGAAGCTGGGGCTTAGTGTCGGCTCAGCCATTGCTCCGCACTCCCACCTCACACTGGAGACATCCAGGTCACAGGCTTAAAAATGAGCAGATTATGAAACAGCGATTTGGGCTTGGCTTTGTAGTCCCTTCGCCTTTCAGGCTCCTCATTTCTAACTTGCATTGTCAGCCACCACGGGTAAAAACTTGCAGAAAAAAGGAAGGGGGGAGCTGAGCTCCTCTGACATGGAGGGTTTGAGACACACACCGAATCTGCAGCCTGTGTCACGTCACCCCACCGAGTAAACATTAGTCCCGGAATCGCTGAGCTGTAACACACCAAATCCCCAGCACCAAAATGCAGCCCAGAGAAATCAGCGGTGGGTATTTAAAGCTTAATGTAAAATGTTCCTTTAGTTGTTTCCTTAATTAAAAAAAAAAAGTGGAAACATTAGACATGGCCACCTGTTAAGCTTATTGAGTTAGGTTACGGGTTAGCAGTCCTGACCAGACATTAATAGGGCAGTTTTATGGCCCTTTAATGCACCTATGAAGAGAAGATCTGGCCTCACATACGAGGGCTGTTCAAAAAGTATCAAGACTGATGCTGTAAGAAACAAAATATTTTATTTACAAGTGTTTAAGCTTAATCTCCTTCAAAGTATGCTCCTTCTGCAGCCACGCACTTCTCCCAACATTTCTGCCATTGTTGCAAGCACTTCTGATAAGCAATTTGTGGAATCGCTAAAAGCTGCTCAGTTGCATTTTGTTTTATGGTTTCTACATCACAAAATCTTCTTTCCAAGGTTTTCTGAAGTTGAGGGAAGAAAAAAAGTCACGTGGCTATATCAGGAGGCTGCGGCACTTGTGGGATGTGGTGTTTGGATAAAATTTGGATAAAAATTGCTTCACAAGCTGTGCTGAGTGGGCAGGCATGTTATCATGGTGAAGCATCCAAGAGTCAGATGCCCCTCATTTCTGGTTGTTTTTCTGGTCATTTCATTCCCAAATTGCCTGTTAGAATTGAATGACATGAACCAACAGAAATCCCAACTTTTGCTATCTTTCAGACAGTCAATTGCCTGTCATTTCAAACCAAACTGCAAACCGGTGCCACATTTTCATCATCAAAGGGTGTCCAGAACGCTCCCTTTTGACTCATGATGGTCTTTCTTTAAACCAATGATACCATTCAAAAATTCTTGCACAGCTCATAGTGTAATCACCCAATGCTATTTTAAGTAATTCAAATGTTTCACTTGCTGTTTTCCTGATTTTCATGCAAAATTTAATGTGTACACATTGTTCTGGACACTGACATAACAAAACAGGATATGAGACACAAACAATCTTACTTTAACCGGTGGCCACAGAAAACTGGGGAAACGCCATAAGCTGCAAACCTGTCCAGAGGAGTCCCATCATGCCCAGACATGTTCAGCAAAGCCATACCC
>NW_017728910.1:6347477-6402902 GCF_001723895.1 Crocodylus porosus | reverse complement strand
GGCAATAATAATACTATTTTGGAGGGAATACTGGCAGCTGACAAGAATGTACTTTAAAAAAATACCTCAAAGGAGAACTCAACACATGCACAATCTCTACCTTCATTTGAGTCTTCAAGGGGCCTGCTGACACTACATTATTGTACCAGATGATGTCACTCTAGGGCTGCATAAGGTTATGCATGTAAAGAAGGTTAAGAGCCCGAAAGAAATTACTACATTTTTTTAACTGTACAGCAGTGGTTCTCAACTTTTTCAGAATCAGAACACCCCTCCACAACCTTTCTGAAGGTGGTGACATCCCTGTGAGAACCACTGTTGTTCTCAGCTTACCTCAGTGCTCCTCAATGGGGTGGTGCTGCCAGGTGAAACTGTCCGGTGCACAGAGCTGTCTCACATGCATGTTCCTCCTGCATTAGGGTTCTCTGATCAGCATAAAGCAAGCAGGAGAGCTGGTTTAGGCTGTAGCTCTTCCCAGTCTGGTTCCCCTGGCATTTCTCCAAGAAACAGAGGTGCATGGGTCAGCAGAAATCTGAAGGATTTCCAAAGAACTTCAAAATCATCTTGAAAAGAGAAGTTACAAGCACATCTCTTGCTTGTGAGTCTTTACTACTCACTTCCCTACAAACAGGGTAATCAGAACAGAAGCATCAATAAGCCTTTTCATTTAAAGCAGATATATTCACATTCTAGTCTACTTGGTGGCATTGATGCATATCCTGACCTAGTGTAGTAAACAGGTGGAATACAACTGAGATGCTCAGGGTTCCTACAGAGAAGACTTCTAGGTATCTACACCCAACATGAACAAGGGGTATCTGCCCTAGCCTGGAGAGTGTCTTGTACTCCTGCATCTGGAATCCAAACTTCCTGCTGTGAGGAAAGAGCAGGTACATTTCCTGAGGCCCGGTCTTATAGTTCCATCTCTGATAGTCCTTTATCAGTTTATTTTTCTCACAAAATTCCTGTGCATCAACAGGTTTTGGAACCAAGTTATCTATCACAGTTGGCAGAGTTGTAAGGAGTCAGCACCTCATTAGCAACTCAGCTGGACTCCATCCATGCTGTAATGGTGTTGAACCATGTATCAGGAGAGAGACCTCGTTTTTTCTGAAGCAAATTTTTCAGTCTGTACTGCATGTTCTGCTTCCCCGTTATTATGTGAGAAATGTGGACTGTTGGTGATATGCTGAAAGTCAGACTGGCATCCAAACTGCTTAAGCGCAGCTCCAGAAAATTGTGAGCCATTATCTGTTCCTAAAGCTTAACACATGCCCTGGCACACCTATATATTCTTCAGCACCATTATAGCTCTCTGTTGTGGTATTCTGTAATTTTGCCGTCTCCAAGAAACAGCAGTAATAGTTGATAACAAAGCAAACAGAATCCTTCTGGATTAGTAAATTGGCTCCCAGCACCTGACTTGGATAATCTGGTAATTAAGTCATAAGACTGGTTGGTGTTGAACACAAACCTTACAACTAGTCACCCAGTTCTGTATGTCATCACTGATGGAGGGCCACCAAACTGTCTGACAAGCCCTGGCTTGACAACTTTTGTACTACCATGATGAGCTTCATGAATCTTCTTTAGGATCTCCTAGTGTAGAGCAGAAGGTATCAGTACTCTGTTGTGGAACATGACAAAATCTCTGACAACATGGAGATTTAGTTTCTCCTGTTGGTACCTCACCAGCTCACAGTCTTTGAATCTTACTTGAGGCCATCTTTCTAAGCAGTATTTCTTAATCTTTTGCCAGAAAGGATCAGTTTCTTGATCCTTGATCCTGGTCTGTAATGAAGCAGAAAGGATCAGTTTCTTGATTCTAGATCCTTGTCTGTAATGAATAGATATGGGTAGCCCCTCTGCAAAAAGGTCCATGTAAACAACCACATCTCGCTCTTGGCAGTTTTTCCAGGGACAGTGGTGTCTGTAATGGTGCTCTAGAAAGAGTATCATCTGTCTGAAACTCTTTTCTAGGAATGTGTATCGTATTATAGGAAAATAAGGAAATAATAAATACAGGAAAATTTCAGCATTCTGAGGCAAAATTTCTGGATTCTCAGTTGGAGTTCATTGAGAGGTTTACCTCCTCACAGTGACACAAGTGGCTCATAATCCATTTGTTGAGTTAAACCTTCTCTTTTTTAGGCTGAAAAGGCCCAGGTCCCTCAGCCGCTCCTTGTAAGGCTGCCTTGCAAGTCTCTGATCATACAGGTGGCTCTTCTCTGGACTCTCTCAAGTTTTTCCATGTCCTTGTTGAAGTGCAGCGCTCAGAACTGGACACAGTACTCCAGCTGTGGTCTCACTAATGGTGAGTACAGTGGAAGAATCGCCTCCTTGTTTTTCTATGAGATGCATCAGTTGATGCACGTCAGAGTATTGTTTGCCCTGCTGGCTAAAGCATAACATGACGGCCCATGTTCATACAATGGTCGATATTACCTGTAGGTCCCTTTTGGTTGTGGTGCTAATTGGCACCACCTAGCCTGTAGGTATGTTGGGGATTGTTTGCCCCCAGATGGAGCACTTTACACTTCTCAGTGTTGAACTTCATCTGGTTCCGATTCGCCCAACTCTCCAGCCTGTCCAGGTCCCCCTTGAATCTGCAGCCTTCAGGTCTTCAGGCGTGACCACAGCCCCGCCATAACTTGGTGTCATCCGCAAATTTGTTCAGTAAGCTCTTCACCCCCACACCCAAACTATTGCTAAAGATGTTGAAAAGCACTAGACCAAGCACACACCCCTGATGGACACCACTGGCCACTTCTCACCTGGATGATAGATCCATGCATAAGAACTCTCTGGGTCCTTCCTCGCAGCCAGTTACCTACCCACTTAACCATTGAGCAGTTAATCCCACAATCTTCCAAATTTCCTTGAGGATATCATGAGACACTAGATCAAAGGCCTTTTGGAAGACTAGGTATATAATGTCAACCTCCTCTGCCTTGTGCAGGTGGCAAGATACCTGGTCGTAGGAGATGAGATTGGTAAGACAAAACTAGCCCACAAGGAAGCCATGCTGGCTATCATTCAGAATTCTACCCTCTGCGAGCATATCACACATGGACTTCCTGATGGTTTTTTCTAGGATTTTCCCTGGGATGGAAATTAAGCTCTATAGCTGCCCAGGTCCTCCCTCTTCCCCTTCTTGAAGATAGGCACAATATTGGCCCTCTTCCAATCCTCAGGTATCTCCCCTGAGCACCACAAGTTTTGGAAAAGTTTCACCAGGAGTCCTGCAATGACCTCGGCCAGCTCCTTCATTACTCTCAGGTGAAGTTCATCTGGTCCTACTGACTTATAAATGTCTAGCTTTTCTAGCTGGTCATGCACCAGCTCAGTATCAATGATCCTCTATTGAGTAATTAAGAGTGCTTACTTGGTACGGTTCAGACTTTTTGTCTAGACCTGACTCTTCCCTGGAGTGGTTAAAACATCTGATCCATCTAGGCCACATTCCAAGGGATTGGGAATCAAACTATTCTGGTGGTATAACTTTAACTGCCTGCATTGTTTTCCATAGCCAGCCTCTGCCCTGAGGTGGACTCAGCTGTTGCTGGAGCTTGGTTTGTCATTTGGGAATCACCTGATCACTGACTGGCATTTGATGGCAGGATTTAGCTACTTCTGACTGCTTATGCTGTCTCATAGCTCAGGAAAAGGCAGAGAGACTTCTTACTCTCAAAAGGGCTTTATTGCAACAAGTAACATGTAAAGATGGCTGACAACTTTCTGTTGAAGTCCTTCAAACATCCAAACTCATTCAGATGACAGAGCATCAATCGATCTCATGGTTACTGGGTTTTGGGAAAGGGGGCACTGCAGGGAGTGTTTATGGACAGTGCTGCCTTTTTTTTTCAGACTTTACAGATAGATGCTTTTAGCCTTTTTTTATGGACTGTCTGTACATTTACAGCCAGTTGGCGACCTTGCTCATTAGTCCCATTCCTAACTAGATAACATCTCTGTTCTACCGGTACTGCTACTTATAGCAACAATTTGGCATATCTGATTCTGCCTATCACTGTCCCTTTGATGGTATCAAAAACTGTGCCTGAACCAAATATCAATTCATTTTAGTATATTATATGTCTCTAATCAGAAAGGACAAGATGCAAGGCCTACATATGAAACTGAAAACACACTATTGTGTTATTTAGCTTATTCTATTTTACTAGAAAGACTTCCATCAGTAGGCCTATTATGATCAGTTCAACAATGAATCCCTTCACAAAGGAAGAATCGCTTTCTTGCCATCAAGTATTTTACAATATAAAACCCAAGCAAAACTTCTTTTTCTCTGAAACAGGTTTGCCTGGTTTACATACTATCCAAGTATCCATCTGGACTAGAGGTTGCTAAGTAATACACAGCCAGCAATTCTTTGCCCTGATCTAGTCTCTTTTCTTCTGCTGTGAAGTATGCCAAGCTTTCCCTTCATGTGGTCAGAGCTGACTTTTTTATATATGGGGTTTTTTGTTAAAGTTTTCCTTACTCCTCTTGTCAACCAATATATACCAAGAAAGAAAAATGTTAAGGGCCAGATTATTATAAGACCTTACATAAGTATGCAGGAGAGTTCAAGGACTTGTAATATTTGCCCACATCCCTCATTTAAAAGAAAGAAAACTACTGACATCCTATAACAAAATATTACATTTCTGAAATGTATCACAAGTTTACTCAATCTGATTGCTTCCCCAAATGTCCACATTGGACCAATTCAACCAAATTTGTTCTTGGTATAAGAAGGGGCAGCTTTCCTGCTTCACTTGGAGTTGCATTCACTTCTTACACTGAAGATGACTTTGGCTTTCTATGCATATCACTAAGTGGCAGATGTTAGTCTGGGACTATTTCACTTTCTTGATGTTGGAAGAAATGCTTATGCTAAAATATTTAATTACAGCCCCTTTTCAGCATGAGGGAATGAAAAATGTTTTAATTTACCTTGTACACGATGAACCAAAAAGTTCACTTTCAGATTATACTCCCATTTACCTGATTGGCAGCCATTCAAGACAATGAAGACAGACTTTCAAAAGGTGCTGATATCACCAGAAAGGCTGAAATTTCATCCAGTGGAATTCTGCAGATTGAAATGCTTGCTGATATGGTTTGATTCTTCCCTTCTTGTCATCCTGGCTATTCTTCATGAGCTCTCAAATTAAGTAACAGTTTAGATATTTACGAGGTAAGTATCCTTGATGTGCCTCTGCCAAGTTTACACAGAGTGGAAACTTGTCCAAGAGGTCTAAGCTGAGTTGGGAATCCTGTAGACACTGTATATACATATAGTAAGAGAGAGCTCTTATACTGAAGAATTTATCCTCTGCATTTATAAGAGCAAGATAGGGAAAATGACATACAAACTGAAAATGAGAACAAAGCTCATGGAGTTTATGTGACTTGACTGAAGTTACATATGAAGACTTTAGGAGAGCCTGAAACTGAACTTTTCTTCTGAATCCCAATCCAATGCCATAGCCACAAATCTGTTCTTCCTCCTGAATAAGGAAGAAATGCAGGAATAGTCAGTTTTCCAAAACATTTATGCAACAATTCTTCTATTAAAGATAAACCATGTTACTTGCTTTGTAAAACTAGCAATTAGAGTATTTCCTACAGTCTGTGGAGAAATAATATGGAACTTTCTATTCACTAAAAATATATTTAATTAATTGTGTGAGATACTGGCTGTACCTACACGTGCACGTTTACTAAGCAGTAATCTAAGTTACTGTGCAGTAACCAAAAATTACTGTGCAGTATGGGAGCATGTCTACATGTGCACTCCTGTACTGCACATTAACTATGGTGGCTTATGCTGACTTGGGCTTAACTTTGCATGATACAGGTAGCAAATTTACACCCAATTAGTTACTACACAGTCATGCATGTGTAGATGTGTTACTGCGCAGTAACGCGGGAGCTTCCCAGCTGGGTCTGCCTAGCCATTAGTGGGCCAGCTGGAGTCCAGCCCCAGGGCTCCTGCCTGGCCCCCATCCTGCTGCTGGGTTCTGTCAACCCCTAGCTGCAGAATATAAAAGCCTGCAACCTGTGCCTTGGGACACAAACCAGAGGGAGTCAGCAAGCAGGAGATGCTTTCTATCCACAAACCCAGCAGGCCCCATGTAAACAGTAAATATTGGGCATGTCTACACATGCATTTATGCAGGCTTAAATTTACTGTCCAGTAAATTACTGCACATTAAGTGGGAATAAGCTTGCATCTGCATGTGCACATGATCTAGGACTAAATTTAGTCCCAGGTAAGAGCAGACTGCCATGTGCGCTCTGGTGGCCACAGTGAAGCTCCAGCCTCTGGCCATATGGCTGCCAGCGCTTGGGACTAACTTTAGTCCCAAACTGAAGCCAGGAGACGTGGCCAGCCAGGAGCCCTAGCACTGGGCAGACCTAGCAGGGAGGCCCCCTGGGTTACTGTGCAGTGTCTACATGGGTGTTTCTACACAGTAACTAATTGGAATTAAATTTGATACCTGCATTATGTTTTCTAACACACACATTCTATACATAATAATGAAAAGACTTTATTGGGCCGAACCCTGAACTGGTGAAAATCAGTGTAGCTCATTTTAATACAGTGCAATTTCCCAATTTACCTTGGCCTTAATGTTCACTTTTTCATAGCAAACCATATGCAAACATTTACAGCTACCAATCCACTTGAGGGAGCCAGAAGGTAATTTGTGGCTAAGCATTTTACCTTAGGGGTTTTACATGACATAATTACAAATAGGTAGTAAATGTGGAGCTCCCTGAATATGCAGCTGTGAATCTGCTCCTAAGTTCCAAGAATAATTTAGGAAAGTAATATGCCTACTAATAGAAGAAGACTGCACTATTTTCCCCACCCCCACCCCCAACTCTGCGAGCAAATAAAACCTGTTTTTTGGATCTTCTGTCATTTAGTGCAGAATAAGTAAAGTATACCTCCACCATATTGCCCATTTTTCCATGCCCTCTGGAGGGTGATGCTACAAGGGAAAAATCTGGCACTAGACAGCAATATTTAGAGAAGTAGGGACAAAACCAGAGAAGGCCCATATTGCTTCCCAAACTATGCTTATAGCATTTGCCAAGAAAGAAGGTAACACCTCATTGAATATTATCTTTCCCATACAGCACTACCCTTTAACAGTAGGTCCTGTGAGCCAGTGCAGCTAAGAAAATTTCCCAGTAAATAAGCACCAGTGCTCCAGTCACCAAGGAAGGGAGGAACACCACAGAGCATGGCTGCTTGCCAAACAGAACAATACAGGAAAAATTCTCATGAGATCCTTGCTGACTTTTCCTCCTTTTGTCCTTCTAGATTTTACTACAAGGGGAAAAAAGTAGCTTACTGACATTGAAGTATAACAGACTTTAGATTACTTCCTAACACACTTTTTGTTTTAATAGTAAAGTAGGTGCAGCACAGAGCTATGGAGGCCAAAGCTGTCTGTTTATCCAGAGGCTTAGCATGAGAGAGAACAGAAAAATAAATTTCCCTCAACATCCACGATTATCCTATTCTGAAAAGGCCACCACTAGCAATGGAAAGTTAATGCCAACCCTATTGTTCAACCAGTGTTTTGCCTATCTGCTGACTAGCAGTTCTGGATGTTTAAATTATGTGGATCCTTGTCCTCTAGGAGTAAGACTGACACAACCAAACCCATGTCAGATATTGAAAATCTACTCTAAACAAGAAAATATATTTCTTTCTTGGAATATTCTTCTAAAGTTTTCAGAATCTCTGCAGTTCTCAAGCAACCGTAGTGTTACTCATAGCCTGTTACTACTCACGTACTGTACTACTGCAAACTGTCACAACTAAACCAATACGTTAACTGCATAAAATACCCTCAATCATGGTAAATGTCTTCTTAACTTGCACCGAGAGACAGTAAAATCAAACCTACTCTAAAGGAAATGTAACAGATATTTTTTTCAGATATATTCATTCTGAAGTGGATGAATATAAAAAATGTTATTATAAAAGACAAATGAGAAAAACTATTCCAGTCCTTCCACAAAGACACTATCAAACTGCGTGATTCTTTCTAGCTCTCTCTCAGGTTCATGAAATTGTATAGTTTTTATATAGCCCTTATTTCTTATCTAGGCCTGACAGATTTTAGAATTGCAAATACAGGTTCCCACAGCATATTACAGTTCACATGCTACCCTTCTCTCCTCAGAACGGAAATGGAACCATGAAGAGCCAGCTTCCCTCATCACTGGGTCATTAGGGTCAAGGAACTGTAACCAGCGCTTGAGTCAACGAACTCCAGCCTTGCATACTAAAGCCAGAAATAACAATACTGGCTCCTCTGCTAGGTCTGTCTGCTTTTCCAAAACTGCTTCCTCTTCCTCATAGGCTGTTATCTTATCCACAAGGTTTCATAAAAGTAAATTAGAACATGATGTTACTGGCCCAAGTGGGTTCCCCCTAATAAACAACAATGAGACTGTACACTATTATGCAGAACGATCCTATTACATTTTAAACAAAGATACTGTCTGCAGACAACATGTTATTTAATATTTTCAGACGTCTAGAACTTGATAATCAAATATATATTGTTAATTGCCATTTAGTTAGTTTTAAACATTGGTTCAGAAGTTATTGGTAAATATAAAAAAGGTTATTTTGTAAGGTCTTGGAGACAGGAAATTGTAAACCTATGTGTTGAGGTGTCATCTCAACTATTGTAAGATAACCATAAGTGACAAGTGAGAAAGGAAAGGTAGTAACTTTCTGTATTCAACAGTAATGCATTTATGTAAGTTTAAATCAACTTAAGTGTGAAATTAATAACACATAGGTACTGACCTGCCACCAATACCTTTATAAGGGACCCCATGAATATCCTCTCCCTTACCCTGTGATAGGCTCTATGACCAAGGTTAGGGAGGGGACAGACTGGAGCACCTATAGTTTCTATTTTTTCTTTCCCCATTAATCCCCCCCAAAAAACCTCTTATAACCATAACCAAATAAAAAGGCAAAACTTACCCTGTGGTAAGTGGGGAAGTGGGTGACATAGAGGAAGCACAAGGAGGAGTAGGCAACAGGAGAGGCCTTCTCATTCTTCCTGAGAAAGTAGGGCAAATGAATGCACGAAGCCTGGAAAACAAGCAGGAAGAATTGGAAGTCCTTGCACAGATGTGGAACTATGACATGATTGGAATAACAGAGAGACGTGGTAGGAGAACTCACATGGCTGGAGCGCAGTCATGGATGGGTATAAACTGGTTAGGAAGGACAGGCAAGGGAGAAGAGGAGGAGAAGTTTGTCTTAATGTAAAAGAGCTGTATGATTGCTCAGAGCTCCAATATGAAACTGGAGACAGGCCTGTTGAAAGCCTCTGGGGAGAGTAACAAGGGTGATTTCATGATGTGGGTCTGCTATTGACCACCAGACCAGGAGGATGAGGCTTTCTTCAAACAGGTAACAGAAGTGTCCTGATCTGGTTCTCATGGATCTTGGTTCTCATGGACTACTTCAATCACCCTGGGCAGCTGCTGGGAGGGCAATACAGCAGTACACAGGCAATCCACTAAGTTTTTGCAGAGCACTGGGGACAACTTCTTGGAGCAAGTGTTGGAGAGGCCACCTAGGGGCTGTGCTCTTCTTGAGCTGCTGTGCACAAACAGGGAAGACTTGGGGAGTGTAGAAGCAGATGTCAGCTTGGGCAGCAACTATCACAAGATTGAGTTCATGATCCTGAGGAAAGGAAGGAAGGGGAGCAAGAGAGTAAGGACCCTGGACTTCAGAAAATCAGACTTTGACTCAGGGTAGGGGAAAGTTGGTTGTACTTTAAAGAACCCATCCCAATGTTCAGGAAGACTAGCAAGTATGACAGAAGACCAGCTTGGGTTAGCAGGGAATGCTTCAGTGAGCTAAAACATAGAAAGGAAGCTTACAAGAATTGGAAACTTCACCAAACAACTAGGTTGGAGTATATCAGTATTGCTCAGGCATGTAGGGGTGAAATCAGGAAAGCCAAAACACTGTTGGAGTTACAGTTAGCAAGGGACATGAAGGGTAACAAGAAGGGTTGCTACAAGTATGTCAGCAACAAAAGAAAGATCAGGGAAAGTGTGGGTCCATTACTGAATGGGGGAGGTAACCTAGAGACAGATGATGTGGGAAAGGCTGAAAGTACTCCATGCCTTTTTCACCTCTGTCTTCACAGGCAAAGTTAGCTCCCAGACCTTGCCTGCACCTGGCAGCAGAGTTTGATGGGGAGGTGAGTGGCTAACAGTGATGGACGAACAGGTTAGGGACTATTTAGAAAAGCTGGATGCAAGCATTCTAGTAAATCCTAAAAAACTATTTCACTGATGCTGGGATTTCTCCCAGGACATTTTGCTGCAATTTTTTGCTTTCCAAAATACAAGAAAATGTACTCATGGAGTATTTCTAAGTGTCTGAGATAAAAATTACCTCCACCAAGTATGGTGATATAGAATTCTAGGAAAAGTGAATATCCATCAGAGGTAGGCACATCATTCTAACTTCACTGGCTATATTTGATAGCAGAATTTTATGAAAGGGGCTCCAGCAGCCTTCCAGAGTTGCTTTCAAACTGGACACAGCACTGCATACTGATCCTGACAAATGTACAGACTGGAACTATGAGGAAGCTTCCTTTGTTCTCTTTATATGAAGATGCTTGTTCTGAACATAAAGACAGAGTGCACTGATTGTACTCCTCCCACACCCACCCAACTATTGTTTAAAATATTTGCATTACCCAGAGAAGCAGAAACCTAATCCTAATAACTGTGTGAACATGACACTATAACCTGCATCCTTCCTTTCCAATACACAGTGTGTCCCTAGTGCCTCTTTGCCACAGTGGGGTCAAAAAAAGATTTTTCTTAAAATGTTACTGAATCACTTCTTCATAACAAACAAATGTATTATCACTACAAATGCAGACTACTGATAGAAATTATTTCATTAACCTCTTCATACACCAATTCAATGAGTATATGTTACATGCACATCACCAAAATCATGCAACAATATACAGAGATGCAAAGAAGAGAATAAATTATTTCAAAATCCATTTTATAGCTTTAAAACAATTACTTACATTATTATGAAGCTGACTTCATCCATGTAATATATTTAATTAAAGATAAGAATTGTAAATCCAGTGGCATGAGAACTCTCCCTGAAGCACCACCATGCTAGACTAACTAAAAAAATCGTTATCTTTATTGTATCATGGAGGAGCCTTGAAACATATGTGATTTGACTATATCCATTGTGAAGAAACCAGTGTTTTTCTTTTCATGTTATTGATGTGTATCTAAGATTATTCTTCACTGGCATTGAAGTTCTAATGCATATTTTTAAATAAAATAGACTATGCTTTATAACATAGTAAAATATAAACACTGTGCTCAAATAGTTGAAATATCAAGAGAAATAGCATTTTTTTCATCTTTAAGTTCAAAATATCTGCATGATACCTTTTACTTTTTATCCCCATCACTATAGATTTCACCTTGGGGATGACCTTGTTCTGTCAGAAGCTTCATGTCTTTAATGTACGGTGTGAGTTAAATCTAAGATGATTCTCAAATACATTGCAGGTAAGTGTTTATGTCACAAATAAATACAGTAGATTACTCTCAAACCTATACATTTGGAGTGTTTATTACAGATGCAGTTGCTATCTTACCATAAATCAAAGTACTTAAAGTGCCATATGATACCAAATGTTTAGTTTAACAGCATAAAATTGAGCCAAAACTGTATGCAGCACTTTATAGGTGCTATAAAATCCTTGTGCTTGTGGCCTCACTTTTTGTGCATTACCTTGATCAGTCAAGTCCACTGAACATTCTGGATGATAAATACCCACATGAAACAACGATTAGCTTTCAGGGTTTAGTTTTCTTAAATTATTGCTGTCTCCTGTGAAAATTTCAAAATATGACAAAACCCCAACTTAGGCAGGGCTTGTATTTAAAGCCATTGGATTTACTTTCCCTTTATTAAGTTTTCTGCTATTATCCATTCTCTGATACAAAGCTCTTGTACTCTTAGCTGCACCAATAATTACGAATCTGTTATGAAACCCATTATGAACAAACAGTTTTAGCCATTTCACTATGATAAGAAATGCTTTATTTTATAGCTGTCTGACTGTGGTCTTTCCTTCTCCTTTCCCTGTCTTAAAACTTAGCAGATTTATGTAGCAACTCTGCTGGTTAGGTCTAATTCCTTTGTTAATTCTTTTACAGCAGCAGTGGCCAATTACTTCCTGAGAGGTTTTAGAATGCAACAAGTAGTATTCCTCAGCTCACTCTACTGTGCAGCCCACACAGAATTCAAGTGCCTTTATGCAGTACCTTAGAAAAATGTAGCTCAAAGCAATCTGAAAGACTGGATGTTGAGCCTTTTAGTCTCTATGGACTACAGCTCCATACCTAAGATAAAGGTAACTGTAGTCTTCTGCATTTTATGCTCTTTGAGTGAACTCTGACACTAAGGGAAGTACTAGCACAAGACTTATGCACCACTTATTTCCTTCTGTTATTGAGATACCCATTTTACAGATGACATAACTAAGCCACATAAGTGATCTTGTTGTTTAAAAGACACAAACATCCTAATGTCCAAGTTGGAGATAGAATTCAGACATTCTAGCTCCTAGTATTGCACTTGAACCACTAAATGGTATTTCCCATACTGTCCAAAATGCACTTTTCCCTTGGTGTCTTCAGTATTTTCCCCCAAAACAGGCATATTTCTGCATAAGGGTACATTTACATCAGTGATAGTCTACTGCTTTAAAAAGATTTGTAGACACTTGGTTAATCAAAGATGAAAATATAGAAATTGAAAATTAAAGTGAAATATTGGAAATATGGATCACTGAGTAGTACTGTAGTGCTGCATACATGAAAGCTAAACATAGCAATTTACTAATAAAAAGATGCATTTCAGTAACATTTGCTATTTTTAAAAGTTTACTTTTATTCTACATGTAGTAGATGCAATATTTTACAATTAAATCCAATTATTTATCAAGGAAGTCTTGATTTTGAATAAAATGCTCAAGGGTTTGTTCACCACCACACAACTAGACTTTGGCATAAATGCCTTGGGAATGCGGGAAGTTCACACCCCTGTCAAATGACATTGTTTCACTCAGTCTGGCTGAAGGCCAAATGAAAGCAGTGTAAAGGCTGTCTTTGTAAGCAAAGCTAGACATTTCATTCTTTTTTAAATGAAAGCATATAGAAATGTAGAAATGGATGGATGAAAGAAACTGTGTTTTCACTGACTCCATTACAGGCCTTACAGCACAACTCTCAATAGCTCTATAAACATATACAACAACACAACACAGCACACAGATATCATTCTCATCTTAAATTCATATTAATTAGTACTTTCCAGTAACTTGGCTAACCATTATCTAACATTTCAAGTATTCAAAAGGAATAGCCCCACTCATTAACTACTGTCTAAACCCTTGTGGTTTCACTATTTAAATCCATATTTATCCCCTTAGTTTTATTATTCCAAAAGCAGATCTCCTTTCAGCTTTCCTTTTTCAGGGCTGCATATTTTATGCATGTCAAGCAATCCCTCAAAAACATTCCCTCCACCCTCAAGTTACTGTTGTTGTACTTTTCTGGAGGGTTTCCAAGCCACTGATGAGGGGTTTTTTCTAGAATTGAGCCCAGGATGGAGCAGAGTATTCCAAGCAGGTCCTGAAAAGAGCCGTATTCAGAGGCACCATTATTTCCTGAACTTTGTAACCAATTCCTTTCTTTATCTATCTGAGCATTGCCTTGCTTTCCATGCAGTTATTACATATTGTACCATCCCGCCTTTATGCAGCTGCTTACCACCATCTTCCTAAGATCCTATCTTCAGCATTTTCTTTTGGATTTTTGCCCTTACATAAACATTTAAAATTGTGTGTTCACCTGAAGCATGAAAACTTCGATTTGAGATTGTATCTAGACAAGTACTAAATATCTCAAAACCATTACTGGATTTTCTCCTGACAACACTCTGGCTAAGAACAGACATTCAAAAAGCCAAAGGCAGAATTGATCCAATCCAGGCAGATTTCTCTAAACTACTTAGATTAGATCAGGAGCAAACAGAAGGCACATTCGCCCTTTGGCGGTGGGGGAGTGGGCAGGCAGATGCCTGCAGTGACTGAGGCCAAAGGTACAGGGTGCTCCCTCATACCTCCAGCATGCCAGAGATTGCTGAGGGCAGCCAAGAAGGGACCATCCCTGACTGGCTGTCAGGCACGTGCCCCAAGCCCCCTGCTCAGTCCTCGGCTTCCAAGACAGCCCCAGAAGGAATTACCATGGCAAGTGCCTCCCATCACTGCCAGCCAGATTGCTGGGTGTGTTATGGTAACCCCTTCTGGGGCTCTCCTGGAAGCCTAGGGCTGGGCATGTGGAAGGGTCTGCAGTTGGAGCAGAGGGTTGAGGCTGTGTGCCTGACAACCAGCCAGGGATGGCTCAGCTCTGTAGATGGAAGAATCAGGCTCTGGGAAGCCCAATCCTTCTTTCTGTGGATCACTTGTTTCCCTCCTGCCCAGCGTAAACCTCCCAGGCAGCCTGGCATGTCTTGCCAGCTGCTGCTGGTGCCAAGCTCTGGTAAGATGTGTTTGGCAGCCCAGGATACTTGTGCCAGGCAGCAGGGCCTAGCCCTTCCTTCCATGGAGTGCTTGTGTCCTGGCTTCCTGGTGCAAGCCGTCCAGGATGTCTGGTGTGTCTTGTAACAGAAAATAACAATCATTAAACAAAAAAACAGATGACCCTTTAAAAGCAGATGACCTTTTCCCCTTTGCTGACAGTAAGCGAAATGTGTAAACCGCAGAACCAGTCTCAAGCAGCCCAAGCTTGTTCTGTGTATTTTGTAACTTTGTAACGGCAAGGAAAAAACCCCAAAAGTGCGCGCAACAATGTAACACATAATGTATAAATACCAAGCTGTAAACTCAGTTCAGGGGAACTCTCTGTCCTTGTGACACTGAGTGGCCCCTCTGCAGAGCAATAAATTTACATGCTGACACTCCCTCATTCTATGCTGAATTGATCACGGCTAGGAACGAGCCCAGAGACGGGATGTGGCCAGTGCTCTTCGGCATATGAGCACACCCTTCGGTGTATGGGTGCTACGCAGTAGCTGTTCAACCCTTTTCCCCAACAGTCTTACTTGAGCTTGGCACTGGTGGCAGCCAGTAAGATGCACTAGCAAGGGGATATGAGTGAGTACTCCATGGAGGGAAGGATTGGGCTCTGCTGCCTAGCATAAACTTTTTGGGCTTCCCAATGTGTCTTTCCAGCTGCTGCTGATGCCAGGCTCCGAGGGGCACTATCCTTGCTTGTATAGAGTGCTTGCATCCCTGCTACCTGGCACATGCCTCTCTCCCTCCCTTGCCTGAACCACCCCCACTGCCTGCCTGTATCTGTGCTGGCTTAGGTATCTGACAGCTCAGAGCAGCTAAGCACCCGATGAGTGCTAGCTTGTCTCCCTGCAAGGGGGGGCTAGTGGGGAGGGGGGCCACAAAGGCCCCTGGGATGTCAGTGGGCAGCAACCTAAGTTGAGTTGGGAGGGGGTCTGGTACTGAAGTTTAATAGACTGACTTAACCTAAACCAGTTAAGTCTGATACTACATCGATCCAAGTCTATCTTAGACCACTATCCACCATTTTTAAAAGAGTCTATATGCTCCGTACTTCTGCTCTGTTATGGGTATAAACCAATTTCTGACCACCTAAACCAGAAAAAGTGTAAATGTCTGCACCTGGCCTCTGTGAGGTATTATCTTCATTTTAGAGAATCTTATCAGCTATTCGTCTATTCCAGAACATATATTATCATCAATTCCTGATTTATGTTTTACCCTCATCTACAGTTTTTAAAAATTATTTTGAACAATTCTAAGAGGTTAGCATAACATGGAGTTAAGTTTATCTTTCATAGCAATGTTCAAACCTCAGCGTCTTCCAGGACTGGCCCCTGTATTGGGAGAAATAATTATAACAAATAGTATGCAAGAAATCAGCTTCTGATGCAGTGACATTCTGCTTATTATTTGTACATATGAGAAAAATCTCCATGTCTGGCACACATGTGAATAGGCATTCCCATTAACTTATTCATATTAATGTTTCAGAATATTGCATGGAACAAAGAGGGGCAATGGGTTTCAATCAATTTTGTGCCAAGTTGTCTTCATGCATTCACTTGCATCTCTAACTGTGTAACACAAAGGTTTTCTTGTAAGAGAGAATTTGCTGGCACAAATACAAGGTTTCACAAGTTAAAATATGTGACCTCAAGAAAGGCGTATTATTGAAAACGTCACAAGCAAGCAGGTTGAATATTTAGAGAAAGAGTTTAATCATTTCCTTATTGAGCAATGAAATGAAAACTAGCAGCTAATATACCTGGAGAAGGAGTGAGAGTTGGTAGCAGAAATTATTGATCAAATGTTAAATAAGGAACAAAAATTCTGACTATGCAATTGCTCAGGAAGTGCAGGTGAATTAAAATAATACAGATAAAATTTTCATTTTAAATACCATGAAGGAGTAAATGAAAAATTCTTTTGCACGGTAACAAAATTACTTGTAATATCATTCAGAGAAAATATCATTTTCCTTAAAAGCATTTGGCTCAGCACCCAATTTCAAATTTTTGTTCCTTGGAGATTATTATAGTGCTTTGCATTTTTATTCTTCCCAGTCCATAACCCTGTGGCTTAGAAGCACAAATAATGTCATAAATATTACTCATTGCATTAGCAAAAACCCAGATGTACATCCACATTTTTCTCTTTAAAGGGTAAGTAAATAACTATGGGTTATCCAGTGAATGAACAAATAGTAACATAAGAAAAGTATTTCCTGGAATTATGAAAGTAACACCATTGACGTGCACAGAGGTAATTAATACAGAGTAATGACGTGCAGCATTTGTGAGGTTTGAGCATCAATATTAACACTATGCCAAATTCTTGGTAACAAGCCACATTACCTGTCTGTAGTTTTTATTTTTTTTAATATACATATACATACATACATACATATATACATAACTTCACACTATGAAGTTTCAATTTAGGTGTCTTAAAGCACCCAGTCTTTTTGTAGGATAAAGTGTGGAGGGAGGCAGGGTTTAGAGGATTCCACAGATACAAGTCCTTTTTTCCTTGATGTTTGAGCTTTTTATTCTCACATTTATATATTAAGTTTATGTTTATATTTATATATATAAGTTTATTCAATTACATTCTTCATATTGCCCGTAAAAGGTGACATTCAGGGGTCAGGTGAGGTCAGAAGGAGTAGTACTTTTCCAGACTTCTCCACCAAAATGGGATACTCTTGATAATAGATTATGCAGGTATTCAAAAGACAACTGTGCGTGAGATCCGGTTCCCTTGGGCTGCTCTTATTGCAGTACAAGAATGGCCTTCTTGTTTTTTTGGTTTATATTTTGGGTGCCAAGTCATTCGGAGTGACAGCAATTCCCATCCACACGGCACAAATGCAAATGAACAAACAAGACGCCAGGCAGTAGGCTCCAGTTCTGGCAGCTTCTAATGATGGCTGCAGTGTACACAAGGCCTTGATCTCAAGCTGCAGTTCAGTATCTGTTCTAAAAAGAAGAGAATATGCAAAAGCTCCAGCACCATTTGTCTACAAGCAGCTGGACTTATGTCTTTAAAAGGCGTGAAAGGTAACAAGGATCGTAACATCATTTCCACCACTTGCAATTAAGGAAAATCCTGTGTGACAAATCTGGCCAAGCACCTTTTATTTAACACCTTCACATTGGAGCTAGGGCTCAGATCTATCTAGGCTTCAGGCTGACTCTTACCCCCCTCATCATAAGCTCAAACACCCTCACCTAGAACTCACCAATGACAGATTTAGTCTTCTGGTTCACAGTTGGATAACTGTTCATCTGTAAGCAGACAGATGTGGTGCAAAACCGTTCTCCTTACATTTCTGGGTACACTAGTGCTCTTTAGTTTAAATATAAAAACACAAGAAAGAGTACAGATGCCCTAAAAAACAACAAACATCCATAACGTGAGGCACCTCACTCGGATCCATCTTTCCCTGGAAGTCCTTGGGGATCCACCTCTGTCCACAAAGGCAAGGCTTACAGCTCGTTGGACACCTGTGGTAACGCCTTATCTTGAGTTGGTGAAAATGGCTCCTCAAACCCTCTGTGTGGCCCTTAAACTTTATCAACATTTTGTTCCTCCCTTCTTAACTTCCTGCTGCTCTAGTCTCAGGCCTCTATAGAGACATTTAGAGGAAACTCTGCTCAGGTAATCTTTTTTAGTATATCCACTGGGCTACCCAAGTGGACATATTCAGATCTTTAGCAGGTTTAGTAGTCCACTCACACAGTATGGCTAATGCAGCCTAAGATTAAATGGGCAAACCAAAACACAAATAACATTTTCATACAGTTAAGGCAGTTAAGGGGGAAATTTCCCCACATTCTCCACAACAGATAAGACTTTTATGCTGGATAACAAAACAGTAAAAGATGTCTTTTCAATGTGGATCACACGGCAAAGTCAATGGACCTAATACATGAGGGGTGCAATGGATGTGTTTATTCTACCTGCATATAGCAGTTGTGGGCCCAGCCTTGTAAATACAATAGCCAGTAATCCAATTGTCCTTAACAAAATAACTCAGAGTAGAAAACCCAGTGTCTGTCGTAATCCAGTGCTTTTCTGTACTAAGTGCCTTAGAAGGAAATGAAAGAGGAAAGGTGAAATTATCTGAAAAGGAAGTGCAAAGATCACCATGAGAACATTTTTGTGTTGTGCAGCCAACACATGTGATGTATGCAGGCTGCACAACTTCAAGGCATTTAAACTAAAGCCAACAACATTAACAACAGTCAACATTATTATCAACTACGGCTACATTTTTATTCCAAATAGCTGTACCTTAGTGCCCATACTGACTAGGCAAGGTAGGCACATGTGTAGGGGTGCATACATGAACTCTGAAGCTTAATTTTCTGTTGCTTTCATCTCCTGGTAGCCCTATTAACAAGACAGAGGATGATGAGTGGGTTCTTCCCTCAGGCTGGGTAACCTGTACTGCTGCTCTTTAGATGTGAGGCATGATAGCCCAATGGGATTTTTCCATGGCCTGGACTGTTGAGCTGCTCTGTCTTGTTATGTGGACCTTTACCATTTGTGGCATGCTGATGCCTAGTTTTTCTAGGACTGGTTTCTGCTTTTCTGTTGAGTCTGTCCCACAAGCAAAACCAAGAACTACTTTTTATAGCTCTGTAAATGCTTTGTATGGACAAGCAAAACTAAGGCTAAATACAGCAGTGCTCTTTCCAGAAACTTTAATGATCTTTATTTCACTTGCCTGTTTCGCAGAAATGCCCTCATCCTAACTGAAATGCACTGGTTAAAAACTGAAGTACAATTTTAGACTGATAATGTCATACGTATTAAAGAGTAAAAAGATCATGATCATTCAACCTATGTATAGTATGCCATAAAATTTCACACAGTTATTCTAATTTGAATCCTAGGCCCCTCAACACATGAGGCTAAAGGTATTATGGGATCTAATGGATAATTCACACAGCAGTGCAAATCCCATGGCGCCTTATTGCTCATACAGGGAGAGCCCAATTCCCCTGCCCCAGGGATGCGTGAAACCCCCAGGGCTGGAGGATTGCCACAGGAATGATCTCCCTGCCCCAGGGGCATGGAGAAAACCTCAGGGTCAGAAGATCCCTGTGGGCACAATCTCCCTGCATGAGGAGTACGGGGAAACCCCTGTGGCCAGAGGATCAGTGTGATCCTCCAACCTCAGGGCCTAGAAGATTATCTCCTGGCCTGAGGGTTTGGAGAGGCATGCTAGGGGGACCTAGCATCCACAGATGCCAGGGCTGAGAGTCTCCAGCAGTTGCAGGACTCCTAGCCCTGACTGGGCGAGGTTCATCCCTGCAGCGGGGAGCCCTGTCAGCAGACAAGGCTCCCAGCTGCACTGAAGACCCTGCTGCATGTGCAAATTAAAGCTTGATAGCAACCAGCTATAAAGTGAGTACACATTTTCAAGATCTAACTTTATAGCTGGTTGGAGCTTTTTATTGTGATAGCTACTTTGCACATATAGCTGGTCTCAAGGTAACTGTGCAATTAACCAGTTAAATGCACAATACCTGTAATGTGTAAAGGGGTATATGAATACCTGTAATGTGTAACTTAGGGTATATGAATATTCTTCCAAGAAGAAAAAGAAAACAGTGTGATTTTTTTAGTTTTTCCCAGTTCTCTCAGGACAGACATAAGCCTATGAGTCACTTTCCACAGTAAGTATCCTTTAAAGAAATAAATAGAAAAGTAAATATACTAAATAAACATATTTTAAACACCAGAATTGTAAAGGGCTTTGGTCTGCAGTCATACCACTGGGAAATATGCTATAAGCAGCAAGAGGTGTGGCCAGTGCTTGAATGGAGAAAGGATATTTTAGCCAGTGCATCACAGAGGATGTTTCCTTTACGTAAGAGGTGTCAAAGAGTCCATGGGCTGGATTTGGACCATGGAGCTCCATTATCCAGCCCCTTGTGCTGCCCGTGGGTCCAGAGTTGACCAACACACAGCATACTCCAGACTGATCCCATGTGCAGGGCCCAGGACACGCTGCACATGGCATCCACCACAACGAGTCCACAAGTGGTCCACAACACACACTGCAAAGGGTACATGCCCCATCCAGCCCAGGACTCACTCCAGGACCCATGCTGCACGTGGTACACCCCCAGATGCTATGAAGTGGGAATTACATGCAGCATGGGTGCCAGATCAGTGGGAGCAGGTGTTTTGTGCAGCACAGTCCTAGACTAGTCAGATCCAGAATGAAGAAGAAGGGTGGAGGGCTTTGGGCCTAATCTGGCCCACAGGGCCAGTCATACACCATTCAGCTGGCCATGGACTGGCCCTACCCCATTCATCCAGCCTGTGGGGGCAGAGTTTGACACCCCTGGTGGATGCTTTATTCATGTTACAATTTCTCCTCCATTTTTGGACACTACAGACTCACAAATACAGATTTCTCAGACCACTTGTCATGATATCGTTGCAGTATGAAATATTGTTTTTGTACAAGTTCTATATTCTCCACCTATCACCTACATTTACCAGTATAGTAATGCAGAGGGACAGGATGGTCTTTATAAAACCTAATAGAATATGTGATATTCACTGTATCAGCAGGGATCAAATGCTCCAAGTAATTGGCAATCTGCAGTTCAAATTTTGGATAGGACAACTAATTGTAGTTGTTAAAAAATCTTGCTCAAATTGCTATCAAGCCAATATCAGGGCTCATGTAAAACTGTTACCCTTTAAAATAAAGTCCAAATTAAAAATTTAAAGGATTTTCTGATTAGTAAAATGGGCTAAATGGGGAGATTTCAGTCTTGAAATCAATGTCACATCTTGTAAAGAAGAAAATGAATCCAAAGTGGACACTTTGGATATATTATGCACAGCTATTCCCAAATGAAGACAAAGAAAATCTGTTACTATCATACACACCTGGCCTATAATAATCTGGATTGTGGATTTAGAGGGGGAAGAAAGATCTTTTGTTCCTGGCTCACAAACAAAAGGAATTGGAATAAGAGAACCATAAAATTCTCATCTTTCCAGATGTAGGTCCCAGAATACAAACAAAACAGTGGAAGCTGTTTCTCATTAATAAGTATCTTTACTTTATCCTGCCAAGTAAGGATCAGATACAGGCTCCAGAAACTAATATTGTAGGACAATTAAATTGCTATGGCCTTGCTAAATCATTCAAAAGTCCAAACAATGCTAAGGTTATTCAAGGCAACTTTGAAGAAGAGGAGAAATACTATAAACATGTAGGAGATGTTTATTTGGCACAGTGCACATTACTGCCCTCTTGTAACATTCTTTTGTTACCTCCTCAATTTATGCTGCTCCACACTCATATGAATTTCATAAATCTCCTAAAGAATACTCAACATCTCAGCAACATTTCTAACAACATTCAGAAGGGGATTAAAAATTATACTGGTTCAAAGTCCAGGACTTGCTCCAGCAATTAAGTCTTTGATTAGTGCCAAAATAGCACTGCTTTTTTGCAAGATATAAAACTATAGTGATAGTAAGCATTAACATAGCGGTTTTCTTTAATTTACCTCAAAGTGCTTTACCAAGCAAGGCAAGCTTGAATGTCTCTATTTTACATATGGGGAAACTAAGGCCAGAGAGGCTGATGATGTGCTTCATGGTAGACTGATACTAATCCATACTCCAGAAACCATTTTCATTTTCCGAATCTTGAAACACTGAGGGATAGAGGGAGACAAAATACCAAGCCAAACTGAGAAATTAATACCTGTTCTTCCATTTTGGATCCAGCTCCCAATAATACTGCATTTTCTTACATACAACACACCCCTGAATTAAATATGCCCCCTATTTTTGGAGGACCCCAAGGAGAAAAAAGATCTTCGCCTGCAGTATGGGTATGGATCTAAAGTCTGGGGTCTCCAGGGCTTGGGGCTGCCCACTGAGGCTGGGGGCTTGGGAGCCAGGGGCCATGCAGCAGAAAACATGCCAGCCCCAACCCTGACCCTGTGGGCTGGCCTGATCCAACTGCACAAGCACTGGGGCTATATCCAGCCACAGTGAGGCTGGGGACCACACAGACAGGCCAGGTCCAATCTAGTCATGACAGGGCTGGGAGCTGTGCAGCAGGGTAAACCCTGCATACTGGCTCCAGAGCCACATACCATATCTCACCCATCTACAGTATATGTGGAGCTGCTTAAGACCCAAAGGGGCACTGACTTCATGATCAGCTCTCATTTGTATACTTGAGAGAAGCTAATTCTGATCAATTAAGCAAAGCAGAGAAAGAATCCAGCTTCTTTTTCAGCCTAGTCTTATTTTCCCCATGTTTAATTATGTTCAACGAGCATGCAAACTATAATTGCTTTAGATGAGCAGCAGCAGCAGCGACTCAGTCTCCCCTATAAGTTAGCTGACAAAAAGAACCAGAGCTGAAGTACAATATTTTCCCTAACATTTTGCAGAACTTTACAGCTAGCATTCAAACACAGTGTGAATATGTTAATAAATTATGTCAAATCCCTGCTTTAAGGTCTAATATTACATGACCTTCTTGAGCTAGAAGTGCTGAATCAATGAAGAGAAACAAATATCTTTTATTCATAATTTGATACACTAAATTCTCATCATACCAGCTTTATTGCTCATAAGAAAGAAGGTAAATATTTTCACTTAAGAAGAACATACTGTTTGGTTACACAAAGAGTATTATCTTTATTTATAGACTTAAATACTAATCTGAACAGAGTCTAAATGCTGATATAAATGCTCCCTAAGCTAGCATGTCCCATAGGCCATGCCATTTCTAGTTAGGCCCACTTGTTCAGCGTGGGCTTGCACTTGCCTCACAATTATTCCCCTGAATATCAACTTTAATTTTTTTTTAATTTAGGACTTGTTTGCCTGAGAGATTATAATGGCACATTTAAAACTGTATGACATGGATACTCTTATTCCAGGTTAAGAGTCACTGGGAACATTTCCACAAGATGCTTTACTGCACAGTAGATCTAATTACTGTAAAATAAGTGTCACATCTATGCGTGCTGACCCTTACTGCACAGTAAATAGCTCTAATAACAAGTAAATTTGCTACCTGCAAATTTACTTGTGAGTAATTACTGTGCAATACAGCATGTGTAGAGATCTGACTCAGAGCAAATTTGCTCTTGGTCAGCCAGGCAGCAGGGGGCAGGAAATTGCTCCCTGCCCCCAGGAGCTGCCTGCTGCTGGGGCGGGCTCCGCCACAGGATCCCAGGTTGGGACAATGTCCCTCTGCCCCAGCTCATGATCATGGAGCGGGGACTGGGGAGCTTGTTCCCAGTCCCTGCTCTGTGATCACAGGGCTGGAAACAATCAGGCAACCAAGGTGTGGGACTTGGAAAGAGCTACAGAGGAATCCCCACCCAGCCAGGGGCTTGCTGCTAGCTGCCCCACTGGTGGATTGCAGCAGAGGGCTAGGACCTGCCCCTCCCCTGCAGCTCTTTCCAAACCCCCTGCCCCCAGTGGGGGAGCTGGAGCCAAGAGCTGTCTGCTGTAAGGGCAGGGAACATTGTCCCTACCCAGGCTCCAGTGGTGGAGGCTGCCATGGAAGTAGCCAGCTTCCTGGGGTGGGGAGTAATCTCCCAGCCTCTGCCAGGAGGCAGCCATCTCCTGGTCCTGTGCTCCCTGGCAGCCCCTGGGCTAGCACCCCCTGGCTGCTGCAGGGCTCCCCCTAAAGCTCCCCCTGGCTGGTGCAGGGTCAGAGGGGACGGAAGAAGACTGCTGCCAGGAAAAGCAAATCTGTTCCTGTATCCTCACTCATCTAGATGCCTACCTGGGATGGGCTTGCTCGAGTAATTGGACACTTGTACACATGAGGGGGGTTTAGTCCTTAGGGTTGCATTCTATGCACTCTAAATCGAAACAGTGGATTTTTAACTGAAACCCACCATTTCAATTTAGGGGTTTCTTTCACTGTTATGGTGAGGGGTCTGATCCTTTTGGAGTCTGCCCACAGCTGCGGGGTGAGCTGCCAGTAGGTTGAGTGGCCCCCGAGCTGCTGGGGCCCTGGTCCTTCCCTCTGCAGTGGCGGTGCCCCCTAGGGCCACGCAGGCAGGCTGTTAGAGGACTGGGTGCTGCCCCAGCTTGGATCTGGCCAGGTGCCATCTCCAACTCCTCCCTGACCCCAAGCTGAGGCAGCACCCAGACCACTAGCAGCCCCCTCCACCCCAGGAAGCTCTGGGGGGGTGCCACTACTCTCTCCTTCACAGAGTCCCCCCCAGGGTCCCCCACAGTTCAGGGGCTGCTCAGGCCACCAGTACCTCACGCCCCGGCCACAGAAGAGGTAGGCTGCCTCTGCCAAAAAAAAAAAAAAAAATTGGGCCCTAACTGTTTCTGCCTTCAGCAGGCTCCTGCAGCTAGTAGGAATGGGCTGACTTTCCACTGTGGCCTTGGGCTGAAACAGTTATAAAAAAAAAAAAAAAAAAAAAAAATTGGGCCCTTCTCCACTTCTGCCTTCAGCAGGCACCTGCTAAAGGCAGAAGCAGTAAAGTGAACAATCCTTTTTACTGCAGAGCCTGCCCATCTCTCCTGCAAGCTGACTAATAGCTTCAACGCATCATTGCAAGCTAGACTACATCAGGATGTAGTTTAGTTTGAAACAATGCAAACTCATTTTAAACTCCAAAACTCCTGCATGTGTACAGCATGATGCCATTAAGCCATACAAAGTGACATTTTGTTCACATATACATGGTAATGGATCATGTGTACAAGCACCCATTTACTTTAGAGTAAACTCACCCTGCAGCATTTGCCCATGTAGACATGCCAACTTTTCCAATGTAGTTTAATCTGCTTCCAAATTTGCATGAGCTACATTGGGAAAAGGCCTTCATATAGCACCATAAGACAGCCAACACAAGAAATTGAAGTGATAGTTTTACCTCATACTTGCATAACTTACAATGTAGACAAGCACTAGCTGTTATGGCTGAAAGAAAAACCTTGAAAATGTGATTCAGTGACAGCAACATAAGTTTGTGGAAAGACTGAAACTATAGCTTAATGGTACAAACTACTCCAATCACTTCAATAGATACTAGCTCAGGTGTCAGTAATGACACTAGTGTCATTTACTATTTTACTACCCATTAAAATATGTAAGGAAGGAAAAGAATCATCCTGCAAAAAATCAACACAACGTATCCTGAGCAATTCTGATTTTAGCTAGGCCTTTAACAACACATGACAAAGGCAAAAAGGTGAGTAAGTGCTTTAATTTTCCTGAAAAGAGGCTCAGTTTTCACAAGTGGGAGAAGTACCCTTCTAAAGGAGGCATGCTATGATGCCATACTAGCTCCTACGTACCATACTTCCAGGCTTGAGGAATTTCATCATAAATTAGGGGTGAGACAAAATGGCTAACTCAGCACTATCTGTGGTCCCCCTACCACACTGCATAACAATACAATTCCTGGAGTTGTAGACAAAAGGCTATAACCCCATATGGGACTTCCACTGCTTTAAAATCTGTCTGTTCAAGATCCAGACAGCAGGCATTCACTAAGTTTTCACTCTCATCAAGGTTATATTACAAATATCTCAATAAACACAGTTTATGCAAACCTCAAAAGGAATAATATTTACATCACTTAATAACTAGACTTCATAGGGAAAGGAAAGCTCAGATATTGTTTCATAATAAAGTGATTTTCCATACCGGACTAAACAGAATAAATGTTTTTCCCATGCTTTTCTCTTAAAAAACCTTCTTCTGTTTATGTCACAGATGTATTATTAATAAAAGAAGGACATAAGGATATAATTATATTTGATCTGTGGGTATTAGTCTCATTTTCCAGTAAATCCTAAAAAAAGCATGAGATCCTCCTGATTCAGGCTACCAACTGCAGTGAGAGCTATTCGTATTCTTCAACAACAGAATCAAGACAGGGAAAAAGTTCAACTTATGCCACTCAAATTACATTTGCCATGTAGAGATGTCTAACTATTCAGGTGTGGACAGGTAAAGATATTATATAGAGTACAAGCTATTATGTAATTGGCTGAAAAAACAATTTCCGTCTTATGTTTAGCAAGTTCTTAGTAACAGGGGTGGTTAACCCTGTTAGTTTGAAGTCAGACAGACGATAGGACAGAGTGGTACCAGAAGGTAGGGTGGCTTGGGGTGGGGTGGGAACATGACACCTTAATTAGAGTGCATCTTGGGAGCCACTTTAACTAAAGCATGCTGCAGTCTCGTGTATTCAGCATCCCGTGCTTCAAAATGGCAGCAGGGGAGCTTTAACTAAAGATCATTCAACCCACCACCACTTTGAAGCACAGGGACGCTGAAAGCATGAGAGACTGAGGCTACTGCAGCATGCTAATTAGCATAGTCCAGCAAACTTGATTCATCGAGTCTGCTCTGACATGCTAATTAGCACACCTTGGAGCAGGCATCAGGCACATGTATAGGTGCCCTTCAAGACTAATTAGTTCAGAGAGGCAGGAGCTCTCACAGACAGCAAAGCAAACTACTCATAACAAAAAGAATCTAGAAGGCCTGAATCCTAGGATATCTTCATCAAAAGCCCATTTCCACAAGGTTTTGAACTTCCTCAACTACCATTGAACCCAATGGGACTGAAGGCTGTTTCACAAATTCCAGTATTGGTTCCTAAATGGGAAGTATAACAGAAAGCCTGGGGATCCCTGTTACATTAAGATAGAGGCAGCTAGGGAGAGACTCCCCTGCAAGCCAGCTTCAGCCTTGGGCTTATAAACTCCCAGAACCCTGCCTACATCCTGTCAGCTGACCATCTGCAGGCGCCTACTAATAGCCCAGTAGCCTGTTGCCCTGGCAACTTGCAGCTCCTATGCTCTGCCCTGTCTGCAGAGCTCCCTGGCTGGGCTGCCTTTATCTTAAAGTAACAGGGAGGCATGTCTTCACTTCCACATAGCTTCACTAACCATTACTGAACTGATCTTATAGATTTTGTATGCCTTTAATAGGATAGAATACCACTGATAAAGTAGTTTATGAGATTTGATATTACTATTATGATGG
The DNA here is from genome assembly GCF_001723895.1 of Crocodylus porosus. Lineage (NCBI taxonomy): Eukaryota > Metazoa > Chordata > Crocodylia > Crocodylidae > Crocodylus > Crocodylus porosus. The sequence continues at coordinate 6,375,167 of NW_017728910.1, read as the reverse complement.
TAACAGTGGTTGTAATACCTTGTCCTCATAGCAGTGTAGATTTATAGAAGCAGGGGTTAAGTTGAAAATTTTGGATGTGGATTTCAAAAAACAGCAACAATAATACTCAGTACTTTTGCTAAGTGGAATCCAATATTCTTTGTATTATCCTGTGACAGGAGTGCCACTATTGGAGCCTCGCCGGATATGGCTCTGCCCTCCTGTAATGGGCCAACCTCCTGCTTACTCGCCTGCCACCAGCATCTGTGCTGCCCTGGTGACTGGCAGCTGCCCCTCCCCCTTCTCACTGCTAGGGGCCTCTCTTGAGCCGTCCCTGTTCTCAGGTGCAGGGCACCTAAGTGCTCTGTGACATATCCCCATTTTTATGGATGACAACATGGATGAATGGATATGTACAGGTTAAGTAACTATCCAAAGTGACACAGTGAAGCACTGATGGAGCTAGAACCCTCTCCTACATTCCAGATTTAGGCTTCACTGACTATGAGGATGATAGTCATTTGCAAACTTGATATCTAGACCCTGGCTGAGCTTTCATGTACCCACAGAGCTGGAGAATGGAGGTTGTCACATGAGGGATGAAATCCTGGCCAAAACGAAGTCAGGCTAGAGGAGGGTAGATTTGCACCTTACAGACTAACTAAATCAGAGATCTATAGCATAAGCATTCATAAGCAGTGGCTCACTTCATCAGATGCTCTGAAGGGACAGTTAACAGTTTGTCAGTGTCCCAGGGACAACAAGCGAAACCATCCAGGAAGTGCGCCCACAGGACCCAGTAAGGACAGATACAAAAGGAAAAATAAAAATGGTTACTTACCTGTAGGGGAGATAACGCCAGAGGGGCAGAGGAGAGAGCCCACACAGTTCACGAGCCATGCCTGTATTCAATTAAGGCTGGTGGGTGACATCGGAGGGGATCACCAGCCGGCAGGAATAAAGGCAGGTGCCAGTGAAGAAGCTGGGGGAGTGAGAGAGGTGGTGGATGCTTCTCACCCCGGTAGCACACTGCACCAGCACAATCAAAGGTAACCTGCGCAGGGAGTGGCAGCGGAGGCTGTGGGAGCTCCCTGTGCCGGTAGAAATAAAATCGAACCCCAGACAGGGGAGACAGCTCGGGGCAATGAGCTCCAAACACCGTCAAGGAAACATGGCATTGGAAGCGCCGGTCGGTGGGGAGACAAGGACAGAGACCTGAGGAGAGAGGCTGCATCCAACCCTGGGGATACTGAAGCTCATCTGCCCAGTTGCTCCCAGGTATTGGGCCATGAAGACAGGCTGGGGATAAAGAAGGAAGGAAGGGAGATGTCAGGGGAGTGATGTTGGGAAGAACCTTGCTAGGTACTGGCAGGATTGCTGAGCAGATCAACTCCTATGACCTGGGAGTTGCAGGTCTTGTTTTCTTTTTCCCTTTTTTTTTTTCTTTCATTGGTGCAAAGGCACCTGAATAGGCCTCAGGAACAGAACCTGCCAGTAGCAGGGGACTCTGGACCCAGAAGCCAAGCTAATTCACCATCCCACTCATGGGGGGTAAGGGGACAATAGCCTAGAGTCTTGAAGAGGCGACAAAGCTTGGGAGCATCCATGCTGGAGGAATGGCTGCCTTAAGACCCGGCATCCTGTCGGAGGTTGGCGTGAAGTTTGGGGTGTAGGGGAGGTGGAGCCCCATAAACATCTGGCTGGCAACGTGCTCACTCCTGAGAATCCTTCGGAGGCTACTCCCTCCACTGGTGTAATATTCAAAGTCATGGCAGGTGAGTTTGGGGGTGGTCCTCAAGGCAACTGACACCCACCTCAGAGGTTTTACGAAGCTGTCGAACGCATACCCCTTATGACGCAGACTAAGGCAGCACGTGTGCAGGCATTTGAAGCCAGACAAGTGCAGTCAGTAACTTCAAAGAAGGGAGGTTTGCACTGTAAGAATTTTAGTTTCACATCATTGCTAATATTTTCCTGATGGTCCTCCTTTATAGTTTTTCTAATTTCTAAATAGTCTTCTATTTGTGAAGTAGATGCCTTTCAAACTAATATAGTCTTTTGAACACATGTATACAGCTAGGAAAAAATTACTATAAAACAAATTTAACCATTAAGATTGTTTTGGTCGTACTAGAATAGTTTACCAGTTGATTGTATCATTACAACTGAGAAGTTTCAGAAGCATTGAAGTGCACTGAGTTAGGGCCTGAAAAAGAAAAAAAAGATGAGCAGTAGAAAATCACAAGTAAAACTATGACCCTAGGCACTCAGATGTTCCAGTGCTTTATTAGAATGAGCAGTCAGGTACAACAAAACCGCGTACACAGCCACTCAGATTCTGTGCACGTTGTTGGTTATAAAAGTATATCACAACAAGATCTCAAGCCCTATTGAGATGGGTAGTCTACTCTTTTTGCTTTCAAAGACAGAAAAGAATAAGATCATCTAATCAGACTTCTTACATATATCATAGACCCTTAAATTTCACCCCATTACCCTGTCTGAACCAAATCACTTGTGTCTGACTAAGGCATATCTTCTAGAAAACCATCCTGACTCCAGAAGAGTTCAAGATTGAGCTGATTTTATTTTATTTTTAATGTTGAACAGCCCTTATTCAGATGCAGTTGTTTGAAAAGATGATAACAAACCACCAATGCCAAGCCGCATAATCAGACATCTGGGAAAAGAACTAACTAACAGTTTTGAATACTTGACACTGTTTTTCTGAAGTGCCTTGTCCAAAGCATTATTTATCATGAGAACCCTCTCTCTTATTTACTTTCAAGCTCAGCCCCGGTACTGATTCTCGACTGGATTTTTTTGTTGTTGTTTTGTTTGGTTTGGGGTTTGTTCATGCTTTGCTATCTATAGACCCAATCCAAAGTCCACTGAAGTGAAAGGAAAGAATCCCATTGACTTCCATAAGATTTGAATCTGGCCCAGTGACCCCTCATAAGCTTCTCAGCTAATAACAACATCTATTTAACACACTTTATTGGAAATAAGTAATGGCTTTGATCCTACAACTGATAGCATGCAGGAGGAGAGACGTCTCCAATGAGAGCCCATTGCTAATGGGGCTTGGGCCTTGGTGACAGTCCACTTGTATGCTATCAATTACAGGGTCAGAAACTAAATAATTTGTTGTGTCTTTTATAACTTTTGCCATGACAAAGGCATGACTGTTCCCAGGTAAACAATCAGTCCTGTCTGTAATCAATCAACACTTATTGATCTCCTTCCCTGTTGATTTTACTAACTAAACAGCTGATTCTTCCCCCTTCCCAGTTCTTTGGATTTTAATTTAATTTCCATAGATCTTATTGTATGATGTGCTATTTTATTTGCTCTTTCCTATATTCTTGGTAGTCAGAAAACGTTTTGTCCCCAGGCTTGTTCTGGACTATTAGATATCTGTGTCTTTTCAGGGAGTCAGAGAAAGTCTGTGGGAACCTTTGACCAAGATCTACAGCCAACCCTTTCTGGATCAATAGTAGTCTGCCTCCATTCTCCTAAACTATTGATTAGGGTAAAGACTGAGTTTCAGGTCTCTCCTACTTATTTATTTATAGCATCTGCTTTGTTCCCCAAAAAGTGTGCTTTCTGGCCTGAGGAAAAAAAAAATTCCTTTGTGAACTATACATGCAAAAAGGCAAAGTTACTTTTTAGAATAAAGATGGTGTAAAGAAAAAATTTAGTTTATTAAAAATAACTACATAAATAACACAACCATAGATTCTGTTCCTGTAGGATTTGGTCCATCTTACATCAGCCGAGGTTTATACCAAAAATGTTTGTGTTTGTCAATAGAAGTATTGGAAGATAGCAAATGATATCTGAATATTAATGGCAGTTGAACAAATCAGATGGTGCAACTTCCATTTCCCTTTGTATGATTTGTGCCACTGTTTTTTTTAAGTGATTGTAACCAATGCTCCCTCTAAGCTGTGTGGTGTGCACAGCCATGCAGGCACTCCTGGCAGTGCGGCATGAGCATGCCTGTGCGGCCATGCACGCCACACAGCTTAGAGGGAACGCTGATTGTAGCAAGTGGGCATCCCAGGGCCAGTCTGAACATTGGCCAGCCCACTTGTTTTAGGTCAAATAGCCTGCCTACCTCACCTGACACACCTTTGAAGATATTAATTAAAAGATGATAACAAGATGGAAGGCTGCCCGTTTACTTGGCCTCATGCTGATGGCCTATATAGACAGCTCCAACCACCCCTATACCATGTCCCATGCCTCGCAGATGGCATCCATATTACTCCAGTGCTCCACAGTGGGATCTGCACTCCCATGCCTTTACACTGGGACCCTCACTCCAGTGCCTCATGTCAGGACTCTCGCTCCCATGCCTTTACACTGGAGCTTGTAATCCCAGTGCCCTCATGTCAGGAGCCTCCACTTTCCCCATAGCTCCTTCCCTGTACCTCCAAGATGTTATAAGCAGCAACTCCAGATGGGTGGTGCTCTCTTTCTAGCTGCTGGCAGCAAACTGCTGGCTATAGTGCTCAGAGCTCTTATAATAAACAGCAAGGCCTTGTTCCCAATCAAGTAATTGTGCTTGATTGGGAGTACAGTCACCTGTAAGCTGCTCTGCTGCTTGCTCATGTGCCTTTGAGTAACAGAGCACACCCTGTGCTCTGTTACATTGATATATAGAATTTGGTCCTGATTCTCCAACTAGCTCTGCATGGGCAAGTACCCATGCCTCCAATAAGGCAGTTGCAGGATGCAGGCCTGTTAACTGACCAAAGTCACAATTTTTTTCTTTTAACTTAAGGCTAAATTAGTTCCAAATTCCAAATCAACTGAGCTGCACACAGTTATTCAAGTCTGTGTGGCTCTGCCACCGGGCAAATGTCCTTCCTTCCAGACCCATCAATCTGGGATTTCAGATACTCCCCAAATCCACAGCAGGCATCCTGACTAGGGACAGACATTCAAAATGCCTGACCCTGAATTGATTCAATCTCTTCAGGTTAGTCTAACCTGGCTAGACTGAACCAATTTGCAAGTGAGTAGACATTCATGAAATGCAGACACATGCCTGCAGTGGGTCAGGTCAGAAGCTGGGGGGCGCTAGATCAGCCCTCAGCTGCACAGAAGTTGTGCTGGGGCGGGGTGGTCCGCTCCAGCAGTAGCCTGGAGTAAACTGGCCAGGGAAGGGGTTCCCAGCTGAAACAGTCCCTGAAGAAGGAGGCAGGTAGTGGGGTTATTTTCCCCCTCCCTCCAGCGTCTGGCAGAGGGGGCTTATCCTGTCACTCACTCTCTGCACAGAGAGAGCGGCAGCAGTGGTCAGGGCAAGCAGATCCCGCTGTGGTCCCCCAGGAGCAGAGGGAGAAATGGTCCCCCTCTTTGCCTCCCCCCCACATAAGAGGGCCACGCTGGCTGGCCTCTGGCACTGCCCCTGCCACTGGAGTGGTGAGGGGGAAGCAACCCTGGCACAGGCTGCAGCCCCTGTCACAGGGTCCTGAAGCACCACCTCTTCCTGGTGGGGGGGCCACGCTGTGAGCAGGGGCAAGGCGGGGAAAGCTGCCACAGGCAAACAGCAGTGGTAGCAGAGCTAGGGGAGCTTCAGGGGACTATGCCCCCCTCTGAGCCCCGGTGGCACTGCTCACCACAGTCCACGGCAGCTCTGATCCCCACTTGTGGCCCCCTCAACCAGGAAGAAGCTTATACTCTCCACACACCAGGACAGGGGCTGTGGCCCCATCAGAGTCCTGGGCCTTTCCCACTCCAGCGGCAGGGTTGGAGGCCTGGCCAGAGGCCAGCCAGCAGGGCCCCTTAGGCAAGGGGGCAAGGAGAAGGGTTATTCCCCACTCCCTCTGGTGTGTGGTGGAGGGGGCAGGATAGGGCTTATCCCGTCACTAGTCCTGTGCAACGAGTGAGTGGCGGTCAGGGCCACCCCGGCTGCAGTCCCTGGGGGCAGTTGCAAGTAGGATGCCTGCTATGGATCTGCGAGTTTCTGAAACACTAGACTGATCAGTCTGGGAGGTGGGATACTTGCAGGTGGCAGTGCCACATAGACTTGAATGATTGAGCTCTACTCAGTTGAAATTTGGAACTTAATTCACATGGCCCCCTCTGCCTTAGGGAGCCATGCCAACTATGCCATTTGGCTGTCACCCCGGCCCCACTGGTGTAGTAGCGAGGGGGGAGCACCTGGCAAACCCTGGCTCAAGTCCATGCAGATGGGACAGGGAGAGGGGAATAAAACACCCTCCCCAGCCAGTTCACTCCAGGCTACTGCCAGGGCCTGGCCATACACCCGCTGCTTGAGCAACTAGGGGAGAAATGCAGAACAGGTTGGACAAGGGAGAGAATAAACCTCTTCCCTGCCTGCTTCCTGGCCAGTCTGGCCAGGCCCCTATCCCTGCTCTGGCTGGGGAGCAGAGGAGTAGAGACACCCTGCTCCGCTGGAGCAGAGAGCCCAGCCCAGAGAGCATGCCAGAATGCTGTGTGACTCTGATTTAACTTAAACCAGGAAGGGGTCAGGGATAGAAGTTGCATAAAGCAGTTTGGGCTCAATCAGTTAAGTCTGATACTACATTCCACCTGGTTTATCTCCAAGTGGTTTCAGCCTTTTTGAAACTGGTTTCTGTGCACTGAACTTATATTCTGGTACAGGTTTAAACAAGTTTCTGATCACTTAAACTGGTTTAAGTGTAACTTCTGTCCTGCCTCCCAGCCTCATCAGTCTGGTGTTTCAGATACTCCCAGATCCATAGCAGGCATCCTACTTGCAAGCCCCAAACCTGGAGGCCTTGGAGTTCAGAGCCTCCTTTTAAATTACAACAGGATACATAATGCTGCTGAACTCCTGCCCAAGTGAGGCTGAAATCTCTTTGTGGATAAAGTAGAGGTATCAAGTCTCCAACGTCCTGTTTGCCTGCTTCCTGACTGACAAGTGTTCATGGTTCAGAGAATTGTATAAGGAGACACAGATTGAGCGGCACTCAATAATGCAATCCTCCTAGCTTTCAGCTAGACGTTCTCTTCTGTGGACTTTCTCTGCTACTTGCCTATTATCACATTGTTCTTTGCACTAGTGTTATGTATAAAAGTCTGCTCCTGCAATTTGCACAGGCTCAGCCTCTGTATAGAAGAAGGGCACTATGAGTATCGAAATGTTTGAGATCCCTCCTTCTCCTGCTGTAGTGGTCTTATCTGGTAAAATTTTAAAAAAAACTGAATAAACATGTGTAACTTTCCAAAAGTATTCTGCAAATAAACTGCAAGGCAAAATACTTGTGTACAAAACCTTGGATTGGATTTAGTATTTTTGAGACGGCAAAGGCAAACGTATGTACTGAAATGTAATTTCCTATTCCTGATAAAAATAAATTGCACATGGGCACTTCTAGTGATGATCGTATGCGTTAAGAACACTTCGTAGTTTGTGATAAATTCAGTCAGAAAGCCATGATCCTGGGTAAATCCTGCACGGTGAGAAATACGCACACTTCTGAGGCAGGGGGTGTAGGTAGTGAAATGTCTATATATTAAAAAGTGTACCCTGGTCTCTAGTACAGGGGGGGCCAACCTGTGGCTTCTGAGCTGCATGCAGCTCTTCCAAAGTTACTATGCGTCTCCTTGAATCTTTGCACAAGCATATGGTGGCCACCTTCCACTGCTGCTACATCAAGTTGTGTGCTTGTGCAAAGATTCAGAGAGACTCATAGTAGCTGAAAGGGTAGAGTGTAAAGCTGATTAGAGATTTTGGGATGGAGCTAAAAAAATTGCAACCCTGTGGGTTGTGTAGGAGGAAGGTCCTCAGCATTTTCTATCATTGTGCCTTAAACACAATGAATTTGTTTTGTACCTTGCTTTTCCGTTCAGACATGGAGATGCTGCACCTCACTGAAGACTGTTTATGAGCCAAGTTTTAGAATTTAGCTTTTGTTTAAAAAACTCAAAAAAACCTGTGTGGCAGTGGCATCTTATACTGGGAAAAGTGCAATTTTTTCTGTCTCCCATCAATTGAAAATGACTGAATGGATTTTCCTTAGACTTTTATAGAGCTCTGTTTGGTTATGACCAAGTATGGAAAAAAAATCTCATCCTCAGTGAAAAATTCTTTTGAAAGCTATGACTGAGTGAAATCAAAGTGTTATAAATTAAATTGTAATTTTATTTACACTTTAAGTATTTTTTTCAGAATTATACTGCATACAATGTTATATCCATGTAATAACTTCAGCTGTAAGCATACTACAAGTTTGAGGCAAGACCTTAAGCCCACTTAAGATACTGGACCAGGATCAAGTTCTTGAGCTGATCCTCTAACGGTACACAATAACCTCGTTCCTAGTGGTATTGCAAATACCTCAGTACACAGTGGTCAGGATACTCAGGGGAATTTCATAATTCTTGGAAACAAACAGACAATCTAGCTCTCAGTCTTGCACTTCAATTCAAAACCACATCTCAGGCACAACCATCTGAAACACCCTGCAGTACTAATTCAGGGACTTTCTCAATACCTCTTCTTGGAAGTTTCTTAACCCAATGTTGACCAGGCTTAGCCCTTTTTAAAAAGCAATTTTTTGTATGCCAGGACTTTCCGTTGTGGTAGATTTCCTGTAGTTGTAAAATCCAGGAAAATTCTAGTATCTTGAATTGCCATGCAGGTGATGGCAACACTAGGCTTCTTTTTTGGTGTGGGCAGAAAGCAGACATTTCATGCAAAACCTCAGTTCACTGTAAATATTCTCATGTTGTTGAGTTTTTAAAGTCACAAAAGAAAGAGTTTGTGTGTAGCTAGAGCTCATTATCCCAAAGTGTTTTTTTAAACATGAAAGCAGGAGTCAAAAAGAAATAGGAAAGTGTTGTGGGTATTGGAGGAGTTCACAAAACATGGTCAGGCAGAACTTTTGTTCCCAGGACTGCATATAAGGATTTATCAGAAAACCCTTTGCTCAGAAACATGTCTGAACCTAGGCTTTCATTGTTAATATATTAGTGTCAGCAGGAGAAACAGATCTGCCAACATATAATGTCAAATTTGCATCTTTACACTGTAAAATATTAATCTGGTTCCTGCTGTAGTTGCATTGAAGGCTCTGGAGGGTATCAAACCCAAATTCTTGACATTTCAGTTTTATTTAGTGAAACAGCAGGACAGTTTAACAGACCACATTGTATTCACTGTTGAAAGGAACTCCACTAATGAATTAGCTGCATTTTGTTAGTGGTCACACAACCAATGTTTGGAAGGGCTGCTTGCCAGGTGAAAAATAATGTGTTCTACAAATTGCAGGAGGAACCTGGCGACAGCTAATGTGCACTGGCTGTGCTGCACAGATTGTGCACAATGTCATTCTGGCTAGGGCCAAGGCCTGCGAAAAGAAAATGTGGAAGTAACTGTCAACAAGGTTTACAGTGACGTTTATATTTATGCAGCCTTAGCAGACGGGATACAGTTCCATGATTTTTGTTGAAGTTTGGAACAGACAACTACTGATCCATGGCAACATGCTGTTTATTGTCAGAGAAAGAATTTTACATTGATTTTACATCATCCTTCCTGACAGTAACCTGCCCAGACCTAAAAACCCTCTGGCATATAAAATCAAAGATCAGTACACAGATGCATGCAGAAAGGTCTGAAAAATTAGGAACATATGAACAAATCAAGCTTATGATCAATGGACAAGTGTGATATGAAACAGATAGTTTTTTCAGACCAGAACTTAAGCTCACACTGTCTGTAAGACATAAAGCAATTCCCATTTTTCCTCTGGAACTTTACAATGAAAAATTTTTGAGACAAAGAACAAATGCTAGCTTTATTCTATCTTATTTTACTATATTTTGAATATAAAAAGTTATATTAATTATTACACATGTTTAAAAGCATGACAATTTGAACAGAAATATAATGTAAAGAAAATATAATACTAATTAGATGTCGCAGAAATTAAAAAGCCAGGTAAACAGCTAGTGAAACCTGTCACCACTCCTTTGACTTCAGCTCATATCAATGATGGTTGGACAAGTAACACCAGCTAAGTAAGTGGCTCTTAGGCCTATTTCAATACAAATAAAGGTTGAAAGTTAACATGCTTTCCTGCCACCAGTTTTCAAAGCTGTGATGTTCAGAACTTAATGCATGTTCCCAAGGAAGTGCATCACAAAATTCAACAACTGATTTTTGTTTCAACTGCATCCACAAAAATATTCAGTTCTGACACTCAGAAATGGATATTTTTCTGCTTATATGTGAGCTCCAAGACCATGAAAATGTAAGCTAAATTTTTCAAGTGATATGTTTTTTTATGCTTGACAAAAAATGTTTTAGGTATTTTGAGTCAAGTACTCATATTACGACACCCAGAATCAGAAGTCACCTCTGAAAATTTTAGCTTTATAGAAAACAAATTGGTGAGGCCAGCAACAGAATAGTGAAAATACAGGTTCCCAGCTGCTTATTTCAAACCACTAGTTCATAGTCCTTTAATATAATCCTAGCATAATATTGATACTGCTGATGTTTTTTCTGTTGACAAAAATTGTCCTTGCATTTACATCATTACAAATCTGGAGTAACTTTGGGAGGTGGGCTTATCTGCTGGAAAAAATATAAAAATGTACAGAATTTTGACAGCTAGACTAGGCAGAAAGCTACTCCATATTTAAATTAATGTTAGGGAAAGCAGAATTCAGTCATGAGTATTCAGATAGAATGAGGAATTAGTGTAAATATGTCAGTCATCAAATACACAAGAGTGTGGATCCCAGCGGACACACTCTCAGTACTAGATATGGCCCTTAAGACATTCACTCCACTAATTTCAGTAGGAACGGAGCATTTAAGGGGCACGCAGAGTTCCAAACTCTTCTACCAAGATGTTTTTCTCTGCCATATACCCTCTCCCCTGCTCTGCCTGACTGCCAAGGTTACTTCTGAATCTGCTTCTCAATACCCACCCTCCTCCTCCCTCCCGTCAACCAACAGAGCCCCTCCACCACCCTCCCCACCTACTAACATAAAAAAACCTGCTTGCAAATGGAAAAATATACAAATGGAAAACTATATACAATATTTCAAATCTTCAAGCCCAGTGGGGTGTTATGGGGAGAGGGGGGGCTAGGGGGCAGAGTCCCAAGGCAGGTGCCCACCACTCCAGCCTCTGGATGTTCTGCCACAGGTCTGTGGGCAACGGAGACCCCAGCGGGTGGTGGCCTTGTACAACTGAGTCTTCAGTTGTGTGGTGCGATGGAGAGAAGCGGGGCTGGGCCCAGCCAGGTGGTGGCACATCTGGGCGCTCCTCCCAGGGCCAGGTGGAGCCTGCAGCAGAGTGGCAGGTGGGACCCAGGAGCCCTGTGAGCAGGGACCAGGTAGTGGGGGATATGGACTTGGCTGCCAAGGCCAGCAGGGTGTCCGTGGCTTGGTGGTCAGCATCCCCCTTCTGCTGGAACAGCTCCAGGCACTTCTGCTCCAGGGCCTCCATTCAGGTCCAGTGGTCCCACTACACCTAGTCCCGCACCTCTGCCTGGCAACATCCTCCACCCACCAGGTCTGCTCCCAGGCTTCCTGCCCTTGCTCCTGCACTTCCTGCTCCCCTGCCACCACCATCAGCCACTGGAACAGGAGGATCCGGTCCCTGGTGCACCACTGGCACAGCTGCACATCCAGTGGCTCCAGGTGGCGGCGACCCAGAGCCCACATCTCCACTGGGGCTGGTGGCCTCTTCCCCACATTCAGATGTTGGCCCTGCAGAGGCAAGAGACAGAAGTCTTTTTTGAGAGTTTGCTACATTTCAGAGCTAAGATGCTCTGTACCAGGGGTCATGCAGTGCCCAGCCTCAGATCAGGAATCAGCCATGCACAGATCAGGGGTCATCCAGACCGCACTCCCCACTGTTCTCTCCCTGCAGGCCAAGTGCTCTGCCACATTATCTCCCAGCCCAGGGCGCCCAAACAAGGGGTGTATGGGCTCCTGGACAATTTGGAAGAGGGGGCTGGCCATGCCCCCACCCTCCCCACAGGGGTCCTCTCCAGTTGCCCCCCACCCTGCACTGTCATTGTGCCCTGGGTGTGCTGCTGCTGCACATGCCCCAGCACCATGTGATGAGCTGCTTGTGCAGGCTGAGTGGTGCCCAAGCCACTATGCCCTGATGCTGCTAATCCTCCTGGTGTCCCGGGCATACCTGTACTCCTAGTTCAGGACTCTGAGCTATGATGGCACAGGGGGCAAGCCTGGGCTGCCCTGCAACCTCTGCCATCACCTGGAGGGCTACCTGTGGCAATGCTACATGTCCCTTCCCCCCACTGCCAAGAAGAACATTGCTACTGGCATTGACACCTTCCTCAGTGTGTGAGGGGCCCATGGTCACCCAGCTGCAGGGACACAGTCTGCTGAATAAAGTTCTGAACTGTGCCCCACCTTCCTGTGTGCTGTACAAGGGGGTAAACTGGGGCCAGGGAAGTGTGGGCAGGCCAGGGGCAGGGTGCAGGGGCAGGGGCCATGGACTGGGACAAAGGACAGGGGCAGGGAGTGAAAGGGCCCTCCTCCAGTGTGGGACTTACCATGTGCCCAGAGCTAGCAAGGCTGGCGGCTCAGTGTGGGCCTCCCCATCAGCGATGGTGTCTGGCTGTGCCTGGTGTCTGCAGCCTGCAGTGTGCAGCAGGCCAGCCCAGGGGCCCCTCCGGTGAGGGGCTGATGCTGCTAGTGACCAGTGGTGTCATGGCCAGATGCTCCCCATGGCAGGGTTTCAGGCTGCACTAAGGGTGAATCAGCTGCTGGCCAGGGCTCCCTGAGCTGCCAGGGGATATACCAGCTGGGGAGGAGGATGGGGCAGGGTGCTGAAGACCCCTCCTCCAGTAATGTGTCATTGGAGGGATCAAGGCAGGGCAAGAGCTTGGCCAGGCCACCCCTGCTGGTGACACTTGAAGGGGTCTGGCCTGGGTCCTGGTGCACCAAAATATGGGTCAGCTCCTATAAACATCCCATGGACGATTGTACACAGTCACGGCCATTCACCTTGCCCAGAAGGTCTTGATCCTAATGCAGCACTACTGCGCTGGCTGGGAGTGCCCTTGCTCATGCATGCTGCCCAACAGGGCCTCACAGATGTTGGAGTTTGAGCACCCACCCTGCATGAACTGCCTCTGCACATTGGCCTGGCCTCAGAGTGCAACAAGGTTGCCAACATCCTCCTGGGACCAGTTGGGCGATAAGCACAGGCATGTGCATGCGGGCAGGACCAGGGCTTGACAGGGAAGATGACAAAAATGACACTCTCACCCCACACCAGCTCTCTGGGCCCCCACACAGCTATCTTTGTGTCGCCAGCCCTGGACAATGCTCAGGAGTGCTCAGCAGAAGGGCACGGCCAGGTACTAGAAGCTGCACGCTAGAGGAGCTTCACCATAGCACCTGCAAAGTGACACTGCTGGGGGTGAGCAGCAGCAGGGAGCAGGCGCTGGCCCAGGGAGCAGGTGCTGGCCCAGCAATGTGTGTACATATACCACCAGCCAGCAGCCCTGGGGGAATCTCAGGGCTGGGCAAGGGATGCAGCAAGCTGCACCCCTTTGCAACACTCACCTGTGGCCAAGCAGCAGCTCTGCAGAGGGAACAGGTCAGGCAGAGGCAGCCTGTGGCCTGTCTAGGGGGACACATGAGGTCTGCTGGGCTCCTGGACAAAGCATCTCCCCTCAGGCTCCCCATGGCACAATATGGCTGTTGGCTTTTATACTTTACATCTAGGGGCTGCCAGAGAGCAGCCCAGCCCTGGAGCAGGACAGGTTCCCAGCCAGGAGCCCTGGGGCTGGACTTAGTTAAGGCAGTCCCCTAGTGGCTGGGTAGAGCCAGCATTAAAATTAGTGCCAGTTTGTGTCTATACATGCATTACTGTGCATTAATTAATCACAGCTAAATTTGATGCCTGTATTTGTATTTGCAGGTATCATATTTAGGCACAATTAGCCTAAATTACTGTGCAGTAAGGGCGTGCACATATAGATATGTTAACACTTCTCATGTAGATGTACTCTGTGTATCCAGGTATCAAACACAAGCTGTGTTAGTAACATTCTTTTCTCAAAAGGCTGAGAATGTGGCAGATGGAAGGAAAAACAGTGAAATAATTACTCTTAATAATGAGTATAATCAGAACCAAAAGTTTTAGATCATTGAGAGACTGAGTCATGAAAAGAAAAATATCTAGTACTAAAGAAGATGGCAAATGCTAGTTCTAAGGAAGTGAGAAAACGATCCACTAATTAAAAACAGACTTTCAATGATGGATTAACGAAAGGATTGGTACTTACAGGCCTCCTTCAGTATACAATTCCTCTGCAGATTTTATTTCTACTCAGTTTAAAAGATAAGGAGACTCAAGTTATAATTTCATTTTTATCCTAGTTCAAAGAGAAAGCTTCGTAACCAATTTAACCATAAATAGTGTGGGGTTTTATGTTGATCTGTACCAGGCATGCTTGGGAAGGGTTTATAAAGATAAAAATTTGCCTGTATTTCTAACCAGTGCTTCACCTTTGAGGGCTATACCGTCCTCTACCACAGTAAAGCTTGCAGGGAAACATAGGAACCAGGAAACCACACGCTGCATTCAAACCAAGCTGTGGGTGCTGAGCACTGTTGAGAAACAGAGCACTTGTTTGATATGTTACATATCAATAAAGAAAGATAGCCCTCTAAGCTCCCATGTTTTTAAATGTTGACCTAAGTTTCAAGCTAGTCTCACTTGAAGATAATGTTTAAAGTATGAAATAATGAATTCCCTGTGTGTAAGAAGTGCCAGCTTGCAATAACAATGCAAACAGAGTTAAGAATCTTTTTCATCATCTCTACAGGGTAATACAGACCTGACACCTACTAACTGTCCAGCATAAAATGACCAGAGGATCATTGTGGCAGGATTATTCAGCTCGTGTTTTATTTAAGAAGTCCAGTGCCATAGGTTAGAGGAAAAAATATGTTATTTGCTCATCCTTCTGTCTGTCTCTTGAAGCTGAGCTCAGACCTGTTCCTTGCAGTCTATCCTCCTGTCAGTAGTATAACTGGGGAGGGGGCAGAAGGGGACCAGCTGTGGGCACCAGCTAAAAGGAGGTACAGGAATGAGCCCTCCCTCAGAGTCTTTGCTGCACCAGGAGTAGCAATGTCCCCTGTGGCCATAGGAACAGAGTTTGAGAAGCCTCACACCATGTGGCTGTAGGAGGTTGTGGCCCCACAGGCTCCTTCTGCCATGCTCTGGCCCCACCTCCTACAGCCCCACACCACCTGGCCGTAGGACATGGAGAGAGTACAGCAGAAGAAGCCTGGTTGGAGAAACTCTATGTTGCCTGGCCAGGGACAAAGCAGGAGCAGCAAAGGTCTTTGAGTCCCTAGTGCAGGTAAGATACTCCTATGGCCTGGTGGTGCAGGGCTGCTCTGGCTGTGTCCTGGCACTCAAGTCCGATATCTGGGTGGCATGGAGTTTCTTCAGGTGGGCTCCTATGGCTCTGTGAGGTGCAGGTAGGGTGACCACCTGTCCTGAATTGGGTGGGACAGTCCCAAAATGTCAACATCAAGTTCCAGTCCTGGGCTAATGACTCTGGGCCAGCATGCGTCTTGGATTCTCCTCAACACAGTTTAAATCTACCACTTAGCAGTGGTCAAACCTGAGCAACTACAGTGCAATGCAAAGCCCTGCCCCTACCACCTCATTCATAACACTTACACAGCCCCAGAACGATTGACATATGGTGTAGCCAATCTAAGACAATTTATCACCTCAGTATTATGAAACACCTCACGAAACTAATCTGCTGTGGCAATGCAAGTTCCTGGAATCTGCAAGATCTGGTAGGAAGTCCACATTTAAATCAAAATGAACACTGTTGGTTTTATTTTTATTTATTTTTTTACATTTGCCAGAGAACTGTACCTCTTTTACTGCAAAAAAAGTGAACTTTAAAAAAATAAATCTGATGGATTAAAATCTAATGAAGAACAAAACACATTGTTACGTTCATATCTAATTTTATTTATCGTTACAGGTTTCCCTTGCCAACCGCTGGGGTTAGGTTCCTGACAGTTCCTGTGGTTGGTAAGACAAGAGGCTTATGGGAAAAATGGCAGGTGGTGGGCTGATGCACAGCCACAGAAAACCATGGTTACTCAAAAGTGTATACTGTGGTGGCCAAAATGGTACATAGAATATTACGCGTGGCTACTCAAAACTCTGCTTGGGAAAACCCTGGTTGGCGAGGGAAGCCTGTATTAAGTATAGAATATAAACTGTGTACATACGCAATACCCCGCCAACGGCATGTGTTCTGCTTTTGCATTTTGAAAAGTGGTCAGTCACCCTAGGCTCAAGGGTGCTCCAGATGCAACAAAATAATGCTGGTCCTACCCCCCACAAAGTTTTGCCCAGGGCACCAAAATGTATAGTTATGCCTCTGCCTCCTCTTCTTTGCCCATTTTAGTTTTAAATTATTCTTGTTATGTAGCTCCCCCCACTTGGGGAAATACCAGTGTTCCTGGTATTTCCTTTTCTTAATTTCAGCCAGCAACGTAGGCCTAGAAATAAGGCAGCAGGAAAGAGCAGAAAAGGACAGCAGTCTCAAGAAGCAAGGCAGTCAGTAGGGAGAAGAAACAGCAAATGGGCAGACAAGCCACCAGAAAGGGAAGAGAAGACAGGAAGACAGTGAGTGGAACATGACTAGCTCAAGCCCCCCACCTCTTCTCTCTGACCTCTCTTTAAAATATATTTTTTTCAAAACCAGAGTTTGCGACATATCACAGTGGGATCCAAGGTAAAGAGATTACACACTTGTTTTCACCTAATTTTCAATACTAGATGAACAATCATCTCCTTATTGCAGTCTGATCATGTTTATATTTTGTGCAAAAGCGCCTGCAATGCACAATTCAGTTGTTGCAGTAGTTACTTAATAAAAAGCTTTATATGCTGGGGTCCCAGGATAGCAAGATGACAAATGCCACTATTCAGCAGGCGATATCTGGCACCAGACTGTGGGCTCAGAAATGCCATTTTGTTGTAATCTTTATGCTTAAAGGCAATAAAACCTAAACTGTTTCCTGATTTGCTTTGGCAAACATAAGAGGCAGTTTTTTCTTGACAGCTTTTTGTCAGATTTTACTTCCACAGATCAGGAGCTCTTGCTGGACATTTTTGTTTGGAATAAAGCTGTGTGGAGAAACAGTCCTGTCATCAAGAATCTCAGCTCTGCCCCACCTTTATACTCAGATACCAGATACTACAGTGATAATCATCTGTAGGACAAAACCCTGAAACAGACCTGTTGCCATATTTCTCTTAAGCATTATTTGTGCCTTTAAATGATTGCTGTCCTTTTAAATCTGTTTTTATTTTTAAAGAGTTAGTGAGACATTTGTTTCTACAACTCTGCTCCCTATGACAACATGGGAGAGAAAACACTGCAGATTATTATGGATTGCTGTGTTGTTCTGTGGGGTCAGGCCAACTCTCAGGATCTCAATATTGCGCTGTTAGACAGGAGGGTGTGACACAATTGCACATATACCAATACACAAATCAGTTGGATGCACACACACACACACACACACAACCAACTCAGGCACATGCATACCTATCACCAATTCAAGCACATATGCTATACACCCCAAAAGTTAGACACAGATCACTAATTCATATATCATGCACACAATGCCGTATATATTATATATACACACACACACACACTCACCAGTTCACACACATACAACCCACCTACACATACAGATAAGTTCCTAACTTGGATAGTACAGTGTGCATGTGTGTGCTTGGGGTACCTGGGATACTTGGGGGAAGGTTTCAAGTGACAGAGAGAGAGAATTAAAGTGTAGGGAGTGAAAGTTGCCAAAACTGGGATTAGAACCAGTGGACTACAGAGAAGCTGGGTGAGGAACTGAGGCTTGGGTTTACTTAAGGTAGGCTGGGGCTGGAAACTGAGGCAGACAGCTGAGATATTGCGGAGAGGGGGGCAGATAAGTGGTGACAAGGAGGAGACAACCAGGAAAGAAACTGAGGCAGAAACCTGCTCAGGGGAAAAGGAAAAGGCAGTGGGGGTAAGACAGTGGCAAAGAAACAGGGGGGTTGGAAGCAGAGAGGAGCTCAGGACAGGTGTTAGGGGTGGCAGTGAGCCAGAAGCAGGAGAGGGAGAAATGAGACAGAAGTTAGAGGAACAAGGATCAGAGATTGGAGCAGGACCAAACCACAGTAAAGCAAAACCCAATTTAAGAGTCCAAATAACAGTTTTATTAAACAGACTACAAAGCCCCATGAAGTTATTGGTTCACACACACACACACGCAAGCACTTACAATGGCAGCAGGAGAAAGACTCAGTGGAAAGGTTGGAATCCAGGTGTGGAAGAGAAGCAGAGTCCAAGTCTGCTGGCAGGGCCTCTGGGTGGATAGGTGGTGCGGTATGGTGCTGGTCCAGATGGAGAGGGCATCTCACTGGGTCTGTCTTCACTGCCCCTTTTTATAAGGGCAGACCTTGTGTGACCCTAGTGACAGGAGGCATGCCCAGGCAAGGGTCAGCCCCTGGCATACTGAGCATGTGTGCTCCATGCAGGGATGTGCAGTTTCGGATGTCTATAATGGTGGGGTATAATGGTAGGTTGCTGGTTCTGCAGGGTCTTTTGTCTTTCAAAAGCTGGGTTCTTGTCTCTGTTCCTGGGTGAGGTCCGTGGTTCCTGGATGAATCAATGCGAGGTGATGGCCTGGTCATTACAGGCCATTCAGTAAAGGCCTGCTACCATTGTATTTCAATCATTTCCAACCACTCTCATTCATCTGGGAACTAATTTACATAGGAGGGGTGACTCATACAGTTGCAACACAGGGGATGCCAGGGCAGAGGACACAAGACAGAAGCTTGACATACAAAATGGAAACTTGACATGACTTACGCTAACTTACATATATAGACCTAGAACAGTAATCACACAATATAAAAGCAGTACAAACATAATAATTATCACTTATAAAACAGTGGGTATCGATATCAAAATAGCAGGGAACTTATTTGCAAAGGGGGGAGAGAAAAATAAAACTTACTATCTAAAATAAGATGTTAAAGCTTATCCGACATCTTAGCTTATTTATACTTATCTATAGGGAATAAAAAGGGAGAGAAAAAGTCAGAAGTGGTTGGGGAAGGGGAAGGAATGCATTTTAAAATAAAGAAAAAAAGAAAAACTGGGGGTTTTGCTACAGCTGTTGGCTGTCATATCTGGGTGTCTAAGTTCTAGTGTGTTTTGTTCACTGGTGACTTACGTCTTATTTGCACACTTGAGAGATTTGTTTGGATGAAGCCAGTCTACAGGCTGACATTTCTCTGAAGGAAACTATAGGTCTTTTATTTATTACAGAAATGCATGTCATCTGACCAAGAACAAAATGATACAAAAATAGGCTAGTAAAATGTTCTATACTAAGAATAAAAGGGTGGCAATTGTTACCAACAATATACTCTTCCTGTCCATAATATCTGGAATGTAATTTAGCAATTGTAGATAAGTTCATATTTCCATTTTAATTATTCTTAGTGGAAAGTACTAGGGCTGTGTGAAGCTTTGGGTGGTGATTCGATTCAGAGGAGATTTGGCCTGCCAAATCTCCGAAACAAATCAGAAGACCAATTAAAAGGTCCAAATCAATTTGGAAAAGATTCAGAGAGCTTCGGCAATTTGGGCAAACCCAGCTCACTGCAGCAGGGAGCTGGACCCGGACTCTGTGCTGGAGACAAGGCTGGAGGAAGGGAAGGGGACCATGGGGGCCCCCACCAGGTCCCATTTCCTGCTTGCATCCCCAGCCTCCCTGACCAGCCCCTGATCCCTGCCCACTTTCCCAGCCCCCCCCCATAGCTGCCTTGCCTGCTCCAGCTCCCAGCTCTTTTAAAAAAAGTCCCCACTCACTGGGTGCTGCCAGGCAAAGGGGTGATCCCCGCTGCCCCCCACTGCCCTGCACTGCATGGGGGAGCTCTGCCATGAGCCTCCCAACTCCCCCCCCACTCTCCCAGCTACCCCCATGGCTGCCCTGCCCACCCCAGCACCCGGCTCTTTAAAAAAATAAAATAAAAAGGCCTGCACTCACCAGATGCTGCAGCAGCAGCTGGGCTTCTGGGGACTCGTTACAGAGCCCTCCATGCAGCATGGGGCAGTGAGGGGCAGCAGGGATCGCCCCTCTGCCTGGCAGGAGCTGGTGAGTGGGGGCTTTTTTTTTTTGGCTTTTTTTTAAGAGCTGGGAGATTGGCTGGGCTGGGCGGGGGTCAGGGGGCTCATGGCAGAGTCCCCCATGCAGCGTGGGACAGTTGAGATTGCATCTCCACCTGGCAGCAGGTGGTGAGTGCCAGGCTTTTTTTTCCCAAAGAGCCGGGAGCTGGGCCGGGCAGGGCATGGGGCCGATTCGGAGATTCAACTGATTTAGCTGCATCCAAATCTTCAAATCAGATTCAGCAGAATTGATTCAGGACAGTGATCCAAATCACCAAGTGAAATCACTGTCCCCCGAATTGGCCGAATCCAAATCTAAAGTGAATACTAGCCACTTCGCACAGACCTAGAAAGTACTATTTTTTGGAATTATTGGGTGTGAGTACATGAGATGTTTACTGCACAGTTGCCTAAATTAGCTGCACAATAAATGTCTTGGCGTCTACATGTGCACCCCTATTAGGCTGAAGTAAACTAGGCTGAAGTAAATACAAGTACTCGGAGCTTCTGAGTAAAAAATAAAACACAAAGCAGTGCACACGTAGACACTGCCTGGCTGGCTGAGGCATGAGGATATTTCAGTGTGGGGGCTGCCTGCTAACTAGCTCAACACTGAAGCTCCCTCATGCCCCAGCCAGCTCTTCCTCAGCACACTGAACAAGTGTGGAACAGCCCCAGGTTGGCAGGCTGACCCCTGGGGTCCCCTGCCAGCTGGGGCTGCTCTGCCTGGGCTCCGCATACTGCACCTAAATAAACTAAAGAGTTTATTGCTCTGGAGTTAATTGCTCCCAGGCCCACTGTCTGAACATGCACTTGGGAGCAATTAACTGAGGAGCAATAAAGCCATTAGCTGTTTCTTCATACTTCTTTCTGGTAAGAGGATTAAACTTGGAAGAGTAGATATGGAATTATACTCTCCTCACTACTTACAAAGCGTTTGTCTATATTGCTATTTGACATCAGTCCTTAACTAGACTGAACAACATGAGCTGACCCTCCATGTTTATATGCTATGTTGCTTCAGCTGTTCATCAACCAACTCAAACCATACTAAGAAATAGAATGCCCCTATGTCTCTCTTTCTATTGTAACATGTTGGGGTCTCAGGGGCAGCCATGACACCCTGTAACAAGGGGCCTCCTCCAGGCCGATTTAACTATGGCCCACCCACCTGTTTCTGAGCTAACCACCCGCCTTCTCATCCACCATGCCTTGTTAATTAGTTAAATGGTGGAATTAAGCAGGACACTGCCTATTTCCTGCCCTGATGCCAGGGGGCACTATCTGCAGCTCTGTTCCTCCCCTACACCACAGCCCAAGCCTTGCAGATGGCATCTCAATGTTATCATTATCATTGGCCCCCACACTGGGCCCCAGAATCCTCCTAATTGAACCCCGCCTGGATTCCTCTTCTCAGGCTGTCTCATCCATCTTCATACTGGGCAGCATAGCTCCCTGAACCGGTTCCCCTTCAGGTGTGGTTCCCCCGGGACCTTTGGCTACTAGCCCTGGCCCGTCTCCAGGCCAGTCAGAACCCCAGGCCCTTGGCTCTTGGGCATTCCTTGTGGTGGGCCCCAGGCCTTTTGACTCTTCCGGTCCTGGCCCCAGCATGGGCCAGTCAAGGGAAGTTCAGATAGGCCTGAGTCTATGGCCCTTCTCTCTCTCTCTGAGGGCCCCCGCTCTGGGCCTTCCAAACAAAGGGGTAACCCACCCAGTTGTGGGAGCTAGGGGTTAAGGCACCCCAACCCACCTTTCACCAGGGTAGCAACTGGCCTGGTATTTCCTGGGGACTCCTGCACCACTGGGAGCCCCACCAGGCCACCCATAGTTTCATAGTTTCTAGGGTCAGAAGGGACCTGAGCAGGTCATCGAGTCCAACCCCCTGCCATGGCAGGAAAGAGTACTGGGGTCAAACGACCCCAGCAAGGTGATTGTCAAGCCTTGTCTTAAAAACCCCCAGGGTAGGAGCCTGCACCACTTCTCTTGGAAGTTGGTTCCAGATCCTAGCCGCCCTAACCGTGAAGTAGCGCCTCCTGATATCTAGCCTAAATCTACCCTCTTTCAGCTTGTGACTGTTATTCCTGGTCACTCCTGGTAGTGTTCCGGGGAACAGAGACTTTCCCAGTGCCTGCTGATCCCCCCTGACTAGTTTGTAAGAGGCCACTAGATCCCCCCTCAGCCTTCTCTTGTGGAGGCTGAACAGGTTCAGGTCCCGCAGTCTCTCATTGTAGAGTCTGCCCTGTTGTCCCCGGATCATGCAGGTGACCCTCCTCTGGACCCTCCCCATGTTGTCCACATCCCTCCTGATGTGCGACACCCAGAACTGGACGCAGTACTCCAGTTGTGGCCTGACCAGTGCCGCATAGAGGGGGAGTATCATCTCCTTGGACCTGCTTGAGATGCATCTGTGGATGCATCACAAGGTGTAATTGGCCTTCCTGACTGCATCCCTGCGCTGCCGGCCCATGTTCATCTTGGAGTCAGTGATGACCCCCAGATCCTTTTCTGCCTCTGTACTGATGAGAAGGGAGTTCCCCAACCTGTAGGTATGGTGCCGGTTGTCCCTCCCCGGGTACATTACCTTGCACTTGTTGGTGTTGAATCCCATCCTATTTTCATCCGTCCACCCCTGTAACCTGTCTAGGTCCGATTGCAGCCTATTCCCCAGTCTACCCACTCCCAGCAGGGTGCAGTTTTAGGTCGTACCCAGGACTAGGAGCCTTGTTACCATCCCCTACAGCTCCTCCCTTACCTCTAGATGATACCAGTAGCCCTACGGCCAGGCAGTGTTGTTGCCTGGCTTCCAGCAGCAGAAATGCCCTGTTTATATGGGCAGCCCCAGATTCAAAATGGCTGCCCTCATCAGGCACCTGGCAGCTGCCAGCTCCAGGCCCTTAAAGTGGCAGATACAAATAGTGCCCTGCCACACCCCCCGGCAGCTCCTCAACCCACACCCTGTTCTGCCTTTAGGGTACCCCCCCTTCTGTCATGGCTCAATGTAATTATTGGATTGAAAGGGAAGCAGCCCTGAGAGTCCTAGAATAAGCCTTATTTTATCCACGAGTCAGGAGGTCCCCCCTGAACACTGCTGGCCTTGATCCAGTTCCTGAGCTGCGTGGATGGTCTTTGCCTGTCTGTGCCTCAGGGCACCTATAAGTCTTAGGAGCTCATTATGTGGCTCTGTCCACACCTACACCATGTCCCATGCCTCCTGGGTGTTGCTGTACCATCACTCTATGTTGGGGCTTCAG
Source organism: Crocodylus porosus (assembly GCF_001723895.1). Lineage (NCBI taxonomy): Eukaryota > Metazoa > Chordata > Crocodylia > Crocodylidae > Crocodylus > Crocodylus porosus. The sequence goes on along the minus strand of NW_017728910.1, from coordinate 6,351,714 downwards.
CCTTCTCAGCCTCTTCCCCGTTTCTCTGGCTGGGCCTTCTAGCCTGGGTCCACTGTACTGGGCCTGACTTCAAGGCACCAACTCTAGTCTTGCCCTCTTGGGCACCAGGGCTTTGTAGCCCCATGCTCTGCCCTCAGCACTCACCTTGCCTTGAGTCTACCCCCAGCAGAGCTCAAGGCAATCACATGCCCATAGAGCACTAATGGGGCCTCCAAATACCACCCCTCACAGTCCCAACCCAAACCACTGGTATGAAATGTAACCAAAAGATAAGTTCCTGAGCTATAACAAACCCCTTTTTGAGTCCACCAACATAAACAAAAGAGAAAGTAACATACCACCCCTTTTAAAAGGGAAAACCTTCCCCCACCTCTGGTACCAGGATAACCTCCCAGCTCTGGGTTATAGCCCTGTATCTCCTAGAGTCTCACTGGTAATCCCAGGCAGCTCAGCAGTTCATCTGGCACTCCCTTGTAGCTTTCTGGGCCAGGAGCTCTTCCCACTACAACTTGGAGGGCTAGACTGCCTTGCTTGCTCAGGCTCTTCACTTACATGTCTCCCAGGCCCTGCCCCTCTCTGGTCAGGTGACTCTATAAGGTTGTCTGCAGGCATAGGTGGAGGGAGAAAATATTATTGCGGGGGGAGGGGAGTGGTAATTATTGCACTCCAGCAGACTCCAGCATCTCGTGTATCAGCATCCCTGTGCTGAAAAATGGCAGTGGGAGTGCTTTAACTTAGGCTCTTTAAACAAGCTTTAGTTAAAGCGCCCCCACTGCCATTTGTCAGCACGGGGATGCTGATACATGAGACTCTCTGGGTGCTTTAATTAGAGCAGCTCTCAGATCCACTGTAATAAAAACACCCCTCTCTCCACCCCACCTCCTGGAGCATGTGTATAAACACCCCAAAATAGTAACAACAGTCCATTATCAGTGTCATTACTTCCATATTGAAAGGAAAAATCATCTCTCGGTTCATCCTTGTTACTCTTTGATTTGTAGGATTTCACTAGCCCATTTTACCACAGAATTGCATGGGGATCTCAGGATGAGTTGTCTGTCTGATATGACTCCTAGATTGTTTTCCGAATGTGGTCCCCCCTTCTTGAAAGGTGTCGTTATGGCCCTTGTTTTTAGATCTATTACTTTCCATATAGCCATTAAAATACATTTTGTTTGAATAGACTCAGCTTGCCAAGTAATCCATATCATATTGTGTGATCGCCTTGTCTTTATTATTCGTTTAGCATTGTTCTAATCTTTGTTTTGTCCCATAAATTTTATCAGCAGTGATTTTTTATTTACTTGATGGAAGTGCTGAATAGTAATCCCTGCAGATAATAGCAATCCCCATAAGGTGATTCCCTCTACCAGATAATTCCCTATTGATAATGCTTTATGTATACTGTCAGTCAAGTCACAGTGTATAGTGTTGATTTTTCAGTCCAAATCTAATGTAATATTATGGCAAATGTCCCACAGAAACCTAAACATAATTGCAGCTACAGTTACCTTTATCAAACAATTTGTAATCTCATCAAAGGATGAAATCAGGTTTATTTGACAAAATCTTTTTTCATAAAACCATACCGATTGGCATTAATGACATTCCTGTCCTTTAATTATTAGTAATCAAATCCCACATCAGCTTTGCCATTAATAGTGTCCAGGACTGATGTCATGTTACTTAGTTTATATTTACTCAAGACATCCTGTTTGTCCTTTCTGTATTTTGACACATTGGCAGTCTCCCTATTCACCTCCAGTGTTTTTCTTCTTTTTGCCTTCTCTTATTCATGGGACCAGAAGGATCTCTAAAAAACACTGAGTAACACAAGTTACTCGGACTTTCCTCTTCTTCAGCTCTTGTCAAGCCTCCCTGAAGTCTTTTATAATATGAGTAGTTCCATGTGATGCATGTAGTGAATTCTATCACCCATGAAGTCTTGCCTGCCTAATATTGCTGTGACATTTTATATTTTGGTGCCAGGGACATGGGATGCTGTCCTGTTGCATTTGGTCCTTTGTTGAACTCTGTCCGTGTCAATGATGATGACTAACTGCCTTTTTTAGGATGAGAGAACCGTGTCTTGTGGTCACATCCAACTTTGTGCAAGAATGATGCCTATCAGATGTGCTTTCTGTAGCTGTCTCTTTCAGAAATGGGTTCCTTGGCAACTGAGTCTCTGATAGCCTAATAGGCATTCAGTTAAATGCCTCCTGGTTCTCATCTTCTCTTGGTCACAAATTGCCCATCAGTTCTCCAGTTTCTATACTCTCTGATTCCCTTATTACCCCTCCTTCCCTCTGTGGTATATGTGGCAGTGATTTCTAAATTTGTTTATCCAACACATCTTTGGGGTTTTTAGATAATTAAATTGTGCTTTATGTTGTCTTGCAGGACGTCCACCACCTTGCACTCCATGCACTAGAAATCCTTTCTGCCCTCCACAACTTATCTGAGGTAGGTATCCGTAGGTGCTCCCTTATCATTAGGGATCTCTGTGAATCACGCCAGAAGTGGCTCCTTTTCCCCCCAACATTGAAGTGGCTTCTTCAATGTTTTTCATTATGCCACTTACCTCCCCCTCACCGCCTGCCCAATTGGCAGAGGTTTTCAATATGCTGCAGTTTTCACTTTCCCAGAGATCAGCAGCAAATAGCCCAGTCTGTGGGGCCCGTCTGCCAGTCAGGGGCATGAGAGCGGGAGCACTGAAATGAAAAACATTAAAGAAGCTGCTGCAGGAGGCAATTCCATTGAGATCTATGGAGATCCCTATTTATCATCCATATCTACAGCCTCGACTAAATCAGTCTTAAATGAAAGGAACCATTCTGCTAATCCAGGCTTTACACAGAACTCTTGCAATGGCTACAACTTGTTGCCTGATTCGACAGCTTGCCTAGAAACTGAATTACATACTAAATCTTGCTGCTTATCACTGACAAAGGGGGTTAGTTACTTGGAGTCTTCAAATGCTAGATTGGATCAAAGGGCTCAAGCCTGCAGGCTCCTTAGGGAGACATGAAAGAATGCTTTCTCACTTGGCTTGTTCACCTGCGTGAGTATCTGATTTTGATTACCACTACACGCTAACAGGAAGCAGAAACATAAAAAGATCTAGCTGATGGCAATATCCAGCATGAGTGTGTTGCAGATGGGTCTTGCTTGACCAATCTCATTTCCTTCTATGACCAAGTGATCTATCACCTGGACAAGGGGGAAGAGATAGAAGTCATATATCTTGACTTTAAAAAAGACTTCAGTCTGGTATCCCATGCTCACCTCTTGGCAAAACCAACTAACTGCGGCCTCGACCTCACCACAATCTGCTGGCTGGGGAACTGGCTCTGCAGTAGGACCCAGAGGGTGGTGGTTGATGGAAGGCAATCGTCTTGGTGCACAGTCACCAGTGGGGTCCCTCAAGGCTCTGTCCTAGGGCCTATACTGTTTAACATCTTCATCAATGATGTGGACATTGGTGTCAGAAGCGGACTGGCCAAGTTTGCTGACAACACCAAACTCTGGGGTAAAGCATCCACACCTGAGGACAGGAGGGTGATCCAGGCAGATCTTGACAGGCTCATGAAATGGGCGAATGAGAACCTGATGGTGTTCAACACTGAAAAATGCAAAGTTCTCAACCTTGGGAGGAAAAACCTGCTGCATGCTTGGCAGTGCTAGCTGGTTAGCACTACAGATGAAAGTGACTTGGGGGTCATGATTGACCACAAGATGAACATGAGCCTACAATATAATGCTACGGCTAGTAAAACGAGCAAAACGCTGGCTTGCATCCATAGATGCTTGTCAAGCAAATCCTGGGATGTCATTCTCCCATTGTATTCAGCCTTGGTGAGGCAACAGCTGGAGTACTGCATCCAATTTTGGGCTCCACAATTCAAAAAGGATGTGGAGAAGCTTGAGAGAGTGCAGAGGAGAGCCACATGCATGATCAGAGGTCGGGAAAACAGACCTTATGATGAAAGGCTGAGAGCTATGGGACTCTTTAGCCTGGAAAAGCGAAGGCTCAGGGGTGATCTGCTGGCAGGGGGCTGCACTCAATGGTCCCCTGGAGTCCCTTCCAGCCTGAATGTGTATGAAATCTATGAAATGTAGAGCATGCAGTAGAGATTTCATAGACATTAGGGCTTGAAGGAACCTCAGAAGATCATCGAGTCCAGCCCCCCGCCCAAAGGGCAGGAAGTCAGCTGGGGTCATAGGATCCCAGCAAGAT